>NC_143196.1:8255000-8562500 GCF_051530095.1 Phoenix dactylifera | reverse complement strand
GTAGATTATGAATAAAACTCGTATATAGAAGAAAAATATAATGGGTGATACTGCAAAAAGATTATTTTCTTATTGAAGAATTGATTTTATGTTGGAATCGTGAAGTATTCATCTTAGTGAAATTATTAATAATGTTTTATCACCTTATTTGGGTCCAAATAATAAATCTTATTTATGTCTATCGGAGACTGTGGTGTGTAATAAACTTCAATTCAAAATTTGGGCTTATAAGTTGATCTAGGGATCTTCTGCCAATGTTGTTGAAGTTGCTGATGAAATCTAGTTCTGTAAGAAGAATTTGAATTTTTAAGGCTTACATGATATCATAGAAGATTTTTGGTAAATACTAAAAATTTCGATCAAGAAAACTTTAGAAGAGATGATTAAGTCGGTTTTACTCATTTGTATTGATTTAAAGCCTTCTAACTTGGTGGAGCATTAAGAAAATTCTTCTCGTTGCTTTTATTTGTAGGAGTTTGACTTGAAATTCTTTAGTTGAATTTTAAGATTCAATTCATTTTGAATTATAGTAACTAGCTTATATGATGGTTTTGAATGTATCAATTGACTCGAGAATTAATATAGATGGATGTGCTCGAGGTAAATTAGGGAACAAGAATCAAAGGTTCCTTTTTGGACTTTATCTGAAAATTAAAATTTTGGATCTCTTTAGTTCATAATACAAAAACTAGTATGTTGATAAAAAATTATTAGTAAATTCAAAGAATTTAGATGGTTTGAATCATAGTGCGCTATAAAAATGTAGTGGTCTGAAATATTTTTCTAAGTTGGTCAGAAGTATTATCTCTTTGATTCGGCAAGTTTTAATAACAAAAACTTGATATGTTTTTTTGTGTAATAAGATTTCCTTAATAAACGAAAGGAAAATATTTTAATTTTTGGATATTGCTGCACTAATTTAGGTTTTCCAATTTTATGTCATGCTAAGAAAATGCTTAACAACTTGAAACTAGAATTAATGGATCATCGATTTTTAATCTTGGATCTAGAATATTTTGGTATAGACCTCTTTCCTCCTAAATCTGAAGTTTGTACTTTTTTATTTAATATCAACCCTCTATTTGATTGAAAGAGATCGAGGTTATCTATCAACCTTGATGAATATTCTACTGGGGGTGGCTTGGAGTTGTTTATGATCTAATCTTATGATAGATCGATTAATTAAGAGTAGTTGATATTTTGACAAAAAAAACTTAATGTTCTTATTTAGAATTAAGATGTTGTTTTTCATCTATAAGAAAGAGGTTTGATTTACATCATCTACAAAAGAAATCAAGTGTGGAGGTATTGGACCTTATTCTTCTAATAAGATCTAATGATAAAATTGTATTAATAAGTAAAATTATTGAAAACTTGAGGACGAGATTAGAATATGTATCTCTAACTTTTGGAAAGGGCAAGAGAAAAAAATTAAGGATAAATTTTTTAAAGAAGGGGAGATGTGAGGCCCAGCCTCATTAGGCTGGTCTGTTGGCCCAACCCAGCGTTCGAATGTAGCCCGAAGGTCCGTTCGAACCAGAACCAGGGCAGAGCCCTAGTTGAGCATGACAGAGGAGGACAAGTCCTCCCCCTCCTCTAACTTTGCCGGAGGCTAAGAACCCTAGTCTCCGCTCTATATGAGCTCCTCCCCATCCTCCCCCACCGAAAAGCTAGCCCTAATCAAAGCCTGTCACCGGATTTTTTTCTTGAATTCCTCTGCGATCGTCGACTGTGTCGTGCCACCGCCATGTCTAAACGCCGTCGGAAACTAGGTAAGGCCCCATACATCGTTGATTTACTCATCTCCTCCTTCTTCTGGATTGTTTGGATCTTTGATCCCATCCGGTGATCGTCAGAATTTAGCCGAAAAGGACAAGACCTATTTTTCTCTATTTTGGAGGACCGACCCATGTCTTTCTTCAATTCAACTATTGTGGCCGTGGGTGTTCATCGCCGGGCTCTTTCTCTAATCCCTTATAGGGGCAGGAGACCATGGCCGGAGCTCCGGCCATTGAGATGCTTGATTTCATGGGTTAAGAGCATCGAACCCCTATTTTGGGAGAATTTTTCCTCGCCGCCGGCCACCGATTGCCGTCGGTTGTTCGTCCATAGTGGGCGGCTGTAGGTCCGTGACCCTGGGCACCATCTGTAGCCACCCCCTTTCCTTCATCTTTTTTGGTTAGAGAGAGAAGCTTGTTCTCTTTTTTTCTCTTCTTTTCTCTCTCTTTCCCATGCTTTCTCTCTCTTATTTTTCTCTATCTACCTAGACTTTCTTTTTTTACTCTTTCTAGAGTAGTTGGATTCAATAGGAACCCTTTATAGTTATTTTGAATTGACCCTGGTGAAGGATCCTGATCAGAGATCATCGGGTGGCATGTCAGTCCCACCTTGGCCCATGCCAAACACTGTTAGATTTGATCATCCCGATCTTTGTTGAACCATGTGTGCTCTATTTCGAGCATGATTCGATAAATTTCACTTTGGTTGGGCCAAGCGGGGTATCAGGTATTTAACTTGATCAGCTTTATGAGGTTGTTGGAATTTAAGTTTTTTTTGTAATAATTATGATGAAATTTTAAGAAAAAAATATAATTTTTGGATGTTAGGCTCTAAGAAGAATTTTTGGGATTAATTGGTTCTAATAGTACATGATTTTTCAAAATTCAAATAGTATATTTTTTGAACCAAAGGAAATTACATTCCATTCACAGTGTCCAAGGGGGGTAGTGAAGATAGTTTTGTATCTACCTTTTTTTATCGAATTTGCCGGAATCCAGATTTCATATCAAACTTTGAATAAATCCTTCCGATTAAGTTTTGCTTATTAGAAATTGGAAATTTAATCCACTATAGTACTTGTTTGAGAGTTTTATAGTTTATTATTTGCCTAGGGATCTCTTTTTCCCTTTCCATTATATTTCTACCTAAAAGGCAGCATAACTTCATGGAGAGAAACTTCTCCTAATTAGTTTTCTTTTGAGTAAGAATTTGATTTCTTCCTTACATAGTTCTAACAATTTTTTACTCATCTGAATAAGCCTAGCTTTAGTAGAGATTTTTTGTTAATCAAAGTCGGAAATGTAGGGTAGGTTGACTTGATGCTTTTTTCAATACCAACAAGCTGAGGGTAGTTATGAACATATATCTTCTTCAAGTTTGTTTTGTAAGGTTTTTACCCTGTCCTTAAATTTAGGATTAGATAAAGTCATATCTATTCTTGAAATATGTATTTATTATAATAATTCTCTTATAAATCTTTCATTGTATTCTATTGCTTCTTTTAGCTAAGTCAGGCATTGTGCAAAAATTCAAGCATATCCTTCTTGCCTTTGATTTCGGTTACAATCCTTTCTTCAATGATAGTAAAGGGTCTTATTGAAGAAAAAAATAAATTTCCAGGAATAACTACCTCTCTTAGGTTTTTGACTAGCAGAATGATGTTTTCATACGGGCGTTTCCTATACATACTTGAACCTCTGGAATCTTATAGCTTACCTTAAGCTTTCCCTCATTAGCTGCATGAATTTTGTATGTTGATTTCTCAAAGTATTTAAAGAAAATTAACCCTTCTCTTTGACGATTCACATCAACCCGTGAATAAATTAAAGTTCTATGCTTGAACTTATATCCTTCCTTTATTTTATATTGAATCTCAGAATACTATTTTTGCTTTACAAATCTTTCTATCAAATTTATGAATTCTAATGGCTCTTCTTCTTTATTCGGTAGGATTTTTCCTTTTATTTCTAAGAGCTCATCCATATCTTCCTCTTCTTTTTGGCCTTAATCCTTTATTTCTAAAAGCCTTGCCTTTTCCTTTAATATTTGCATTTCCTTTTTCATATGACTTTCTTCTCTTAATGGATCTTCAAAGCTTGCTTTTTTGCTGTTTTGTTTAACTTATCTTAGTCCTTGGAAAACTTCATCAAGAGAGTTGAAATCTTGCATTTTTTTTCAATTTTTTGAGAAATTTTTACCTCTTGATTTTTTGCTAGAGTAAGGAATTTGGTAACTTGTTTCTTTTTCTTTTGAATCTCTCAAAGAATCAATCATGTCTATGAATTGCTCTTCATTGGATAATGCCAGAATTTAGCTATCACTTGATTGTTCTACACTAGAGTACTCATCAAAACACGAGCATCCTTCTATCATGCTTGATTCATCTTCTATTTCAGCTTTTAGATTATTAATGAGTTTTTCTAGAATTTCTTTCATTTCATCCAAATCTTTTTCTTTGGCTATTTCTTGAATTTTTGTTCTAACATCTTTTCGGTAGTATTTATTAGCATAATATTCTTTTTATTTTCATTTTGAAAGAAGTTGAAGTTTTTGTTGTCTTCTTGTTTCCTTTTATTTTCTTTCTTTCATATTTCTTTTTATGGTTCTTCAATCTCATTCTTCCAAAATATTTCTTTTTATATATTTTTGGTTTTTCTGGATTTTTTATAATAAGGCTTATTTAATTGAAATTCAAATTGATAAGAGAAATCTTCCAATTCTATGACACATAGTGAATATTTGGTACTTTGTAAGTCTATCTAGGTTCCATTTTACTAGGTTCTTCCATTGTCAAGGCTTTCTTGAAATTGCAGGTTTGCATGGGTTGATTTAGGATAATAGTTTTTAATGCTAGTGGCTTGAACTATTTATTTATAGGCTGAAATTTTATTTATTTCATCACTAAATATTGCTATCATTCTCCTTTTTTTCGAGTACTCCTAGCTTAACCCAGAACAAGACTATATAAGACAAGCATCAATGCCCGGTCCCAGTTAAGCAAAACACCCTGCCTAACGCATCCTCTTCCTCATTTTCAGAATTTTCTTAGGACCAATAGCTTATAGGATCCTTAATTTTTAAGGATGATATCTCAATAATGAGTTCATTAACTAGTTTATCTGAAAAGGATGTTTTGAATTTAACTTCTAGGTCTAGCTCTTGACATGCAAGCACTGGAGGAACATTTTTTGATGAAGAGGCTTTACTATTATTTTGTGGTACTTTAATTTGCTTAACTTGGGATATTTTCTTGTTGTCTGAAATTTTGTGGCTTACTACTCTATCTTTTTCATTTTTCTCTAGGAGGATGGTTCTTATCTTTTCTATTTATTTTTCTAATGACCAAAGGGCTATGTTTGTAAAACTTTGTTGTTCTAAAAGTTGCTCAAGATGTTCAACTTTAGCATGTTTATTAAATTTTTTTGAGAATAACTTCAAAGGGACTAGCTTGCACTCCACCCTCTACTTGTATGGTTTCAAAGTGTGGATGTATAAAGTCTATTTTAGCTCCTCTAGCTATTTCCCATGTATTTGAAAGATATTTGGAATACTTTCAAGATCTCCTTGATAATGATTCTCATAAGTTATACCGGTTGGAAAAAAAGATGTTTTTCTTTTCTGTTGTCATCTGCCTATACCATATTTCTTTGATAAATGTTTATTCACATCATAAGTCATGAAGAACCATTTCCTCTTTTCTTTATTGTTTTCGGAGTTGAAGTTTTTCCTTAGCAACTCTTCCTCTAATTCAATCGCATTTATTTCAAAGTGCGTAATAGAAGGTTCATAGCCATCTAGATAGGTAGCATAGGTGATATTTGTGGATCTAGGTTGTTTCCATTCTTTTTCAGTAATAGATATTGAAGAGGTAGAGAATTGTCCATCTAAATGATTTTTCTAGTGGCCGCGAAGTGTATCCCTACATCCCCATCCAAGATTTCTAAAATTTTCTCAACCTCACTTTCTTGAACCTTTTTTGGTTCTATAACTTGAGACAAATTCCATTTTTTTGGAATAAGTAATTTCCTCCCATTTAAGCTGCTTTAAATTGGGGTGATAAGTTTGTTCTTGAGATTAGCAAGAAAAAGTATAGTTAATCTTTTAGGAGTGGCTCTTTTTGCCCTTGAGGCAATGGTTGTCATTAGTCTATGAGCTTGTTTGGTTCGCTGGAAAAAAAAAGAGAAAAAGTGTGGTCAACGAAAAAGTAAAGAGATGCTTCTTGTTTGGTTAGATTTTTCAAAAAAGAAAGAAAGAAAAGTTGTATTTCCGTGGAAATATGATTCTCATATTTTATGGAAAAGTCTTTTCCATGAGAAATATAGAAAAGTTACTTTTCTGTGAACCGAAAATCAAAACTTTTTTTATTTTTTCCAAAAAAGCCCTTCGGCGATCACCGAGCATTAAAGACTTAATTTTTATTAAGGTATAATAAGAATTACACATAACTTTTCTAGGAAAGTGGATGGTCAACCAAAAATCTGTTACTTTTTCAGACGTCCTTTTTTTAAGAATCTGCTTTTCAGAAATTATATTTATACGAGGAAAAATGCTTCCCGAGAACCAAACGAGCCCTATAAGTTATAGCAATATTTTCTGTCCCTGGATTCACTTTATAACCTGAGATTTGGCAATATTTTCTATTCCTGGATTCACTTTATAACCTGAGATTTGCAGGTTGAAGGTTAGGCATTTTAGGACATTGGGGTCTATCAAATAGACTGAAAAATTCTGGAAGGTATTAAACAATATCGGCCCATCACTTAGGCTTGCCTCTATTAAGCCTAAAAGAGAGTTAGAAAATTT
Source organism: Phoenix dactylifera (assembly GCF_051530095.1). NCBI lineage: Eukaryota > Viridiplantae > Streptophyta > Magnoliopsida > Arecales > Arecaceae > Phoenix > Phoenix dactylifera. Next base: position 8,555,918 of record NC_143196.1, on the reverse strand, counting down.
TATATTTGTACAATCTCTTAGAGATGCAAAGATAGCAATGTTTAGGCCTTTTCTGGTTAGAGGTCTTATAGCCTCCTAAACTAGTTCTGCGTGAAAGTAATTGTATTCTGTCCTAGATTGGATCTCGTTTAGATCCTTCTCTCATAATAGTTGAATTGTCCTGTGGGTTAAATCAATAAATAGAATCTTTTCTATCGTTTATATATAGTGATTAGGTTTGAATAGAAAAGATCCTTGGTGATAAATTTATCTTATTGGAGTTTTCAATACTTTGTTCTAGCCGTTCGAAATATACAGTAGAAGAGTTTTTTACCAGCATATTTCTAATAGATGAGAGTTTTTCTTGGCTATCATACCTAGTATTACTTCCAGTGAGGGATCTAACAAATCTAGCCATGGTTCAAATTCTGTTGTGATCCTTTCAGAGCAATGGCAGGTTAATGGTTTACTAGCTCAATGGAAAGGAAACACCATTTCGATTCTGACCTCTTTATACCCTCAAAAAAAAAAAAAGCATATAGTTGGGTTCACAACTCGTTTTTATAGTTGGAAGTGGGCTAGGCCGGGCTATGCCCTCATTCAAACTTGGCCTGAATGTTTTTTCGGGCTTCAAGCTGGGCTGAGGCCCAAATTTTTTTGGATATTCTAGGCTCGAGTCCGGTGGAGCCAGCCCAAATTACCCATTCGGACCATAAATAGGTCTGGCTTGAATCCAATTGAAGCTTAATATTTCATAATATTACTTTAAAAAAAAATGAGTTAGTTAAAAATTAGGCTCTTTTCTACATTACAAGTAAATGATGCATGATACATTATTCTTAGCTAAATCCATTTTAATGTGTTTTGGACCTTATTCAGGCTTGGGCTCATGCCAAGCTAGTGACAAAGCTGAGCCCAACCTGAAAAATAAATGAGTTTTATATTTAATTTTAAACCCAGTTTGAACTCTTTCCGACTTAGTCCGAAGCTCTGGCCTGAAGTCGGCCCGGGCCCATTTCCGACCCACCTCTTCTTTCTTAAAAAAAAAGGGAAATGCATCATGTATTTCCAATATCAATTTCTATTGTGTAGGGGGAGACCGTTACATGTCACTGGCCCCGCCTAGAAAATAAATAGGCTCTATATTTAAGCCCAAACCTAGTTTGAACTCATCCCGGCTTAGCCAGAAGCTTGGTCTGATGTTGGTCCGGCCCGATGGGCATTGGGTTGGCCCGAGCTCATTTCCCGCCCAGCTCTTTTTCCTTAAAAAAAAAAAGGAAAATGCATCAGGCATGACCAATTTCAATTTCTATCATGTAGGGGGAGACCGTTATAATAACGTATGGGAAATGTCAGCCCGGTCGGCCCGCTGGCGTCCCTTGGCGATTCGGCTTTTCGTAGTTTTCAAAAAACTAGCTGGGTTTTCTCTCACCGCCAAAAAAACCCTAACACCTCTCCCCTCCCCCCCCCCCCGGCGTCCCTCTCTCGCAGCGATTGGCACCGGAAATGGACGGAACCCCCAAAAAATCAAGACCCAAATCAACCGCTGGGAGGCCCAAAACCTCGCCGGAGGTCCCTCCGACGCCGGAATCTGCCACTCCCCGCCGCTCCCTCCGCCGGATCTCCTCCATTTCTGAACCCAAATCCCCTCAGACGCCGATCCCCAGCGCGGCCAAGTTCCTCGCCGCCGATCGCCTGGAAACACCCCGATCCGCCAGGAAATCCAGGCGATCTCTGCTTTGTTCCGAGAAGACGCCGTCCAAAGTCGCAACCTTCTCTCCGGTCACTCCCAACCCCCCAGAATCAAAGAAGAGGAAACGGTCCGAACCTCCAGTGCCGAAGCCGAGAGCTTCGAGGACTCCAAAGAGGCGGGTGTACTATAAGAAGGTCGTGTTCGATGGCGGGGAGTTTGCGGTGGGGGATGATGTGTATGTAAAGAGGAGGGAGGGGGCGGAGTCCGATGACGAGGACCCGGAGGTGGAGGCTTGCCGGACTTGTTTCCAGTCCAGAGGGTCAATGATGATAGAGTGCGATGATTGCTTGGGGGGGTTCCATCTCAAGTGCCTGAAGCCTCCACTGAAAAAAATTCCGGAGGGGGAATGGATTTGTGGGTTTTGTGAGGCTCGAAAAATGGGGAAGGAGGTCGTGCTCCCGAAGCCCCCAGAAGGGAAGAAGCTGAGCAGGACGGCAAAGGAGAAACTCCTTTCTAGCGACTTGTGGGCGGTCCGGATAGAAAGGTAAGAAAATTCGGGGTGGGAAATTGTCCTGTGTAAATTGAATTCTTGAAAGCCAAGCATGAGATAATTCTAATTGGGGTGCTTTTTTAATAAAATTTGTCATCAACCAATTGGACTGTTCTGTTTAAAGGTTGTTTTTCGTAAAAAGAAATTCCATTAAATGCTTGTTAACCTCTATTTGTTGAAATTTGGGCAGTTTATGGAAAGAATCTGATGGGATCTACTGGATGAAGTGCCGATGGTACATAATCCCTGAAGAGACTGCAGTTGGGAGGCAACCTCATAATTTGCGGAGGGAGCTCTACCGCACAAATGATTTTTGTGATGTCAAGGTGACTTATGATACTAGTTCTATTAATTTGCTCCCGGTATCATGTAATCTGAGTTGTGATTTTCCTAGTAATAACTTTATGATTTTCTCTCTGTAGATGTTGTAGTTTCTCCAATGCATCATTCCTAGACCAAATGTTGGGAACATTTTTTGACAGTTGAAAACATTCCTTTATATATGAAGGTTTTCTACATTTGACGGTAATCACTGATCAAATTAATGAACTTTGAGGCATAAGACAATGCAAAAACAAGTTTTTAAGTGGCTATGCTTGAGTTCAGTAAACAATAGATCTGACTTAGGACTTGAATTAAAACTGACTCTTCTAAATTTGCATTACTTAATTATTTGGTACCATTATTTCAGTTTCAAGATTTTGCTTGATGCTCTTGAAGCTAAGCATTAAAAAATCGAAATGACGCTTTCTTCTCCACACATTTGACTCACAATTCAGACCTTAAAAAATTCTTGGTGTTTGTACTTCCTATCCTCTTTATTTAGCTAAGTTATCCTAGATCTTTGTCTTCGAGATGTCTCCCTTTAGATCTCCCATGATCAAGGTCCATGTTGACCTGCAATACCGGGGTAAGCTACTGAGGTTTGGTTCAGTATATGTGTTGAACCGTTTCATACCAGTCCGAACCGAGCATAAGTGCCCCATACTGCTTGATATCATCCTAAATTGGGATGTGTACTGTATTGTGCCAACTTGTACCATCCATTTTTGGGTAGTATCACGATAAATAGTAAGAAAAAAGGGTTGGAAGCTATCTTGGTACGGGGTATCATATTTTCACCAGATTTTTGTCCTCTTTAATCACTTATTCATCCTTATATTTGCCCATGTGAATTTATTGGATGCTAACTAGATATGACAACCTTTTTGTTCTCATGAACTTTGGAAAATTGCTATTTCATGCAACTTCCTTTAGAGGCAAAATATGACATTGAATTTATACTTTCACTTGTTTGTTAAAATGAATCTGGATCCGTTCTTCCATTCTTCAACTATTGCTCTCTACAATCAATATTCTCTCCCTTTGAAAAAGAGGACTAACATGTCAAAATCCTTTCAATGGGACTTTAAACTATTTGATATATTGCCATTCTTTTAATACATTCAATCTTCGCATTCATGGAGAAGAAACCTACTTCCAATGAGATGGGAATTTTTTTCTATGACATGGTTCTTTATATAGGCATTACATAATATACCAATTAGGTATCAATTCTTGAATGACATATATGAGGTTAAACTATATCATCTAACAACATGTTGGAATTGCTAGATACAATGAGAATTTCTTGAGGAATAGCTCTGCATCTGGTAGTTAATCACGTAACGGGAGAAACATTGGATGCTATCTTTTATTCCCATTATAGAGGTTGATTGTTTGGGAATTCATAAGAGTGAGTGGAAACTAAGTTGAATAGAATGCATCTGACTTTAGTAGCACCAGAGCAAGAAATTAGCGTTGAGAATATGACATACCCTTCATGATTTTAGTTTATGTTGTTTGTCTTGTTACTTTGAAGTATCATGACAAACAATGTGAAGGGGTAATTTGCTCTTGTCAATTCACGTGAGGAAGATATGCTTGAAGCAACAAGAAATATGAAATTGTGTGAATCTCGGAATCACCACCATTTAATTCATGGCATGAGTGCTAATTGAATGATTGTGGCATTTCCATTCTACGCATGACATGAAGTCCATTTTCGTCTAAACTTGTTTTACCAAGATTCTCTCTATGAGTACTCTTTGTAAATAGACAACCAAAACAATATGACCCGATTATCGAGAAATTCTTGAATTATTGACCTTTTTTCTCTTTGCTTAATAATCATCTGTATTATTTTTGAGCTTGGCAATTTATTCACAAAATATATACGACTGACTTAGGTCTTGGGTATAGAATAGACCAAATCATCCTAAATCGGGTGGTTTGGTGCGTATCGAATCGGACTGGTTAGGATCCGAGATAGTTTGGCTACTTGATTCGGTCCAAGGCCAAAATTGGCTAAACTGTGGTTTTGGGCTATTCCAAACCGAACCTGGCAGTTTGGAGCTTTATAATCTTTTATCTCCTCTCTAGCCCTGATCCTCTATCCTCTATCCAAATCCTCCTCACCTCCTGTTTCCCTCTCTCGCGATCTTCCTCTCTCTTCTCTCTTGATCTTCTTCTCACCCTCCCCTCTCCCCTCTCTCCTCTCCAACGTCGGTGGAACTGACCTGAACCGTCCTGCTCCGCCAGCTTTGAACCGTACCGGTGGCTCATCGGTACGGTTCGGTCTCAGAAAATGGGCCGCGTTCCTGAAGTTGGAGAAGAAAAAGAAAAGAGAGTGAGCGGGGAGGGCGGAAGAGGGAGAGGGAGAGGACGCCGGCAGAGCCCGCGAGGGGGCCGACGCCGGAGAAGAAGGGCCGCTTAAGTGGCCGACCTCTGGGAGAGACAGAATGAGAGAGGAAAAGAGAGAGAGAGAGAGCGGGGGAGGGAGAGCACGCAGGAGGAGAGCTGGCGGAGCCTGGCGGAGGCCGCGAGGGGGCCAGCGTCGGGGAAGAAGAGACTATGAATGTTTGTTGTGTCGGTACAGGCACGACCCAACCCGTATCGAGCCGCCCCGTCGAAGAACCGTACGGGGTCCGGTATTGGTTCCCCCGACCTTGCTTCTCTCCTGATCCTTCTTTCTCTCCCCCCTCCCCTCTCTTCGGATCCTCCTCACCTCTTGCATGTTGTGACCATCGTCTCTCCTCTCTCTCTTCTCACCATGCCATCGATGATGATGATAGCGGCATCGGAGGTATGCATGTCTCTCTCTTTTTCTCTCCCCCTCCTTCCTCTTCTTCTTCCTCGCCCTCCTCTCCCTTCCTTGATTCTGATACACCTTGGGATGATACAGTGTATACCCATAACGTATCGAACTAGTAGCTGGTTGGGATGACCCCTGATACTGGTTCGGTGAACCTTGCTTAGATTACAAATTAATAATTTTATTTATTGTTGGTGATGGTTGTGTTTTGGCTATTTTTATTCTTCCAGATTCTCCATGTTCTTTGTACATATTAAGAACATTTTTAGATTTACATGTTTTTTCTTATTATTTCATATTAAAATATCTGTTTTTCTGAACCTTTGGCAAATTCATGCTTCAATATCTATGGGAGACATATTCTAAGATCTCATGGAGAGAGAGAGAGTTTTTGGACTTTCAATGTTAAATTATTCTGGCTTTTCCAATACTTTCCTTATTCCATGCTTGTTATTTGGTCTAACGTTTGCAAGATGAAGAAGAGACTATGAATGTTTTATTATTACTTGCTTATTTTGGTTCTAAAAATTTGAGAAAGGCCCCACATTAGGGGTGGCATATGTAAAGATCTAATGTAAAAATTGACAATGTACAGCACAGCAGAATAACATATACTTGCTAAAAATTGTCTTAGCATTACACATACACCAGGATAGGCTGCTGTACTCTCTAAACCAGTAGGAAGTATTGAATGGAAAACAGAATTCTTAAAGCCAAATTTTGAAAGATGAAAACAGAGTTGTGATCATAGTCATGTTGCTTCTCTTCCTTCATATTCTTCACTATTTGGAGAAAGCTATGCAATGTAGGTCTTTTCCTTTGGAAAAAATGAAAAAAGAATTGCTAGGAGAGTAGATGTTCCAAGTGAAGGCCTCTTCTTCAATTTGTAGTAAATTGTACATAATCATTTGTATAAAATCTCTAGGTAAAACCGAGCAGTTCTTAAGACACCACCTCTTATGTTTTTTCTGCTCGCATGTGGATTTATTGTTCATGTTTCCACATTACTTGCTAGATAACAGTAAATTGCACGATGCTTTCTATCACAACACTGGCTTTGTTTTTATGATTTTAATATGCACTATTAATACCATCCTTTTTGTTTAACAATCTACCCTTTGGTTCCCTTTGGTCTGCTTTGATTTGAAATTTGCTTCAGCTGGTGTCATGCATCAATTGATTTTGGCACTTCATTCCTAATTATGTGTCCAGATGGAATCTGCCCTTAGGCATTGCTACGTTATGAGCCCTAAGGACTTTAGAGAAGCTGACAATGAGGGAGATGATGTATTTTATTGTGAATATGAGTATGATGTCCATTGGCACAATTTCAAGCGTATCACAGATATTGATAATGATGACGAGGTAACTTTCTAGAACTTGCACTTGAAATATGTTTGATGGAGAGAAGTTATTCTGTCACAGTTGAGCATCTTCCACTTACCTCATATTAGAATGATGAAGAAGCTGGAAATGACGAGGAGTGGAAGTTTCCTAAGGATTTGCACAGTGATATAGATGAAGATTCAGAATATGAAGAACATACAACCATCGATTACGCTGATCAGAAGAATCTAACTCATGAATTGGCTGCGGTATGCTTCACTATCTATCTTGTATATCAGCTGTAATTGTTCATTTTCATCAACATGTTTCAGTTAATATACCTCTTTCAGAACTCACACAAGGGAAGGATATTTGGTCTTCAAAGAATTGGAATAAAAAAAATTCCAGAACACGTGAGGTCTAAGCAGACTGATCTGGAAAAGGCAAAAGCAACGCTGCTGTTAGCAACTTTGCCGAAATCATTGCCTTGCAGAAATAAGTACATATAAGTTATAAGATTTCACTATTATGTGTGCTTAATGGCCTTATTTTAGTCGTTTTTGCTTATTATGAGCTTCTTCCAGGGAAATGGAGGAAATAGCTGCATTTATCAAAGGCGCCATTTGTGATGATCAATGTTTAGGCCGCTGCCTTTATATTCATGGTGTCCCGGGAACTGGCAAGGTAAGAAATACTTCTCTGATGGTGTTTATTCTTATCTCTGTTGTTACGTTTGATATTTTAGCAACATCAGATGGCTTTAATTATTTGTAACTGTTGCTTTAAATACATAAATTTGCTTAAGTCTCATCTTCTTTTGTACAATTTATCTGTATCGAACTGCAGACTATGAGTGTACTTGCAGTGATGAGGAGTCTTAGGTCTGAAGTTGATGCAGGAACTATGAGACCCTATTGCTTTATAGATATCAATGGTCTGAAGCTTTCTTCTCCGGAGAATATTTACAGGGTATAGAATCATCAACCTTGTCTTCTCTGCCATATAAATTTCTTGTTTGGTTAATATTATGGTGAAATATAATCTTGAAAGCGTGCAGGTTATTTATGAATCATTAAGCGGTCGCAGGGTTGGATGGAAAAAAGCTCTTCACTATCTCATTGAGCGATTTTCAGATGGCACTAAAGTTGGCAAAGAAGAGAACAAACCCTGTGTTCTGCTTATAGATGAACTTGATCTTCTTTTGACCAGAAATCAATCGGTAATTCTTGTTGTTTGTGATGTATCAGTTATATGATTATAAAGCATGTGACTGATATTACTTATCGAAGAAGTCTTGCAGTATCTCATAGTTAATTCATTTCATGAAACTAAAGTATACTGATGTTTGGAATCTTCTTTCTGTTCAGGTGCTTTACAATATTCTTGATTGGCCCACTAAACCTCATTCGAAACTTGTTGTCATAGGTATCAACTTACAGTTTTGTTCCTTTTATCCTATTTCTTGATTGTTTATGTCCTTTATTTTTTGTTTTTGATGTATTGATATGCAGGAATATCAAACACTATGGATCTTCCAGAAAAGTTACTCCCACGAATATCAAGCCGAATGGGGATTCAGAGACTATGTTTTGGCCCTTACAATTATCAACAGTTGCAAGAAATCATATCAAGTCGTCTTAGAGGTCTTGAAGCATTTCAAGAGCAAGCTATTGAATTTGCTTCCAGAAAGGTAGGTGATATGGTATTATTTTATCATTTAAATTGACTCGTATATATCATATAAATCTTACATTCCTGAGAAGTAAAATGTGTTGCACTGTTTCAAAAGATCCATTTTTGCATCAATTTTGTTGTTTGATTGGGTCAAGTTGGTCTGGATTGTGCATTGTAGGGTTGACAGATCAATTAATTGAGCTGTGTATTTACTGATGATTTGGTCTAATCATAATTATGGTACAACATGAGTGTGCCACAATGGGTTTGAATGAACCCAGGCCCGTATTGAAAGATCCAACCCAATTTCAACCAAACCTTATCATAGGCTCGACTGTTAACAAAGTTGAAATATCATGGTCCGGGGTCTTTGTGGTCATGTCTTAGTACTGTAGGAACTGCTATACACTTCTGTATCTACGTATAGTTTATCAAGATGTTTGGTTACGAAGACTATTGTATTCCCTCAATATTCCTGGGTACAGAGACAGTTGTACTGCAGGTTGGTTTTTCAACACTTGCTCAAACATAATCCAACTCAACATTCTTTGACCTAGCACCGATTGGGTCAGGTTGACTTGGCGGAGTAAATTATATAAAGGAGTCATCTAACTAGATTAAATCTAATAACTAGATTATATTTTACTCTGTCCTACATAGTCTGTATTGGTTATGATGTACAGTTATGTAAAACAAACTAATACTACAAATATAATACACTGTTCTATAGCAACTCGAGATGGATTTGTGTTAAGGATTACAAAGTATCAGTAAATAATTTTAAATAGAGTTGTTTAGGTTTGTATTGGAGTGTTGGACTATGCTACTTCTGTAAAGTAAGGTGTTTTGATGTAATTCTAGTGTTCTTGTCAGAGTTGATGGCAAAAATCAGAAATTGGTTGCAGAGTGATGAAAGAGGGGTTTGCATGGTTTAAATTTATAGTTCTAGACTTGAATTGGTTTTGTTTGGGTAAATGGATAGGATATAGGGGTTAAAACTTGGATTTGGGGAGGTTTAGGATGATTATTACGACGATATTTTGGTAGGATCTGCTGCAGACCATGCGTGAAAAAAATATGGGAGCATATAATGGAGGGAGAAGAACATCTAGGACTACTTTTATGTTTTTGCAGTATTTTTGGTGGCATAATTGTAAACAACAGTGTCAGATATATGAAAGAGGATAGAAGAGGGAAGCAATATACGAAGAAGAAAAAAGAAGAAGAAAAAAGAAGAAAAGAGAAGAGGACTATGAGAGAGAGAGTGGAAGCATCCTGATGTTATTGTCAAATTCAAACTGCCACCTCAACACTGGTTGGCTACCCCTTCAGCACTTCATTAGGAAGGTAGCTAAAAGCAATTACATTTGATTTCCGTCGAGTGTTTGTTAAAAAGAATGCTTTTAGTTGGAATTGATCAACTTTAATTTTCACCTGGCCAAAACTAACATCAGTTTTTGGGCTTAAGTTGGTTTTAGTGAAACCCGCCAATTTTGCTTGAAATGTACTTATCTAAGGCTCGTTAGTCATTTAGTCTCATTTTTGGACCCTCCATTCCTTATCTCTTTTAAATTGACAGGAATGTTTGCTCATGGGTATTACATTGTACTTCTAGGAACCAGTTTTGTGTGATGTAACTCGAAATCCACTTTTTTGGATATACTAAAGACTGGGTGTTGAGCTCTAAGAAGCTTAAGAAAAGTGGTTCATTTATGCAATATAGGCTAGACTTGCTAGAATTTACTGAAACTTTCAAATTTAAGAAACATATTTTTTTAAATTTGTAACAAAATTAAATTTTAGTTGTTATTTTTCATTTTTATTGATTTTCTTGAAACTATGTAGATTATAACATATATACATGCGAGAATTTGTTTTTTCCAAAATGCAAGGATCAGATTTTTAGAAAAATCATGAAAATTGATTTATTATTAATTTTTATTCTTATGCATTAAAATATTTATATATTTATTATTAATTAAATCCATGTTTTTGGTTTATAAACAAGTTGCCTTGACGTATCTTTATAAGAATATTTCTTGTCATTTGGTATTCATGGTTGTCAAAGGTGTGCCTAAGGTGCAAGGCACACCATGCTTGGTGACTTAGGTGTATAAAGTACGTGCCTTTTCTATACTTTGAAGTGAAACCCAAGTGCAAAAAAAGCAACCTCTGTTATTTTTGTTCTTAGCCATAAGTGGACAGAAGGAGATAGAGCAGCACTAAAAGTTCTTCTTCTTCTTCATGTTTTTGGGGTATAAACAAGTTGCATTATCATATGTTTATTAGAATATTTCTTGTTATTTGGTGTGCATAGTTGTCAAAGGCATGCCTAAGGTGCAAGGTGCACCAGCGCAAGGTGACTTGGGCATAAAAAATGCATGCCTTTTCTGTACTTTGAAGTGAAGCCCATGTCCAAAAAAGTGAGCTTCGCACAAGGTGCACCAGTGCAAGGTGACTTAGGCGTAACATGTCTTCTTCCCTTTGACAACTTTGCTGGTATGTAACATTTTTTGATTTATAGTCACCCTCTGCTGGTACTTCTTCTTCTTCTTTTCTTCTTCGTATGTTAACATTTTCTGATAACTTTGTTGGTATGTTAACATTTTCTGATTTATAGTCACCCTTTGCTGGTAATATTAACATTTTCTGATTTATAGTCACTGTTGTTAATTGCTTGTTTTGTTCGCATTTTTTGATTTACAGTCACCCTTGTCAATTGCTTGTTGTAGATGCACATCCATGATGCTGTCATCTTCATATTTTTTCTCTCAATAATTTAGTTAATGGAGTCAAGTCTTGAGGCATCATAAAATGTTAATCACCGCTACCATGCCAAGGTTGTCCTTGACCTTGCTTACAGTGGTTGCTATTTCCCCATCCCACCATGGGCCAAGTGCATGATTTCCATTTTATGTCATGTTTGGCAATGTTTTTATAAGCACCGCTAACCTCCTTTGATTGATTTTAGGATGGATCAATTGCAATGATATCGTCTTATCATTGTAGGTTAGATATCTGGGCAAGTTTCATGCATGAAAGACCTATCATTGTGCTATGGTCACCCCAACTATATGATAGCAACTGGTATAGGCACCTGATCATATAAATAAAATCTCCTCTGTATTTGAATGGCCAATGGAGAACCAAACTATGTGTCGATGCTATACTGCTAAATTCTTGTAGGCTTTTAGCTGAATTAGCTGAGTGTTATTTCCTCTTTCCTCTCTCTTTGCTTATCAAAAAGTAGCATGAGCAAATTGATGAATGAACAAATCTTCTCCAATCACACCGCCTGCTAAATTTAAAGGGTAACCCAATGCATAAGTCTCCCGCTGTTGCAGCGTTTGGGCAGGGTCAAATGTTTGCAGTCTTAACCCATATGTAGAGAGGCTGTTTCTGTGTTTTGAACCTGAAACCTCCATGTCATAATGGAGCAACCTTATAACACCAATTGCTAAATTAACCACATTTATTGCCTCAAAGTTCAGGCATTCTTGCTACTTTAGTGTTCAATGGGCAGGGCTTGCTCTCTGACACTTTTCTTTGAAAGATGATCCAAATCATAAATAAGAAGCACCTCAAAAACATGGATTATTCGGGAGTTCTTTAGGTACCTTTCATACTAAATATCCAAGCTTTTGGAGTAACGTGCTTGTATGGAATATAATTGCTTATTCAGGCAAATTGGCAGTTCTTCATCGGCCTTATTTCAGAAGTTGATCATGTTAGGCTAAATTAAGGATCTGAAACCTTTGCATTATGGTGCTGCTACCATATCAGTTGTCAAGGATCCCTGATCTTCTGTGCTGCTATTGTATCAGTTGTCAAAGATCCCTGTTTTTCTTTCTTGGGTGACCCAGAGAACTGAATCAGTGATGAGAATAAGTATGTTTTAAGTGGTTGGTGGGAATGAACCAACTATGGATGACTCTTGATCTACAATCAAGGTGGGACCTTCTTCCCTACTGGTGAGATGGGTATTCTTTAACGTATCTACAGTGAACGAGTGGGTTCCTTTAATTTTATTGTTTCTGATTGAATATCTGGTGAGTTGATACAAAGAGAAGAATGTACAATCCAAGCTGAGTAAATAAGTCAAGCTTTGAATTCAACACCCTAAGCATTGCATAAGGAGATCATATTCCAGAGTCCTTGTGTCTCCAAAGGTTATAATGTTGGTATGCTTTGATTACCTATATATTCAGGCTTATCAAAATACTCTACTTTTCAGTGAAGTTGTGAGGGACTCTCTCTTGTTCTAAATTAAACTTTCAATTGCTGCCACATGGACTTGAAATGTCCAACTTGCTACTTGTGATTCACCACATGCAGATTTTGTTTGCTGGCAGTTTTGTTGAGCTGTCAAGAGATCATGGATTTTCATAATTCATTTCTCCATAGTTTTAGAATTTGGACAAAGTAGAGGACTGGTCCGAGAATTACTATTCAGTAAGATCAACTGGCCTTTGATCTCTTCCTTGATGCTTCCCATGCGATTTACTGAAGTTAAGAATATCATTCTTGAGACCTGCTACAGAGAGATGGATTGCTTGGGAAAATTTAAGCTTATGGGGAACCGACTGTGGTCATGTAGATCGTGCTGGTTAGGTTGGTTTTCCAATACTTAGATAAAGGAATTAATGTCTAGTATTGTTTTTTTGGTAGCCAATCATTTCTCTGACTATCTTAGCAAGCGCCTCTGCTTAGCAACTAGAGGTTTTGTAATTCGTGTCTTGGCTGGTATATAACCAAGTATCTGAGCTTGGGTAGTTATTGTGTAGGGGGGCCTCCCCCTCTTTCTCTCAAAAATGAAAGGTAAAATTCTTTACCTATTCTTTATTTTTTTTAAGGGAAAGTGATTGCCACAAAACCATGATGGAATTCAATTTACTATTTTGTTTTCTTTGTTTCTTCTTGATATCTAGTGATGCCTCATGTTGCGGTAATTAGTCTCTTCACATACAATTCCTGAAAGCAAAGTGATAGGAGATGGAGTTTGTTATGCCTCCAACTTGAGAACACGAGATAGGGGTCGTGGCAACCGCCGCATACTTATAGGAAACTCTCTCTACAAGTATGCAAGGCATCTCATCACGATTTCATAAACATGCAACAGAATAACTTTAAATAATAATATTTAAACTTCATTTAATAACTAACTCCAAAATTTAAATGTTTCACAATTCTAACAATATTTTAAAGTAATATATCAATTTAAATAAACACCAATCCAAGATAATTTGTGCCAAAGTTTTACTAGCTTATATTGGAACCCCGCTTAGACTAGTTCTCTTGAATCTATATATAAAAAAAGAAGCCGTATAATGAGCTAGACATCCAAGTAAGTAATAAATACCCTAACTAGATAATTCATGTAATAATATAAGATACAATAGTAAAATACAAATTATCACGAATTAGTGAAAATACATGACCAATTTTGCTTTAAGCGGCCTTCTTCCCCGGTGCCGGCCCCTTTGCGGGCTCTGTTGGGCCCCTCGCAGGCTCCACCAGGCTTCGTTGGCCCCCTCGCGGGCTCTGCCGGCGTCCCTCCCCCCGGTTCTCTCTCTTTTCCCCTCTTGTTCTATCTCTTCCAGGGGTTGGCAGCTTAAGCGACCCTTGTTCCCCGACGCCGGCCCTCTCGCGACCTTCGTCGGGCTTCACCGGCATCCTCTCCCTCTCCCTACCTCGCTCTCTCTTTCCTTCTCCTTCTCCAGTTTCGGGGATGCGCCCCATTTTTTGAGCCCGAACTGTATGGGTGAGCCACCGATACAGTTCGAAATGGGCGGAGCCAGTCAGTTCGGATAGGTTCTGCCGACGTTGGGCTAGGCTAGAAATAGAACCGCACTTATACCTTCCAGAATGGGCCAGGATACCGCACTTATACTTTGCAGAGTGGGCCAGAATATCATATTTGTACCCGGTGGTAGGGCTAGAAGCAGAATCGATGAGCTCAATAATAGCTAGAGTGCCAATGCATAACCCCCAATTGGGGGTTCAAAACATAGTCAGGCTGAGAGTTTACATATCGTAATTCTTTTTTTTTTTTTACAGAATAACATATAGACCATATTCCAACCAAAATATGCATATACGATATAAGATCAATAAACAATATAATAATAATCCGAAAAATATTATTTCGAAATTATATATCTATTTTTCAACAAATGAAACCTCATAAAATTCATAAATCAAGTATAAATTGATTAACAATTTATTTGATGTTGAAAATAATATTATTCCAATGAAAAATCTAGAAAAGGTAGAACATAACTTACCTTGCGAGCGAAACCAAACTATAGGTCCAAATAATTTCGATAATTCCACTTAGAATCTAGGATTTCGGCGAACGCTCAACTAAAATTTCTGATGAGCATCATGAGCCAAGACAGTTGGAAGTCAAGAGAAGAAGGGGAAGGGAACGATGGTCTAGCGATAATGATCGGCAAAATCTGTCGATGGTGAGGTGAAAAGGGATGTGGGAGTCTTTAAATAGCCATTGGAGGCTAAATCTCCTTTTGTAGGAAATCAGGATGTAAAAGGAGTTTGTTTCTTACTCCAAGTTGAATAGGGCTCTATTTTTTTTTTTCATCTCCTATTTCAGGTTGAACAAGGCTCTATCCTTTTTTTTGCCATCCCTACTCCAAGTCGAATAAGGCTCTGAGTCGGTCAAGTGGACTAGGTCTAGTTTCTTATTAGTTGGGCTGGGTAATATAGAGTTGTTGATTTGAATGTTGACAGATTTATAGAATAAACTTGATAGATGGTATTATATTCTTTTATATTGATTACTAGGATCTTGATTCCTCCAAATTTTTGAGGCCAAGTAAAATAAATTTCTATCCTTTTTTTGATTCTCAGGTTTAATGATCTATTATTTCAAATTCTTAAACCTTTCTATATTTTAGTTAAACCATCTCTGTATTATATGTGCATTTCCCTTGATGTGGATCTCAATCTAGTTCCCTCACAATCAAATCAAATGACATAGCTTCTTTCTTCATCTTGTTCTAGAGTCACCATTTCTCACAAAAACCCTATTTGCTTCTCATTCTGCTTAATGAATTCTTATCTGTAATTTTTGTTCATCATTTTTGCTAATTTATTGGTTTCTACTCACCCTCGAGCTTAACCTGTTGACACTGCTAGGTTGACCTTTCAAGTAGAAAATCTGAGAGCTTCGATATGGCATGAATAAAAGAAAACAGTACACTGCATGTCCATAAACCTTTGTGTGTGTGTGTATGTTTGTGATTGTGTGCATACATGTGTGGAAAGAGAGGAGGGAGAGTAAAGCTATAATGCTTTTGAGAGAGTATTTGTCCTTATATGCTTTCCTTGCAAAATCAATGTTAGCCCTTTTAAAATGAAAATTGGCACTGTTTATCACGATCTACAATATTTAAATTGCCAATAAAAATGAAAGCATGTGTTCTGGACATTTCTTACCTCTGCATCAATTGAACAAAAACACAGAAAACTCTTTAAGTGTATGTATCATGTTTTACTTCGATCTATAGTTCAGAAGTGTCCAATTTAGTTGATTTTGATTTTTAGGTGTTTTAAGATGTTTAGACAAAACCAAATGTTTGAATTCTCAAATTTTGTGGCACAAATATTGTTTATCTTACTAATTGTACCCATGATCATCCATTTTGTGCCCAGTTGATGTATAAGTAAGAGACGCTTAAAGCATATAACGCTTTGATTATAACGCTTTGATCCCTTGGCAATTTAAACATGTAAATTGTGATCAACCTTCTGAATTTCCATGTTGAAAGGTTCATCATTGATACTGCATTGAAGCATTTGGGTCCAAAGCCTATCAATAGCATTTTATATAAGGGCTATCACTGATTCATTAGATTTTATTTCTGACTATGCATTGCCCAAAGTTGTTAGTTATATGTCAAAAAATGGTGGAAAAATCGGTGACCTTACGTATTGATGAAGATCTGTGCGAGCATGTGTGTAGTCCCACATTAGTTGTTAGGTACTTATATAGTTAAGGAATCCAACTAATACCTTCTTGCCTAAATTTTTTAGATGAGGTCTTTAGATGATTACAAATGGTATTAGAGCGCACTTGTCCCATGAACCATGTGAACTGAGGACTCTGTAGCATGGGCTCTTTTATAGTTGACTAAGAGCTGATTGTGGTGTTTATGATTGGATTTGGACCATTACCCGAGTGAGGATGCTAGGGCTTGAAGAAGAGAGCCGGGGGGGGGGGGTGTGAATACCCGTTTGGGCATTGGTAAGATTTTGGGTACTTACACAGGGCCAAGAAATCCACATCTGCTTGGCTTGCCCTTTTGGGCTAGGTCTTGGGTCGTTATATGTTTCATATCAAATTTGTTGATATAGGGATTTGTGGAGTCCCATCATTTGCTTATGTTGTTGATGAACGTTTATGTTAGGGGATAACTTTGAACTTTTTTAGTAATTGGGCTGAAATCCCCCATGTACAACACTGTAGCTCTGATGTAAATTCATGCTTGCCCATATAAGCTGCCCTGATGGAAAATTCTTCTAGTTGTGTCAGCTATTGAACATGTGAATGTCAATTTTTATTTGATTCATAGGATTTTTTTTTGGGTCAAGTAAGTCATTCATTTAGATTCAGACATGCATTAGATGCAGGTCTTTGCAAATGCATGCTTATAAGTTATAGTTTAATGGATGTTTACCTGTTCTTATGTATGAAATAGTTTGCCTGCACTGTGTGTCCACTTCGTATTACATTGCTCATATGAATAAGTTACAGCTATGCTAAAAATTTGTTTGTCAGCACTATGTCTTCATTTCATATTCATGTTCAATCAGGTTGCAGCTATGTCTGGTGATGCTAGGCGTGCGCTGGAAATATGTAGGCGTGCAGCAGAGTTGGCAGATTATCGGCTCAAGCAAACGTCACGGTCCGAACAGTCATCTTTCCCTGTTGATAGTTCTTCTAAAGGTATGCAACATAAATAAATAGCAAATGGAATGTACCCTCAGCTTAGTGTGTAGTAGGCTATGCATGGAAAACTTGGTTGAGCTTAAATTAGCTGTGGTAGTTTGTTCAATGACTGATGGACATAGATGAATTCTTGATTTCTTATGGTCATTTTACAGCTTGCTGTTGTACATTTTTCATTAAATCTTTGGCAGCTGATCAGACTGATCTTCTCAGGAAAACACCTAGTTGGCATGGTGGACATTGAAGCTGCTATACAGGAAGTGTTTCAGGCACCGCATATTCGAGTAAGTAAAAGATTTATCAATAATATTTAAAGTTATATTATAGTCTTATGTCTACACAGTAAGTAAAAGATTTATCAATAATATTTAAAGTTATATTATAGTCTCATGTCTACCCAGTTTTTATTATATTTTGTCTTTACAGATAATGAAAAATTGTTCAAAACTGAGCAAAATTATGTTGGTGGCTATGGTGCATGAACTCTACCGAAGTGGATTGGGCGAAATAACCTTTGAAAGGGTTACTTTCTTTCCTTTTAACTCCCTATATTGTGGTTAAGATTTCTTCCTTCTATCATCTGCATTATTTGGGATATGGCCCAATTATTCTTTTCGGAGAACAATATGTACTTGTACAACATGACTGCAATGTTATAATCAAATACAAGCAATCAATTTTTTCTTCACCTGATCCATAACATGATTTATCAACAACTAATAGGCAAAAATTAATGATTTCTCAATGATCTGGTGGTGGATACATCAATATTTCCCTTCAATGTGCAGCATTCTAGGATTGCATCATTGAAGGCACTTCACTTCCAAGCCAGTTCGTTTTATGTTTGAACTTTATTTGAACCTCACTTATTTTTTGGTGACCTGTTAATTCTACTAGTTCTCTTGAGTAAGAACTTCTGACAAAATAATTGTCTAGTATCAACATAAGCATATGTCAGCTATTCAAGTTTCTGCTGGCGATTGATTTTCAGTATTATTTATATATGGAATTAGGAAGCAATATAAGTAGTTGATCTCATTTTGATGGTATACGATCTGGATTTTGAGAAAGTACTTTGAATGCAATTTGTAGTTATTTGTTAACACAGGTGAACTTTTTCAGTTATTGATTCCATTTCTTATAAATTTTTTGGCTTTTGTAAATTCTTATGTTATAGTTGGCAACAACTGTTCACTCTTTATGCTCAAGCAATGGAGAAGCTTTTCCTGGATGGGACACGCTCTTGAAAATTGGGTAAGAAGTTCGACATGATTTATCTACTCATTTTGTACAATGACATCTGTGTATAGATCTTCTAATCAGAGTTTATTAATTTTCATATTCATTTCCGTTTGAAAAAAAATTATGAAATGTTGTCTTTGAAAGTAGGGAAAATGGAAAAAGAGAAGAAAACAAAAACCATCGGTTCTTACTGCTGCTGCAGTGCTGCCGTGAAAACAGTAAATGCGAAAAACCATAAACAGTACAATCCCTTCCAGAGGATTAAAGAATTTTATTTTTTTAATATCTCACTACAGAAATTTCATGCCTGCCATCTCACAGACTTTGCTTAAGTTAGTCGGCTCTGGTTTCTGGTGTTGTTAGCCTAGTCTTGCCAGGCTTGGAAAATGCTGGGTTTCTGCTATAGCATTTAACCTTTCTCTCATGCTGGATACGGAGTTATCATTCATATCATTGCTTGATATTGTTAAAGCATTTTAATTTATCAGAATGCAGTAATGATAATAATATAGTTTCCCAGGTTGTAGATTATGCAGACCTCTTCCTTTATCATGATTGAAGAAACTAATGTGTTTGAATTTTGCCGGATCTTGTTGCAGCTGTAAACTTGGTGAGAGCAGAATAATTCTTTGTGAGGAAGGCACAAAGCATAGGTTGCAGAAATTGCAGCTCAACTTCCCCAGGTTAGTTTTGCTAGTTATGAAGTCCGTGACCATGAATTACTTAACAATTGTTTCACTAAATTATGAACAAAAACTTTCAGGAAAACTGGACTTATGTGCCAAACCATGCTCCTTTTTTTTTTCTCTTTCCTTCTCTTTTCTTTTTATGTTTGAGCTCAATAGCCACTATTTCTGGTCCAGTTAACTGTTAAAATCAGAATCTTGATCCGCTATCATTTCTAATGAAGGGTAGTTGGGATTTGCCATGAAAGGTTATAATAATGTATGGCTAGTGATACAAAAAAGAACGAGATGGAAATTTTTAAAGGTTGAAGAAGGTTTGTTGGGAGTTGACAGATTTTCAAAAGGGGTTTTCTCAAAAGAACGAGATTTTCAAAAGGGGTCTTTTCAATGTGTAAGATCCATCTTGAAGTAGATGGGGCTAGTTCAAAGAAAGTGATAATTGCAGAATATTTTCCAAAATTACGAAAAGAGTAAGGATACCCTTTTTGACAACCAGATATTATGAAATTCCTGAGGTGTCACTTGATTCCCTTGAATGATGTATGACCATATTGAAAAAGTCAACTCATATGCTATGTGTCAGGTCATGATCTGTTATACTTTTCTTTTATTAGAAACTGTTTATTAATATATTATTTGCTAAGTAGAAGGACTGGGTTCGAGTCCTCCATAAGTATTAGTTCATTATGGAAATAACTTGGTTCCTTATAGTATAAGATATTAAAGATTTGTTCTTAAGAGTATATTACTTAAAAGGTCTACTGTCTTCTCTTGCTCTTAGCGTTTAAACTCCTTTTTTGCTTTATAACAATGTCTCAAGAGTTTAACTTCACTTTGCTGCAGCAAGGATAATGATAAGTGTATAGTTTGACTTATTTACACTGACTCATGCTGTTTCTTTTTTCCTGCTTGTGTTCTTCTCCTCTCTCTCTCTCTGTGGAGAAACAAGGTGAGGGTTTCATCTTCTGAACCTGAACCTGCGACCCCAGTGTCATGCACAAGTGGGGTACCAACAGATAGGAACCGGTCTTATTGGCCATGCAGACTTGAGTTATTGGTCGTTTAGGAATTCTAAGATTTTGGGAGTATATTCATATGGCTAGCTCAACTTCCTTAACTCCTCTTCACTGTTGCGAATTTTGTATGTGATTGATATATTTCTATGCAGCCAAAATCTGAAAGACCAATACAATGGCTTGACTCGTGGTTTTGCCTCAGCGTCCTCCATTATTGTCTTTCTTTCAATTCTCCTGTTGCCATCTTCATCTTTATTTCTCTGCTTGAACTTTACATAAAGAAAAAACACCAGAATGCCATTCATATTCAGCTTCCTTACATAATTTTTTATAACCTTAAGCTTGAGAACAACCTATTATGATCTTTCCTTCACTTCTCCTGTTGCTGTCTTCATCTATTTCTCTGCTTGAACTTTACATAACGAAAAAACATCAGAATGCCATTCATATTCAGCTTCCTTACATAATTTTTTTATAACCTTAAACTTGAGAACAATCCATTAGGCATTCAAGCGGTAATCTTGTCCAATACTGCAACTTTGAGTAACACGATTTGTAAGCTCTACGATGTTCATATATTAGATGATGCATTCCAATAACCTGATATAGATGGCTCCATTGCTTGTGTAAATGTAAGAATACTTGTTGTCTTATTTTGTTCCATCAAGGGTTGTGAGGTGGTTCTCATATAAAAGTTTCAAGGTTGAACATATGGTATGATGAAATTATAGAATATTGATAACATATATTAATAATGATCGGTTTTTTACATAATATGTGATGTGGGGCTAGGTTTCATTAGTGTAGTCATTTCTGTTATGGTAAGCTCGAAATTTTGTATTGCATGCTATATCCTAATCCAATATGCATCTTATATTGTTTCTTGTCAATACAGGAAGTGTGAGTCTCAAATACATATTGAGTATGCTATTAAAAACAAAGATTGTGGAAACTTTGAACATATGCCTAGAATACTTCCTCTGTACCATTGAGGATTTTTTCCCTTTTTTTTTTGGGGGGGGGTGTTGAGCTTTCTTTTTTGTTGCTTGTGGTGATGATGTTGTTGTAGGTGGTGGTGTGGATTGTGGTGTATGGATTTGAATGATGACTAAATAGGGTTTGTTTATATTGGTGTATGAAATGCAGGCTATGTTACTACAATAACCTGTTAGCCTGTGCAAATGATTTTTTCACATATATTTAAAAGAATATTAGATTCATTTATTATAGAATCCCAGCCATATCTTATTCTATTTTTTCAGAATTTTATGGATTTGATCTTGCATCATGTCATATCCTTATCCCATATAGCGGTTAATATGGCCATTGCATAATGGTCTTTTTATGTATTTGATGAATATAATCAGTGGCTGCCCTGTTACTTCGCTTGCATTTGTTTATACAAGCTGATCTTTGTTTGAACTTTTCGCATTAAATATTCAGCAAAACTGGTGCAAGTAAAACTTCTGTTTCACAAGAATATTTAGTGTGTAAAGTTTTTTTTCTTAAAATGACTGTGTGAATAGATGCAAGTAGAAGACACTCAGTCGGAAGCAATTTCAAATTTTCATCATGCTCTTTGACAAAGTACCTATAAATGGTTTTAGATCCATAAGAAGGTTGACACATATCTTACAAAAATTTATACATATGGTTATGATATATAAGGAAATTAGGAGATTAACCGAGTGATATCACTGCAATTGACCCTTGTATCACTACCTAAATGTAGGGCTGGAAATGAGTCCGATTGTGTCAAGCCACCTCCTTGCCCGAGCTTGGTCTGAAAAACTTTTTGGGTTCCCTATCGGGCCTGAACCCAAAAGGTTAATACAATATCTGTCCTGAGCTTGAAACCAAGCCCTGCCCAAAGCACAAATGGGCCTGAACCAAACCAATCCAATCTAGCTTAAAGAGGGACAGAAAGCGATAGTTTGTTTGGTTTTCATGGGGATTGGTGATAGCAGGCAAGGTGGAGTAGGATCCAATAACGTAAGTGGTTATGGAGGTTGGGTGGTGGAAGGCAGGCACTTGCTAAGGAAGGAGGCGAGGGAGGTGCTTGAGTTTTTTTTTTGGGGGGGGGTGGGGGTGGGGTGGCAGCTCTTCTGCTAGATGGGGTCAAGCGAAATGGCATTGGGGGCATTTGGCAAACCCTATGCCCATTTTAAAGTTACTTGGTTTGGGCTTCATGCTGGGCCAAGGTTTGCTCAAACCTGACATGAAATTTCTTCATGCTCTATACATGAGGTCCAAGCCTGACCCAAACTAACTTGGACCAGGTCCAAAGTCCAACACAAATTCGGCAGTTTGATGGGCTTTGGGCTGGCTCAAGCCATTTCTAGCCCTACCTAAACGGTTCTGAGGATTGTTCAGCTTCAATATACCTTGTAAAACAAAAGCTATTTTACAAGAATTCCCTTGTGATTATAGATAGTTACATGAAAATATGCTTTAATGTTTTGTGGGTCTGCCTAAAACCTTAGGCTTCTTTCTTGTTTTTCTTTTGGATAGTTGAGAATGAAAGGACTACTAACTTGACACTAGTGGTTCTCACATTGTGGAAAACTAGCAAGAGTTGCTGGCCACTTAAAAGACTACTAAATTGAAATTGGTGAGCCTTGGAAAATTAACAACAATTGTTGGTCACATGCAAAAAAATAAAAAGTTAGAACACGATGGGACTTTATATAATAAGCAAAAGAGCTTAAACTGGCCAGACACTTGAAACCTATATTTAAGTGATACAACTAGAAACTGACAGAGAACAGCATTCACGTCCTTGTTGTTCTTCCTTGTGTCGAATGATATTGGTGCTTGGATCAACAAACATATCTGGAGCTGCCTAGTTTAATATTATTCTAGATGGAAATTTATCTGCAATTCTAAAATAGTGATATTTTTAAATGCACCTCTGTCATTGTCACAAACTGATATTAATTGTTTGCAATTTTATATGTCAGTGATGATGTAGCTTTTGCATTGAAGGATTGCTCAGAAGTCCCTTGGTTGTCTAAGTATCTGTAGTTACTGGCATGGTGGAATGATGCTGTATTCTTTAATTCCTTCTTTTCAGAACATTCACAAGGTTGGGGTGTTCTCATGGTGAGTTAATGTTGCTCTCTTTTACTTGGTATATGATGTTAACATCCGAGGCTTGAGACTTTGTTCATAATGATATTGATGCTAGTTGCAAAATAATTTTGTGCAAACCAATAGCTTTTATTGAGGGTGAGCTTAGGCTCAATGATTAGGTTGCTCTGTTGTGACCCTGAGGTCATGGGTCTAAACAAGAAAACAACCTCTCTGCATGCAGGAGTAAGGCTGTGTACATCTGATATGCCTAAACCGTGCAATGGCGGGATCCTCATGCACAGGGCTCCCTTTTATGGCAATAGCTTTTACTCTCTCTCCTCCAAAAAAAAAGCTTGTACTATGTCAGCTCATAAGTAATAAAAGCATTAGCTTTTACTACCTCTCTCCTCAAAAAAAAAAAACCTTGTACTGTGTCAGGTCGCCGCTAAGGAAATTATGATGTTGAAACATATTATGCTTCTTTATATCAAAATTTTACTGGGCATTGTGAATTCCAATTTGAATGACGTGCTATGCATTTTGACACTGGGCATACAATTATTTATGGTTTTAAGAAACTCGTAACTACAGATATGGAGGCAAATATCTGTACTAAAAGGTGCAGATTATCTGCATTCTGCTTTACGGGAACATATATTCCTTGATGTGAAACTCGTATCCGCAAATAATGTGACAAATGAATCTCTACTAAAAGGTGCATATTATCTGCATTCCACTTTACGAGGAACATTCGTGTTGCTTGTGCTCAATGTCTTGTTTGTTCTAAATGGATGTTAGTGGTAGTGGATCTCAACAATATGCACGTTTCCATTCCAATGTCTTATTCACCAAATATAGAATTGACTGGGCGTTAGTAGATTGCATTACCCTTTTCAATGTTTATATCCACTTATATTGTGTTGTCTGACATGCACTGATCTGATCCAATGCAAGAAAATGATAGGACTTTTATATGAAAGAAACTCTTCAAGTAAATCAGTTCTCATATTGTTTGCTGCAGGCAGGAAGATGGAGTTTGAACTAGATGAATGCTGGATTGAGGTGAAATTGATGTCACATTGTTTATCTAGATTTGTAAAATCCTACCTGCTGGAAACTGCTGCAACGTTTGCTGATTGCCATGCCATTCTCAAATCCCAATGGATGCAGTTATGTAATCACTCTGCTCCATGAAGCGAATCTGCCGGAGCATTTTTCACAGATAATGAAGTTCTTTTCTTTCCTTTTGACCCTTAGTTTGGTTTTGAAAGGCATTGAATTTGTACTTAGGCACATATATTTACGGCAGGTGGTTGTGGAAGTTTTTGAAAAGCAATTAAGGTTAACAAATTTCAATTCCTCAAAAATTGCAATGTGCTTTTTCAAGAGTAGTGGTCTCATAGGTGGTCATGTATTTTGACACATTGGATATATGCTAATATGAGGATCTAATGAACTGATAGGCATTCATTTCCACCTGCAGGCTTTCTGGGTTGCTGGGCAAGAATTTTGGAATCCCCAAAACGGTGCAATTTTCTTTTATACGTATGGCAGTTAGGAATTGGCTCAAGTCACCCACTGCCTAAAGGCATTGGCCACTGCCTGACTGCTTATAAAGTATCCAGCACATAATGGGCATGCTGGAGTATGCTCACTGCTATCCTGCTGCTGCTCCTACCCCACATAAACATCGATAGATCCATCAGAGTATGTCGGTCTGCACCATGGATTCAAGTCACGGTGGGATGTCCTATGTGGCACCTTGATGGGGTACCATCTAATGTGTTGGGACAGGAACTTTGTTCCTTGTCTTTCTATACCTTCTATTCTGCTCAGCAACTTTATATCTACAAAAACCAGAGCTGATTGCTCACCTCGGCAGTGCCAAATTAGTCATTGCGACTCATCAAAAAATTGCATCTGGGAGTGAGATCTTCCAAGTCACCGTGATATTGGAAGGAAAAATTTGAACTCCACTGCCCTGCCTTTTGTTTGAGGCAACAAATATATGATCCTTGTGCAACGGGCATCTGTTCTTTAAAACACCTAGTGAGTCCTCAAACAAGCCTTTGGCAACCCAGGCTCCTTTTGCTGAGAGAAAAGTTGCCTCCAAGGATCATTATGCAATTTATAATGCAATATCCATTCCAAGAATACTCTACTCCGTAATCATACTAGGAAATTAGTTTCCTTGATGATCTGTATTTGGTAGCAGAATTGCAGCTACGTTGTTTAAAGATTGGACACATGCTGGTGAATACAAAACCAAATATAAATAATTCCTATCATTCCATCAAAATGAATAGGGCTTATTGCTTATTTTCTTAAAATAATAGTTTGCCGATGAAATTTGAAAGATACATGGTGTAGATGAATGCATATGCACAGTACAGATAAAGCAATTACATATGCAGCATTTTTGAAGATCTTTGCATCAGATAATCTGTTCACTTGATGCACTATGTAACTGGTCTAACAAGCGCTATGCTTTAATAATCTATCAGATATCAACTTCATGGCCAATTATTATGATTAGCTGTGTCCAGCCAGTGCTTGCCCTAACTTAACACTGATCAAAGAATCTTGCCCTGACAGCTTTTTGTTCAATATCTAAATTTCAAGTTCTTTCAAAACAAGTAGTTGGATGACAGATCATCATCTTTGAACTTTGGAGCTAGAGTTGGCTGCAGGTTACAGGATGGAGATCAAAGAGTATCAGCCACTCATGACAACCTTTTAGAAGAACTCTGATGAGCACAAGTTATTGGATAATGGTGTGTCTTTTGACTTAAAAAAGGAACCCATGAGGGCGGTAAAGTTGCTGTTAAGAAGTATATTGGTGGAGCCTTTGGCATGTTTATAAGTGAGACGGTCAGCCCCTCCGAAATCAATCATAAGAATGTGGTGAAGCTTTTGGGATGACACACAGGGACCAAAGTTCCCATTTTGCTGGATTCGTGGGACAACCGGCTAAGAATTATTATTGATGTTGCTAATGGACTGCTTACCTGCACTAGTCTCACCAGAAGTCTATAATTCACAGGAAGATAAACTCAATGAGCAATTTTCCGAATGAATTTTACTCAACCAAGGTTGACACATTTGGATTCTCACTATCAATTCCCAAGGGAAGATCAAAGTTCCCATTTTGCTTCATGAGTTTGTATCCAACAGAAGGCTTTACGACTACATCCGTATTATGGACCCCTCACACCAGATTCCATGGGACAATTGGCTAAGAATTATTATTGATGCTGCTAATGGACTTGCTTACCTCGACTTAGCTTTCCAGTAAGTCTATAATTCCCAGGAAGATCAACACAATAAGCATTTCACTGGGTGAATTTTACTAAGCCAAGGTTGACACATCTGGATTCTCACTATCAATTCCCAAGGGAAGATCAATGCATGTACCTTCACTGATCGTAATAATGAACATTACTTTAGTGATCAGATAAGACCAAAAGAGTGGCATTAATAAGTTTGGTTTAGTTTTCATTAAGCTCCTAGCAGCAAGAGAACGAACCTTGGGAGAAAGGTGACCGAAATAGTTTGGCGAACCCTTCAAATACCAGAACTTCTTGTCATCTGTTTCTCATCTGCTTACTCCTTATATACAAGAGCTGAGAGCTCATGGAAACATCTGGTGAGAACTGATTGATAGTGGTAGTTGGAAAACGGATATTTGATAGGCCATGTTCATATTATTATGTTAATTACTTTAGCTTAGTCATAGCATTGTCTTCACTACTTTGAAGGTTAGGAAGTGTAGTCAATCCTCCTAGGCTCAAGAATGTAAGTTAAATTCCACATAACAATGTACCAAACAAAAGCAAGAAACTATAACCACAACCGACAAGCCTTCACCTATCTGCTAGTCTTGGTTTTATAGATATTTATTTCTCTCTTTTCCTGACATGTTTAAAGCTTTACCTAATTTATGAATTCTTCGTCTTTGTCCCCAGGTTGGAGCACCAATATAATCAACTCACTTGATGTCCTCAATGTTATAAAGACAAGCAGAACTTCCGAAACCTCTGCCCATATAAGCAATGGTACCATTCGATCAAATGTGTATTGATAAAAGCTTTTCCAATGCAACCATCTGCTCCTTCTTTGTAACCATTTCCATAGAACTTTACCCATTAAATCAAAATGCCTCCAACTGAACGGACCAACTACCTTCTGAAAATCTGTGCATCAAAAACAGGGGTTCAATATCAATAAACAGAGATGTCTGGAATAAGCAGGTTGCTCGGATGTGGAATCTAGGCCTCTGTTCCATGTCTGGATAAGCAAGATGCTTTGGGATCATAAAACCACCCATATGTCACAAGCATTGGTTATGTAATACAAGCTCTAACAAAAAAATTCTGATTGGATTGATTTATGCTGTTATATTTCAGTGAGTCAGTAGCAATAAATAATTAGAATTCAGTGTTTTTCTCGTAAATGTTATATCTTCAAATAAACTCCTTGTCACTGAATGGTCACTGAATCCTTTCCTTCTTCAACATTTCAGATGCACGGGCTACCATCAGCTGATATAATTTATAGTTTCTTTTTAAATTTAGTGCTTAGCTGAAATAGAAATTCCCTTGAGTCAATCAAATGTTTTGGTTACTCAAGTCTAATCAATATATCAATCACAATAAGATATAGAAGAGGCTAGTTTTCTTGTATCATAAGCAAAGAGTCTTGGATTATGGATAAAGATGGACCTTTCTTTTCTTGGAGGGATCAAAATGAAGATCATAAGAATGTCATGTAATGCTCGAACTTGCCATTCAGAAATGAACACAAGCAGGAAAAGCAAAGTCAAGTAGTTTAGCTTGAGGTTTGTCTTCATTTGCATGCTGCGATTGATGATCCTCATTTTAGAGTCACAAGGAGAAAGTATGTTTATTCTACTGACAGATTTTCCCAACAATAGCGAACCTGCAAGTCTATATGCATTTGATTTCCCTTCTCTAGTCTTGTGCCATGAGTCCTCATGCAGATCCGCAGGATTTGAAGGTAAACTACATCTAAATATTGTGGCTGCTGTGGTAATAGTTAACCTGGCGTCGGTTCATGTCCATGGTCTAGTTGCGACGAATGAAGCCCCTTATATATTTTCTTCATAACAGGAACTATGATTATTCTAATTAACAAATATTTGAGGTTATTTTATTTCCCCGAAGATGAGAGCCAACAGATATGCAAGCAAGCTTACATCACTATGGAGTGTTTATATGAAATTTCCTCAGCATGTTTATAAGCTAAACATTGGTGAGCAATATGACCACCTGATATAGATGTGACTGAAAAAATATTTATGCATAAAACAAAACATGAAACACATCCAAGTATACTTACGCATGCTTATTTTCTCAACAGATGGATACAATTCATCTCATCCTTTAAACAAATGAATCAAATAAGAATTAAACAAAATAAAGATCAGTGACTTGGCAGTATGTCTAAAACCTGTAACCTACTTTACCAGGTAAGTACAAGGCTTCAAGAACCAAAACATATTCATTGAACTTCTTTCATTATCAGAAGCAACAGAAGCGCTGTTGCTGTCTTCACTGTTTGCAGCCAATTCTGTTTTCTCCTCTCTACTCTTCTCCAACTCCCGAAGTATTCCCCTCTGTTAGTTACATCATTACCAAACCATGATCAATAGCATTTCTCTCACCATGAGGAAAATTTATGCTTTAATTTATATACTAAACCAACATCAACATAATTAACCACAGAGATGTAATTCTTTTGCAGAATTTCAATTTATCAGACATCACTGAAGAATATCATTTGCTTCAAATTGTAATTATCAAATCGATTTGGCATAGTTTCTCATTGCAGAAACACTGAATACATATTCATTGAGATTAAAATAAACTTATGAAGAATGTTCGTAACTCACCGGAGGTGTCGATCTAGGAGGCTTATTGAGAGGAGAGCTGGTTGTTGTGGTGGCCTTGGGGATCCTGAGGCGCCGACTTGAAGGGGAAGGAATGCGCTGAGGCGTGGGAGGACAAGCTCTTACCTCGCTCAGCACAGACGAGTTCTCATCAAGACCCTTCTTATATTTGTGCTCTTCTACCTCAATCCTCATTGGCCTTTTGCCACTCTTTTTCTCTGGTACATCATTGTTCCTGCAAACCATTTTACCAGAAAAGAAGAATGGTGTTAAGCTATTACTCCAGTTGAATTGCATCAATCCAGTCATCAAAAGTTTTGATTTTTTGTATATATACTTGGAATTCAGATCCCGATCGGTCTTCCCCTGGTCCCTCTTCTCCGCCTCCTCCTCGGGAGCTGCCTCTGAAACCTTCTTCACCTCCTCATCAGCCTCTTCTTGGGCGGCAGGTCTCTCACTTCTGGAAGCCAGCTTCTTGAGTTCTTGGCAGAACTCGGAGAGCTGGCTCAAGATGTCCTTCCCGGAGAATAGATTTCTTGCGGAGAGCGTACTCTTGAGCCGCGGCTGAGGCTTCTTCTGCTGCTGCCACTCCTCCCTCTCCTCCTCCACCTTCTTTTCTGCGCTTGACTTGATCATGTCCTTGGTAGTCTTGCCCCCTTTGGGAGCACCAAATTGCCTGCTAGTAGGAGTCGTCGAAAGATTGGGGTTCTGGTTCTCAGCATCATCTCTAAACTTCTTGGGAGCAGCTGCTTTGGGTTTTGATGGCTCGCGGAGAGGAGACGAAGGGAAGAATGCCGCGATCCCTCTCCTTTTCAAATTATTTGCCTCTCTATGGAACCGGAAACCAAGAAATGAAGCAAAATTAATTCATAATCTCAAAAGAGAAAAACAAATTCCAAAACAAGATCTCATCTTGTTTTCCGTTCAAGGTGTCTTGTACCTCTGATTGCCATTCCGCTCTCCCAGCGGCAGCATTTCCGAGCTCGATCTCGCGTGTTTCACCTATTTTCACATGAAAGGAAATCAATTAAAATCAAGAAAGAAAGTGGGAAAGATAGCTGAAAGAGACAGAGACTTTGAGAGCCGTGGAACCTTGGGACTAGGAGTCCATCTCTGGAAATCTTCTACAGTCTTTGGATGTCTGCAATCTGGGAAGAAGAACGCAGAGCAATAAATTAAAAAAAAAGACATTTAATTCTTGATGTGCAGGAATGAGGAATTCTGAAGAATTGGGTTGTACCGGGGCGGCAGAACCAGGCTTCGTCGTCGACCGGAGAAGCGTCGAGGTTGGCGAGATCCATCCATTTTGGAGCATTGATGTGCTCGTAGATGTCATCCCTCACGCACTTGGATTCGATGGTCTTCCAGTCGATGTTGGCTGGCTCCATCTGCTGCTGTTTCCAGTCGGCAGTGGGAAAAGGAAGGAAGAGATCTATCTGAACCAGAAATGGAGAGGAAGAAGAGGATGGAAAGAGACCAAATAGGAGAGTAAAGAGAGACGAGGGGAGAGAGAAAGAGACGTTGGTGGGAGTTTTTAAGGGGACCTTGGAGGCATCTTGAAAGGTCTTCTTCTTAACGTTAGCTTGTCTATTTTTTGACCGTTGGAGATTAGGTTGGGCTCTCTCGCAAATCTTCAGGTTTATTTTTCCGCTTCGCTTTTCGAGCAGTTTTTTTTTCCGCCTCCTTGCCTCCGGTTTGTTTTTAAGCTTCCAAGTCAACCTTGCCTGGGATCAAACAATACCGGGAGGAACTGACCATTACTTTTTTTACCCCGTTACAGATCTGTTTAGAAAATTCAGCAAGATTGGAGCAAATTTTTTATTAGATTCAATGTGTAGGCAAATTTATTTGAGTAGATCCATATCAATCTAATGCATTCCGAGCTCCTTAGCCCAAATTTTTTGGGCAAAAAAAATCTAATTTTTTTTTTACTGTACAGACCAACAAACTGGCGGATAGGATTTAGGCCAGAATTAAGTTGGCAATGCAGAAGAATATGGCTGGATAGGCCAACATGCCAAATTTCTATTGAAAATTTAGCCTAACTCTATTGAATTTTTTAAATATACTCTTAAATAAAATATAAAATAAGATAGATTTTTACAAAAAAGGAAAAGGTAAGTGGAAGGGGAAAAGCAAAGCCGCCAGTGACAACCTATGTGAAACAAGGTTACAACTTGTAAGGTTGGTGATGGAAAAAATACTGGATACTCCGACCTCGGGCTTGATCGACCTCTCTATCCTCAAACGTAAACCGAGAAGAATGACTTCGACTCCTACCGAGGAGTCGCAAGCTGCGGTAATAATCGGCACGCATCGATAAGGACTGACAATCCCAACAACCGATAGCCCCGGTAGTCTGCAATTGCGGTAGCTTCACATCCTACGCTCTACTAGCGCACTCTGCCGCCCATATGGACTGACATCCATGCCGCAACCGTACCACCGGTCACTATCAGGCCATTAACGCATGCCATGTAAGCCAAAGGGAGCAACCTGGGGGACCTCAAGGAGGAAATATATATGCAATACGCTACCCTTCTTATAAAGCCCTCACTCCGCTAAATTCTTTCTCTTCCATATTGTTCCTGTTATTCCAACTTAGGCAACGGAGAGTTTTCCGTCGGAAACCCTCTAGTAAGTGAACTTTTTGCAGGCCACCTATTAGAGGAGTCCAGCGCCCAACGCCTCAACCAACTTGCTCAGCTCGTCTCCAGCCTACCTCAAGGCAATCCAAGCTGCGATCCTACCTCGGCCCGGATACGATGGTAATAGATTGGCGCTAGAGGAAGGGCCCAGCCCCCAGCTACATCAATCTCATTCAAATGGAGAGATGATCATCATGAAGTCGCAAGGAACCCGCAACGTGTGCTTTGCAATGTTGTGCTCTGACCTCCTAAGGGTCATTGCAGAGTCCCAAACCTGCTCCACTGGAGTGGCCCGCCATGCGTGTAGATAATGAACAGTTCAACCTGCTCACTTAATAGGTGCGGGCATTGACCGTGGCGCTCCAGGGCCTACAGTAGTAATGGCATGGCCAGCCCAACCGAAACCTGGCTAACATAGCCCCATTCTCAGTCACTCGCAGACCACATGCTTCAAGACAACCACCGCTCTCGGTTGGGATCTCGAGCGGTCGTGTCAGTATCGGCACATCCGACGGAGCGACCCTATCTGGAATGGGAGACGACGCACTCGAAGCCCCCATTCTAGCAGTGACTCCATCTAGTTCCTCTCGCCTGTCCGTCCCATAGAGCCCCCGCCTTAGCGGGGTGTCGACCTTGATAGGAGGATCAAGGAAATGGGCCACAAAATTCAAGTGCTCAAAGGGCGGGCTTCGAGGGCAAGAAATGACCTCAACTTCTCCTTGAAGCCTCTGTTCTCCCAGCTGATCATAGAGGAATCGATCCCACATCGGTTCAGGATTCCCTAAGTGGAGCCATACGACAACACCTTGGATCTCTTGGACCACCTTGAGAGCTCCAAAGCTCATATGATGTTGGACGGAGCCACCAACGTCGTGCTTTACAAGGCATACCTTGTGATCCTTCATAAGACGGCTCAGTTCTAGTTCTCTGAGATTCGGCCCAAGCCTATCCACTCCTTCAGGCAGCTCACCCATCTCTTCGTGGCGTACTTCATCTTCAGCTAAAGACAGCACCGTGGCTCGGACACGCTGCTCGACATCAGGTAAAGAGAGAGGAAAACCCTTAGAGATATGTTAGCCGCTTTAATACGATGACGCTGGAGGTCTGCGATCTAGATCAGTCGGTCATGACATCTACAATCGAGAGTTGTTGATGAGAGCATAAAAGTGCGACCCACATGTCACCTAAATTAGTATTATTGCTAACCGATAATGATAAATTCACTGGATTAATATTATATTTGGGTTTCGCACATATTTTCATAAATTAGAAATAAAATGCACATTGAGTTCAAATTTGATTAAAGAAGGATCCCTTCCCAGATTCAACCCGGTTGAAGATCGAGTGGGGTCCGAGTCAGGTTCGGGTCCGAATCGGGTCTATTTTATTTGTGCTTTTGGAAAAGAATTTTTGGGCAAATCTAATTCGGTCATATCATAACTATGAGGTCGGGTGACCCATGACTCGAAACTTGCAATTGACCTCCAGTCAGAACAGGTGACCCGTGATCCAAATCCCAGCAGCCCAAGCGTCCCCTGGCGTCCATTTTTAGCATCCCATCTCCCGTCCGTATCCATCTTCCACGGCGCATCTTCAACGCCAGCACCTCCTCCATCGGATCCTCAGCACCGCGTGCCAGCAGCGCGTCCGCATCTTCAACGGCATCATCCCGCGCGTCCCCACCTCCCGGAATCCCATCGTCCACGGATAACGCCCATCAGCAAATCCCACCTTCCATCCGCGTCGTGCCAGCCACCGTGCCAGCGAGCAGCCGCATCCGTCTCCTCCGCATCCCACGAAGCTCGCGCCCGTCCAAGTCCGCCTCTTCCGCGTCCCAGCCGCCCGTGATCCCGTGAATGCCTCCTCCCGTCTTCAACGCCTCAGCCCGTGAAGCCAGCTACACCGTCCGCGCCCCCTCCGTAATTCAAGCACCCATCCGCGTTCATCCGGCGATCCCGCACCGCGTCTGCACCGTGTCGCCACCGCGTCTCCACCACATGCCAGCAACGCCCGCGTCCGACTGCAAGCATCCCGTGATTGACTCCTACCCGCGTCCTCACCGCGTCTGCCATCTCCCTTCCGCATCAAGCGCCCGTCCGCAGCTATAAAAGGAGAAGGAGGAAGAGGAGAGCGGTGTGCTCGGTGGAGGCTAAGAACCAGGGAGGAGGGAGGCCATCGGCTTGGGAGAGAAAGAAAAAAAGAAACAGAGCATTGCTCTGTTCTTTTGGAGAAGAAAGAAAGAAAAAAATAATATTTTATGTTGTTCTACCGTGGGAGAGAAAGGGAGAAGTGTTTTTTTTGATTTTTTTTTGTTATTTCTTTTCTTTATTTTATTTGCAGAAGAAAGGCAGCATCAAGCACCAATCTTCATTTCTACCTTTGTAATCAATTTATTTTTATGAAATCCATCAATTTTCTTTCATGCAATCCCTGTTCTAGATTCAAATTAATATCTATTTTTTTATGAAATCTTTTATTTTTTCTTTGATGCAATATATTTAATTTTCTTTTATGAAATTTATGTTTCAGGCTTCAATCTTCTTAGTGTCGTCTATTTTAATTTATGCCAAAGCT
The DNA here is from genome assembly GCF_051530095.1 of Phoenix dactylifera. Classification (NCBI taxonomy): domain Eukaryota; kingdom Viridiplantae; phylum Streptophyta; class Magnoliopsida; order Arecales; family Arecaceae; genus Phoenix; species Phoenix dactylifera. The sequence goes on along the minus strand of NC_143196.1, from coordinate 8,521,449 downwards.
CTTTATTTTGATTAATTAAATAAATGCTTTCCGAATCTAAGTACTTGTCTTTTAGTTAATTTCAATTAGAGAACATTCAACATCCTCAAAATAATGTTTTCCTTTTATCATTCAAAAATCGAGTTCAAATCCGAGTGAACGTTCTCATTTTTATGCAACTCCAATCGCCTCCCTGTGGATCGACCTCTTACAACCGCTATTCTTCGAGTAGGAAAGGTAAGAGTAAATAATTAAATTTAACTTTTGTTCGTCGGTTCTAACAACGATCTGTTTAGCGTATTTTTAGTTAAACAGGAAAGGACGAACAGAATTTTGGCGCCGTTGCCGAGGAGGCAAATCGAGAAGCAAGAACGATCACGAAGATCAAATTGGATTTTGGATGCCCGGAGTGAACGCACTCCGGTAGTAAGTTTTTATTTTTATTATTTTGATTATTTTCAGTTAATAATTTCGTAGTTATTAAATTCTGAAATTTGAAATTCGAAAAAAAAAATTTTCAAAAAAAAATAAATATAAAAAATATTTCAAAATTCAAAAATTCAAAAATTTAAATTCAAAATTTGAATTTTGAAATTCGAAATTTGAAATTTAAATTTAAATTTTTTTTAAAAAATATAAAAAATATTCAAAAAAAATTAAAAAAAATTTCAAAAAAAAAATATTATTTTTGGTAGTAGTTAATAAGGTGCAATCTCCCGAGGTGATCATACCTCTATTGGGGCTTCTCACGGAGTAATCTCCAGAGCTTATTCAACGGGCATTCGGAGATTGAGTGACGCATAAGGATTAGTTTTAGTTTACATTCAAGTTATTGCTAAAAAAAAATAAAAAAAAATTAAAAAAAATAAAAATAATAAAAATAAAAAAAAAATAAAAGTAAAAAAAAATATATTTTGCTTGCTCATTTAATCAATACAACCTAATGACATTGCATAAACTTTAAAAAAATTATTGATTATTTGTTGCATCAAGCATTTGCATAAAATAATTTAAGGGCAAAACCCACTAAAAAGATAAGGTCGGAAAGTCATTACCTGTCCTTAGCCCAAAAATCACCACCTTGCATACTTATCCTAAGCCAAATTAAATTAAAATCAAATTAGACGTAGGCCTTAGGGTTTTCGAGCTCAATTAGGCTCTTGGAAAGAAGCGGCTGAAAGCCACTCCAGTGAGGATTTAGTAATTGGTGATATCTAGGAAAGTTTTACAACAGTGAGAACTGTTACGGGTATTGTGGTATTGGTGTATCCCTTCTGGCACCACCACACACCCCGGGACTTTCCTGGTCACTGATTATTGGATCGCTTAACTGGTAAGTTCAAGCTTAATCTGAAAGGGAGATTAGGAGCTGTCTAATCTAGGAGAGAATTTCAAGAACTTTTTAACCTGATAAATCTCTGTGCAACTAGATTTAAAAAGCTACTAAACCTCACTTAATTCTAAGACTAATAGGGTCAAATTGTTGTGTGGTGTTGATTGTGGTCATCTGTGTCTAGCCCTTCTCTTCTTTTAGGATTTCGTTTAGGAGTCGAGTCTAATTAAGTTGTGGAAAATGTATGCATGGTAGAAGGTCATTAAGGGATAAGTTAACCCCATTTGATCCTGAGATTGACAGAACTTTTCATCACAACCTGCGAATTGTAAACCAACCGTCGATCTCTACAATGGGTGAACATATTAGAACCCTAAATGAATTGTTTGCACCCGCATCCGCTAGTCCCCCTACCTGCATAGTATTACCAATAAATAATGCAGCCCAATTTGAAATTCGGGCTGCAACAATAAATATGTTACCCAAGTTTCATGGGTTCGAGAGTGAACAACCCTATATTCATCTAAACAAATTTTTGACAATCTGTCAAACATTTAGAAATCAAAATTTAGATGAAGAGGGTATTAAATTAAGGTTTTTTCCCATGACTTTAGAGGATCGTGCTGCTGCATGGCTGTATTCCCTAGCTTCAAATTCCATCACATCATGGGAACAACTATCTAGGAAGTTCATGGCTAAGTTCTATCCTATGGTAAAAACTGAAAAAATTAAGGATGCCATAAGAACTTTTAGAGGAAAATCTGAGGAGGAATTTTTCCAACTTTGGGAAAGATTCCATGATCTTTTGGTCAAGTGCCCGCACCATGGGCTTGATAAGGCTGATCTGGTCCACTTCTTTTATAAAGGACTACCTCCGGCACATAGAAACATGATTGAGTCCATGCACAAGGGTAGGTTCATGAACCAAACCCCAGATCAAGCCTATGAATTTCTTGTTGACTTAGCTGAAAACGCCCAAAATTGGAGTAGCTATGGTGAGGAAGTAAATAGAGATGAGTTCGGGTCTAGAAAATCAAGTAATTATGAAATGAAAGCAGAACCAGATCTCAAAAATGTTATGTCCAATCTGATGACTGGAATGAACAACTTAAGCAAAAAGTTTGATGCTTTCACTGTTTCCACTAGCTCGAGTTCATATAAAGAGTTAAATCCAATCATGAAAGTGGATCACGAGTCAAATAGTTTATGTATCTTGTGTAACAGTTCTGAGCATCTAGTGGAGTGTTGTCCTAGTTTACCCAACATAAAGGCCGAGCAAGCAAATGCTCTAAATTCATATAGTGCCTTCAAGAAGCCCACTCCCAACTCGTTCAGCCCAGTTTACCACCCTGATAATAGGTTCCACCCAAATTTCTCATACAAGCAAAATGAACCTATTCAGCATCAAGGTGGTCCACCAGGTTTTCAGAACAACTTCCCCAGGATAGGTCCATCACAAATGAACCAACCTTTGGTTCCATCTGTACCGCCTTATAATGCCCCTATCCCACAGCAACCTTCACAATTAGAAACCATGATGGCTAATATGATGAAACGACAACAAGATTTTATCAAGCAACAACAACAGACCAATACAGCCCAAGCCCAGACTAACCAATTCCATGCGCAAGCAATTGCAAAACTTGAGGTTAGTCTGAGCCAAATAGCTAACTCTCTAGGGGATAGGAAGAAAGGTGAACTACCTAGTCAACCAGTGCCTAACCCTAGTAGACAACAAAATCAAGGTCAGATAGGTCAGTATCAGATTGATTCTAATGGAAACCAGAACCATGAAGTCCAAGCAATTACTACTTTACGGTCTGGCAAGCAAGTGGACAATAAGGTTCAACTTTCTATACAAGAAAAAGAAGAAAAGCATGAACCGAATCCCACTCAGAAAAAGGCACAAGAACAGAAAACACAAGGAATAGAGGAGAAACCAATAGAGACATACACACCCAAGGCTCCCTTTCCCAGTAGACTTCAGGACTCAAAGAAACAATCTAACTTTGATGAAATAATGAAAGTCTTTAAAACTGTTCAAATAAATATACCTTTTCTCGATGCCATAAGACAAATTCCCTCCTATACAAAATTCTTGAAAGATCTTACCACGGTTAAAAGAAAAACCAGCATTCCTAGGCAAGCTGTTATGGCTGCACAAGCCTCATCTCTCATTCTTGATTTGGTTTTCACATAAAGATAGAGGTTGAATACCCTGGCTAGATCACCTAAGTGCCTTATGTTCCGACCTTGGTTGACCTATAGTCACGATGCAGTCATGTTATATGGTTCAGTTTACCTTCTCTATTTTGGAAAAAAATAAAATAAAATAAATAAATAAATAAATAAATAAATGAGGAGATGACAAGTCTAACCTCGTGGTGTAGTTTGGTTCGAGTAATTAAGCCCGAGGGGTGTTTTCACCTAATGCCTTGAGCCAACTGGATCAAGAGTCATTGGCCGAAAACTCGCTACATGGACCTTGCTAGAGCCTAAGGGGGTTGGACTATTGTAACCACCATATGTGTTTCCAATATTTATGCTAAAAAAAAAAAAAAAAAAAGCATGAATAGGGTTGGTTGGGCTGAACCCAGTGACATGTGGTAATGGCTGGTTTGACTCCATTGTATTGGACCTTTGTGTACTTTGGATATTTAGTTGGGATTGATAGCTCTTTCTTTACATACGAACCATTCTTGACAAATGTAGACAACATATGATATTCTGAAAATTTGATAGATCAGGTTCTAATAAACTGTAGTAAACACTTGCGAACTTGAGTATGCACCTAAAATTCAAGCGGTACCATGTTGTGGTGGAGGTATTAGTGCTCTAAGAAAGTCATTCTGTTTATGCATACTACACTTTAGTATTCCCCTTGCTTTGATAGTTGCCAAGCTTTAGAAAAATATATATATCACATGTGTATTGACTTAGATTTCATTGTATATCATTTTATGAATGATGTTTGTGGGTAACATTACTGAAAACCCTCACGAGACAACACTCGTCCACTAGGTAACCTAGGGGTTTAACGGCTTGTTGCACGTGCTAAGTGCAATCGTGATACCCTACGAAAGTGGGTACATATCTTAGTTTTATGTCTTTAGCCTTAATAAAAAGTCAAAGGATTGATCAACACTTTTTGTAATCTCATGTTATTGGTTACTCTGAATTGCTAGAGACTAGCAATAAGCTAGTTGGGGGGTGTGATGAGAGTACAAAAGTACGATCTACATACTACTTAAATTAGTATTATTGCCAACGGATAACGATATTATCACTAATTTAATATTATATTTTTGATTGGGTGCAGGTGATCAGAAATCAAAGTTACAATGCGTATTTAGAATAAATTGGGCCTAGACAAATGCATAACTTAGACCACATACGCCCAACCTGGTCATGGTGATCAAACCCACCAATCTTCAAGCACACTTGCACTCGAGGGGTATATGCCAGCCATCCTAAGACAACACGCAATGGGACATCCGAAATGGCCACATCAGCGATCATCCCGTGATCAACGAGTCCCCTCCAGGTCGTCCACACCCGTGATGAGTTCCGTTCTGATCCTGCCCGAGCCCGTGAAGCTTCTCCCACATGATCTTCTTTTCCCCGTAATCCCAGCTTCCGGAAATTGAGTCCCAGCGATCCTTGACGTTCGCAATTCACTCGTCCACGCCCCTGCCGTCCGCGATCCATCCGAGTCTCCCACCGGCTCACGCGTCCATCCCTTCTTCCGGACCCGTTTCAGCTCCAACGTCGCAGCAACCGTGATCAACGCCCAGCATCCGTCCGCGGCTTCCACTCCCGTGCACAATCCCAGCATCCGAGCAACCCGCGCCCAGCCGGGATCCGCCTCTCCCAAATCTCCCACGCATCTGCAATGCTCCTCCACTGATTCTTCCATGATCCCAGCTCCCGTATTAAGACCTCAGCATCCCGTTGATGCCGCCAGCAGCCGTTCATGATTATCTCGGCGATCACCCAGCCGTTCTCCCTTCCGGGCGTCCTCCAGATCTGCAACGCTCCTCCACTGATTCCGCTTCACCTCCCAGCCATTCACAAGCTTCCCAGCGGCCATCCGGAGAGATCGCGATCCAACCGCAGCTGTCTTCCTCCTCCGCCTCAGCCCGCGCCTCTTTCCTTCCGCACCCGCTTCTCCTCCACGCCATGCTCCGGCGATCTATAAGAAGGGGAGGGGGAGGAAGAACAGGGGAGCGCTCATTCGAAAGAAAAAAAGGAGAGCCGGGCTGCTGCAGTAGCAAGAAAAAGAAGAAAAAAAAAAATAGAAACAGGGGATGCCCTGTTTCTGTTATTAAAAAAAAAAAAAAAAAAAGAGTGAGAAAGAGAGAGGAAGATGATGAGCTAAAATCCTTGGTGATGGGTGAAGGAGGATCCTTTGGTGTACCGAGTTCATGATGTAAATTCTAATCCTTTGTTTTATACGATTTATCTTTTGATTATGTTATGATTCTCATATGTTGAAAATTCTTTTATGATTTATGCTTATTGATACATGTCTTCCTCAATTATTTGATTCATCGTTGACGTTCTAAGGCACGTTGAATGCTTAAAAAGAGAATTCATGTTATCAAGAACATACTCAATAATTAAATTTTATCTGCTTATACTTTTTAAAAGAAAACAAAAGAATCATAGAATTTATTGCATGAACTTGATATTATTAAAGGAGATTCTGGATCCCTACACCATTTTTAATATATCCAAACTTCGACTCTCTATTTACTAGTTTATTTTCTATTTGCAAACCATCATCTTAATCCACAAGTTCATTGAATCAATTAATCTGAAATTAAACTAATAATCCATATTTCGTTCCCTGAGGAATCGACCTCGGACTTCCGAGTTATACTACTTGTGCGATTCTCCTGCACTTGGGAGAACAGTTTTATTTTTGCATCAAGTTTTTGGCGCCGTTGCCGGGGAACGGCTGAGTTATTAGCATAATTTTAGATTTAATTTTTTTACTTTAGTAGTTAGTATTTTTCTTTTGAAAAAAAAAAATTTGCATCTTTACTACTATTTTTAATTCCCTGCACAGTTTGCATCAAACTCTGATATCATATAAATTAGCCGTCTGATTTGACTCAAATTTGGTCAGCGAGTGTAAGACACATTGTTAGATAATCTGAACGGTCGGATTGACATTCTGATATTTTTAAGACCATCAGATTAATACGAAACCTTGCTGATTTCTGTTTTAAATTTTCTGTGTTTAAATTTTTAGAATCAGAATTTTATTGTTATCATATCTCATTAACCCTTGTTGCTAATTGAAAATTTAAGAAAAAAAAACTTTAAGAAAAGATCAAGGGTGATTATTCAAAAAAATAAAAAAAAGAGGGAAAACCTAAAATTTTAAATTTTAAATTTCAAATTTCAGACTTCAACTCATAAAATTTAAAAATAAATAAATAAATAAATAATTTGCTTGATCACCTATTCAATGAAATTTAATGTCATGTCATAAAACATTAAAAAAAAAAATCTCCTGATTGTTGCATATAGTATAAGGCATCAGCATAAAATATTCTAAGGGCTGAACCCATTTAAAAAGATAAGGTCGGGATTTCATCACTCGTCCTTAGCACAAAAATCACCCCAGTGCATAAATATCCTAAGCTTAACTAAAATCAACTAGACGTTGGCCCCTAAGGACATTCGAGCTCAATAGGACGAAGACCACCGAAAGTTGCACCAATTTCGCTCTGTGGCTTAGTTGATGTCTAGGCAAGCTTTGTCCCTATAAGGGAGACAGTTCATCTGTTCGAGGCAAGTGGGTTTTAAGTGGGACCTTTGCGAACGCATCGTGACCCCTCCACTTACCTGGGAGCTTACCTGGTCAACTCGGTTCATTGGACCGGATTGGAGGCTTAGGTGTCCTCTTCAAACCAGTTAGGAGCTGTCTAGAAATTTATGAAAAACATTAGAAATCGAGGTGTAATGTTTTGTTGCATGTTTGATTGTGAATAGGATTTTTGTTTTAGGATGTCGTTTTAGGGTATCTTTAGTTGGTACTTATATTTATTTATTTATTTTATTTTTTTTTTAAAAAAAAGAAAGAAAAAAAAAGAGAGGGAAATATTTTGCATGTTAAAGTGGAATAGGGACGACACCGGTCGATTAAGTCGTACAACTTTAGATCATCCCTTAGGACATACCTCTGAAATTCCTTCACAATATCTCACACCTTGTGAGATGGCTGATCTAAATGAAGATGCGGGGAGTCACCACAATCGAGAACGAGAACCCCATGTTATGACTCTAAGACAATACCTACAACCGGCTAGGACTAGTCAACCATCATGCATAATTTTTCCTGATAATGTAGGACATTTTGACATCAAACCCGGGATAATTCAATTACTGCCCAAGTTTCACGGGTTAGAATCCGAGAGTCCGTATCTTCATTTAAAAGATTTTGAAGAATTGAGTATTACATTTAGAGTGCCAAACGTCACCGAGGATGTCCTCAAATTGACATTGTTCCCTTTCTCTCTAAAGGATAAGGCCAAAACATGGCTAAACTCTTTGCGACCTAGATCAATAAGAAATTGGCAAGATATGCAGAGAGAATTTTTAAAGAAGTTCTTCCCCACACAAAGGACCAACTTTTTGAAGAGACATATCAGCAATTTCCAACAAAAAGATAATGAAACATTTTATGAATGTTGGGAAAGATTTAAAGACCTTCTTCTCTCATGCCCTCATCACGGGTTCGAAACTTGGAGAACCATTAGCTTCTTTTATGAAGGTTTATCTCCACAGTTGAAACAGTTTGTAGAGACCATGTGCAATGGTAGATTTTTAGAAAAACACCCTGATGAGGCATGGGAGTATTTGGATTCCCTTGCTGAGACTGCCCAACTTTGGGATAACGGGGATAGAAACAACAAGTCTTTGCCTAAGCCTACTAGCTCTGTACAGGGAGGCCTTTACAACCTCAGAACTGAGGATGATCTTCATGCTAAAATGGCAGCCCTCACTAGGAAGGTAGAAGAAATTGAGCTTAGGAAAGTTGAGCCTGTCAAGACAATAGAGCTTAGAAATGAGTGTTGTGGTATCTGCGATATGTCGGGTCATACCACTACAGATTGTCCCACCATACCGGCATTCAAAGAAGTCTTGCACGATCAAGCAAATGCTATGAACTCCTACCAAAAGCCTTATAACGATCCATACTCAAATACCTATAACCCTGGTTGGAAGAATCATCCAAACTTTAGGTGGAGAAACGATCATCCTCAACAGTCACACCATTCAGCTCCTCCACCTGCACATCCTACTTTTGCATCACCACCCTCTCAAAAGCCAAATATCGAGGATACCTTGCAATCCATACAAACTTTTCTACAAGGTCAAGCTAATATCAATGCTCAAAATACTCGAAATTTTGAAGACATAAGGAACCAATTGTCAATGTTGACTACCGTCCTAAGTACCCAAGAGAAGGGTAAGCTTCCAGCTCAACCCCAACCTAACCCACAAGTGCACGGTAGTAATAATACGGCTCCTTCTAGTTCACATACAGAGCATGCAAAGAGCATTATGACTTTGCGTAATGGGAAAGTCATTGATCAAACCGTCCAATTGAAACCGCAAGTTACTTTTAATTCTGATGCTCCTAAAGTCAATGAAAGGGACAAAGATGAAGTTGAGGTCCCAACTTCTACCGAGAAAGTTGAATGCCCTTTTTCTCCACCTTTTCCACAACGATTAAAGCCGTTGCAAAAGCTCGAACCTAATTCTGAAATTTTTGAGCTTTTTAAGCAAGTAAAAATCAACATACCTCTTCTTGATGCAATCAAACAAGTACCTTCATATGCCAAATTTTTGAAGGACTTGTGTACTGTCAAACGCCGATTAAATGTTAAGAAGAAGGCATTTTTAACTGAAAATGTGAGTGCTATATTGCAGCATAACATTCTCCCTAAGTATAAAGATCCAGGTTGCCCAACCATCTCATGCATCATAGGCGACTTTAGGATAGAGCGAGCATTGTTAGATTTAGGGGCGAGTGTGAATTTGTTGCCATATTCTGTCTATGAGCAACTTGGTTTAGGTGAGTTGAAGCCAACCTCCGTCACTTTGCAATTAGCTGACAGATCAGTTAAAATTCCAAGGGGGATTATCGAGGATGTATTAGTCCAAGTAGACAAGTTCTACTTTCCTGTCGATTTTATTGTATTGGACACACATCCGGCTTCGAACTCACAATCTCAGATTCCGGTCATTTTAGGACGTCCATTCCTTGCAACTTCTAATGCATTGATTAATTGTAGGAATGGCGTCATGAAGCTTTCTTTTGGTAACATGACCTTAGAACTGAACATTTTTAATGTGTGCAAACAACCCAATGATTTCGAAGAGAGTAAAGAGGTTGATTGGGTTGAAACCATCGCAGAAGATTATTTGTTAGCTAAAGCAATTAACGACCCATTCAATGATAGTTTAATTGATTGGTGTCCTAATGGAACCAATGATGATGATTTGTCAGTCACACCTATTGTGGATAATTTAGATATCAAGATGGTCAATGGGTGGAGACCAAAAGAAGAAGAATTTGAGAGATTGTCACCTCGAGAGGTGAAAATAGTACCATCCCATGAGCAAGCACCCAAGCTCGAATTGAAACTCTTACCAAAGGAACTTAAGTATGCTTTTCTTGGACCCGAAGATACTTTTCCTGTAATCATCTCGTCTGGACTTGATCATACCCAAGAAAGAAAATTAATTGATGTTTTAAAGAATCATAAAGGAGCCTTAGGGTGGTCTATTGCCGATTTGAAGGAAATTAGCCCCTTAATTTGCACGCACCGGATATATTTGGAGGACAATGCCAAAACCACAAGGCAAATGCAACGAAGGTTAAATCCTACAATGAGAGATGTGGTTAAGGCAGAAGTCCTCAAGTTGCTTGACGTGGGTATTATTTACCCAATTTCCGATAGCAAGTGGGTAAGCCCTATTCAAGTTGTTCCTAAGAAGTCGGGTTTGACGGTAGTAGAAAATGAACAAGGTGAACTAGTTCCAACTCGTGTCCCGACGAGTTGGCGCATGTGTGTTGACTACCGAAAGCTGAATTTGGTCACACGAAAGGATCACTTTCCTCTACCCTTCCTAGACCAAGTATTGGAGAGGGTTGCAGGGCATGATTTCTATTGTTTTCTCGATGGCTATTCGGGATATTATCAAATTAAAATTTCACCAGAAGATCAAGAGAAGACTACCTTCACTTGTCCTTTTGGCACATTTGCTTTTCGACGAATGCCATTTGGGTTGTGTAATGCACCTGCAACATTCCAAAGATGCATGCTCAGCATCTTTGAAGACATGAACGAGAAATTTTTGGAAGTGTTCATGGACGATTTCTCCGTTTTTGGCGACTCATTTGATGATTGCCTGTCACATTTACAAGCAGTCTTAGCTCGATGTATAGAAAAGAATTTGATACTGAATTGGGAGAAATGTCACTTCATGGTGCCAAAGGGAATTGTCCTAGGACACATTGTTTCATCAAAAGGAATGGAAGTAGATAGAGCTAAGACTGATTTAATTGCTAAGCTACCTGCACCCAAGACGGTTAGAGATGTTAGATCATTTTTGGGTCATGCCGGATTCTATAGGAGGTTCATCAAGGACTTTAGTGTCATAGCTCGACCATTATGTAACCTCCTATCCCTTGATACACCGTTCAATTGGACTGAAACCTGTCAGGAGGCATTCGAGAAGTTAAAGTCTATGCTTAGCACTGCACCCATCGTTCGACCACCCGATTGGTCATTACCTTTTGAGATTATGTGCGATGCTAGCGACTATGCAATAGGAGCTGTCTTAGGACAACGCAAGGATAATAAGCCATATGTCATTTACTATGCAAGCAAAACCTTAAACGATGCTCAAATAAATTACACCACCACCGAGAAGGAATTGCTTGCAGTAGTATTTGCCTTAGATAAATTTCGCTCTTATATCCTTGGTGCTCCTATTGTTATCTTCACGGACCATGCGGCACTAAAATATTTGTTGGATAAGAAAGAGGCCAAACCACGCTTAATACGATGGATACTTCTACTCCAAGAATTTGACATCACTATCAAAGATAAAAAAGGAGTAGAAAATGTGGTTGCTGACCATTTATCACGATTAGTTTTTCATGATTCAGTGCCACAGTTTTCCATCAAGGACTCATTCCCTGAAGAGCAGTTGTTTGCACTTTCTAGTATACCATGGTATGCAGATATTGTAAATTTTCTTGTTACAAACCGGATGCCAGAGCATTGGGGGTCGACAGATAGAAAAATTTTCTTGCGCGAAGTAAAAAATTATTACTATGACGATCCCTATTTATTTAAATATTGCAACGATCAAATCTTTAGACGATGCATACCGGATCGTGATATACAAAGCGTACTTTCTTTCTGCCACACTGATGCTTGCGGTGGACACTTTGCCTCTAAGAAAACTGTTGCAAAAGTTTTGCAATGTGGTTTCTATTGGCCCACTATGTTCAAAGATGCCCATGAGTTCTGCAGGACATGTGATCCATGTCAACGTATTGGAAGTCTAACTCGTAGGCAAATGATGCCTCTTCAACCCATTACTATTATCGAAATTTTCGATTGTTGGGGCATCGATTTTATGGGCCCATTCCCACCATCTTTTGGATATGAGTACATTTTAGTCGGTGTCGAATATGTGTCCAAATGGGTAGAAGCTGTTGCTTGTAAGACCAATGATCACAAACCTGTCCTGAAGTTTTTAAAAGAAAATATTTTTTCACGATTTGGGATGCCTAAAATCATAATTAGTGACGGTGGAAAACACTTTTGTAATAAACCTTTCGAAACCTTATTGAAAAAATATGGTGTCACCCATAGAATTGCTACCCCATATCATCCGCAAACCAGTGGCCAGGTAGAGTTAGCCAATCGAGAGATCAAACATATTTTAGAGAAAACGGTGAACCCATCACGGAAAGATTGGTCCTTGAAACTATCAGATGCATTATGGGCCTATCGGACTGCATACAAAACCATTCTTGGTATGTCTTCCTACCGGCTAGTTTACGGAAAAGCATGTCATCTGCCTGTAGAAATAGAGCATAAATCGTATTGGGCAATTAGAAAATTAAATTTTGATTTACAAGATGCCGGTCTAGCTAGAAAATTGCAATTAAACGAGCTTAATGAGATTCGCAGAGATGCTTATGACAACGCTAAAAGTTGCAAAGAACGAATGAAGATCTTACATGATAAATCAATTTTAAAAAAATCTTTTGAACCTTTGCAAAAAGTTCTTTTATATGATTCCCGCTTACATCTGTTTCCTGGTAAGTTGCGATCGAGATGGACAGGTCCTTACATTATAAAAACTGTTTTTCCACATGGGGCGGTTGAGATTGAGAATCCACGAGATGGTAAAATTTTTAAGGTAAATGGACACAGGTTAAAACCTTTTCTTGAGAATTTTGCAGATGAAGAGGACTCCTTTTTCTTGGGGGAGCCTTCTTATGACTGAGCATGAAGGCAAAGGTACGTGTATATTAGTTAGGATTATTTTTCTAGTTTTGTAGGTTTTATTTTCTGGATATCAACAGCTCAAGGTATTCCTCTTCTCTTCAATATTATTTTCTCTACTGTCTTTCATTATAGCTTTCTTGTATCTATTACATTGAGGACAATGCAATGTTTAAGTTGGGGGGAGGGAAGTATTTTGATTTAAAAAAAAAAAAAAATTGCATTCTTTTCTAAGCAAATGCACATGTATTTTCATATTGAGTTTGTGCAACTATTACGGCAAGGAACACATGCATATTATGACTGATCAGAGACCTATTATTAGATCCCCGCACATGTATTTAATGATTATAGGAAGGCCTCAGGAGTTCATATTTGTTTAATGCATTTTTATTAAGCCGTATCTGTAAAAGAAGTACGAGTATCCTTGTCCGTACTATAAGGTTCATGATTTGGTTTTCACATAAAGATAGAGGTTGAATACCCTGGCTAGATCACCTAAGTGCCTTATGTTCCGACCTTGGTTGACCTATAGTCACGATGCAGTCATGTTATATGGTTCAGTTTACCTTCTCTATTTTGAAAAAAAAAAAATAAAATAAATAAATAAATAAATAAATAAATGAGGAGATGACAAGTCTAACCTCGTGGTGTAGTTTGGTTCGAGTAATTAAGCCCGAGGGGTGTTTTCACCTAATGCCTTGAGCCAACTGGATCAAGAGTCATTGGCCGAAAACTCGCTACATGGACCTTGCTAGAGCCTAAGGGGGTTGGACTATTGTAACCACCATATGTGTTTCCAATATTTATGCTAAAAAAAAAAAAAAAAAAAAGCATGAATAGGGTTGGTTGGGCTGAACCCAGTGACATGTGGTAATGGCTGGTTTGACTCCATTGTATTGGACCTTTGTGTACTTTGGATATTTAGTTGGGATTGATAGCTCTTTCTTTACATACGAACCATTCTTGACAAATGTAGACAACATATGATATTCTGAAAATTTGATAGATCAGGTTCTAATAAACTGTAGTAAACACTTGCGAACTTGAGTATGCACCTAAAATTCAAGCGGTACCATGTTGTGGTGGAGGTATTAGTGCTCTAAGAAAGTCATTCTGTTTATGCATACTACACTTTAGTATTCCCCTTGCTTTGATAGTTGCCAAGCTTTAGAAAAATATATATATCACATGTGTATTGACTTAGATTTCATTGTATATCATTTTATGAATGATGTTTGTGGGTAACATTACTGAAAACCCTCACGAGACAACACTCGTCCACTAGGGTAACCTAGGGGTTTAACGGCTTGTTGCACGTGCTAAGTGCAATCGTGATACCCTACGAAAGTGGGTACATATCTTAGTTTTATGTCTTTAGCCTTAATAAAAAGTCAAAGGATTGATCAACACTTTTTGTAATCTCATGTTATTGGTTACTCTGAATTGCTAGAGACTAGCAATAAGCTAGTTGGGGGGTGTGATGAGAGTACAAAAGTACGATCTACATACTACTTAAATTAGTATTATTGCCAACGGATAACGATATTATCACTAATTTAATATTATATTTTTGATTGGGTGCAGGTGATCAGAAATCAAAGTTACAATGCGTATTTAGAATAAATTGGGCCTAGACAAATGCATAACTTAGACCACATACGCCCAACCTGGTCATGGTGATCAAACCCACCAATCTTCAAGCACACTTGCACTCGAGGGGTATATGCCAGCCATCCTAAGACAACACGCAATGGGACATCCGAAATGGCCACATCAGCGATCATCCCGTGATCAACGAGTCCCCTCCAGGTCGTCCACACCCGTGATGAGTTCCGTTCTGATCCTGCCCGAGCCCGTGAAGCTTCTCCCACATGATCTTCTTTCCCCCGTAATCCCAGCTTCCGGAAATTGAGTCCCAGCGATCCTTGACGTTCGCAATTCACTCGTCCACGCCCCTGCCGTCCGCGATCCATCCGAGTCTCCCACCGGCTCACGCGTCCATCCCTTCTTCCGGACCCGTTTCAGCTCCAACGTCGCAGCAACCGTGATCAACGCCCAGCATCCGTCCGCGGCTTCCACTCCCGTGCACAATCCCAGCATCCGAGCAACCCGCGCCCAGCCGGGATCCGCCTCTCCCAAATCTCCCACGCATCTGCAATGCTCCTCCACTGATTCTTCCATGATCCCAGCTCCCGTATTAAGACCTCAGCATCCCGTTGATGCCGCCAGCAGCCGTTCATGATTATCTCGGCGATCACCCAGCCGTTCTCCCTTCCGGGCGTCCTCCAGATCTGCAACGCTCCTCCACTGATTCCGCTTCACCTCCCAGCCATTCACAAGCTTCCCAGCGGCCATCCGGAAGAGATCGCGATCCAACCGCAGCTGTCTTCCTCCTCCGCCTCAGCCCGCGCCTCTTTCCTTCCGCACCCGCTTCTCCTCCACGCCATGCTCCGGCGATCTATAAGAAGGGGAGGGGGAGGAAGAACAGGGGAGCGCTCATTCGAAAGAAAAAAAGGAGAGCCGGGCTGCTGCAGTAGCAAGAAAAAGAAGAAAAAAAAAATAGAAACAGGGGATGCCCTGTTTCTGTTATTAAAAAAAAAAAAAAAAAGAGTGAGAAAGAGAGAGGAAGATGATGAGCTAAAATCCTTGGTGGTGGGTGAAGGAGGATCCTTTGGTGTACCGAGTTCATGATGTAAATTCTAATCCTTTGTTTTATACGATTTATCTTTTGATTATGTTATGATTCTCATATGTTGAAAATTCTTTTATGATTTATGCTTATTGATACATGTCTTCCTCAATTATTTGATTCATCGTTGACGTTCTAAGGCACGTTGAATGCTTAAAAAGAGAATTCATGTTATCAAGAACATACTCAATAATTAAATTTTATCTGCTTATACTTTTTAAAAGAAAACAAAAGAATCATAGAATTTATTGCATGAACTTGATATTATTAAAGGAGATTCTGGATCCCTACACCATTTTTAATATATCCAAACTTCGACTCTCTATTTACTAGTTTATTTTCTATTTGCAAACCATCATCTTAATCCACAAGTTCATTGAATCAATTAATCTGAAATTAAACTAATAATCCATATTTCGTTCCCTGAGGAATCGACCTCGGACTTCCGAGTTATACTACTTGTGCGATTCTCCTGCACTTGGGAGAACAGTTTTATTTTTGCATCAACCAGCCAACTGTTCTTCCTTGGACTCTTCCAAAACCATTCTTAGATAATGGTTGAAAAAAATGGGGATTTACATTTTGTCTGGCTGAAGACATAAAACTTAGCGCTCTTGGGAGGCAACCCAACATGTAAATATTCTCAAAAAAAAAAAAATGCAGGTTTGGGGGTATTTTACCCCAATTTACCCGCCCATATCAGGTACCTTCTCCTCTGTCCTCTTACTGCTTTAAATTTTCTTTAACATTGAGGACAATGTTAGATTTAGGTATGGGGGTGAGAATATTTTTGATTTTTCTAAAAAAAAAAGGGAGAGAATATTTTTGATTTTTTTTTTAAAAAAAAAAATTATTAAAAAAGGAAAAAAATATTAAAATTTCAAAAAAAAATAAAAAAGGGGGATTTCAAATTTTTAACTCAAATTCTAATCTTTTTGGCTGTACAAACTAGGAATTGCTCTGACAATAGCTTTGAGTTAAGAAATATGATAGCAGTTCTAGCTTAAGTTTTCATCCCACCTATCTTCTGCTAACATGATACAAGATGAGTTAGCACCTACACGTAAGCACATGAATAGTGGGGTATGTAAACTTACGACTAATATGAATACTTTTAATTTTTGGGATAATTTAGAGTTATATGTGTGATGAACACCCTAGCCTAACCAAAAAAAAAAAAAAAAGAGATAAAATAAAATAAAATAATGAGTTTAATTTAAGTCTTCTCACTGAGTAATCGGGCCTCTTGCCTGGCAAGCAACGAGTGTTCGCGTAAAAAGGTGAGGATGATTGAGATTAAACTCTGAGTGACTAATTTGGCCTTGAAGCCTAGTTAACCTGAGTTATTAAGCCTGTTAGGGTGTCTCTACACCTAGTGCCCTGAGCCATCTGGATCGGGAGTCATTGGCCTAACACTCGCTACATGGGTTAGCTAGAAAGCTTAATAAGGCTAGATATTGCACAAGTCATTCTTCTTAGCACTCAGTCTGAAAAAATGAATAAATAAATCCGGGGTGTTCATTACCATTTAACTCTAGAAAGTCTTGAAAATTGGAGTGATCATGTTGGAAGTAAGTGAAAGCCACTCATTTATATGATACTATCTTGCACCTCACTACAGTCTTGACTTGTTAGCAGATAGATGGGGTGTAATGAAACTTGAGTTAGAGTCTGTTTAAATATAATAACAACAAGTCTCTATTGTCCTTGCAATTCTAGTTTCATACAGTAATACTTGTTCAAATTTCGAGTTAAAATTTGGAATTCCCTAACTGATGAAGTTTGTGGGTAACTTCACTGCAAACCCTCACGAGACAACACTCGTCCACTAGGGTAACCTAGGGGTTTAACGGCTTGTTGCACATGCTAAGTGCAATCGTAATGCTCTACGAAAGTGAGTATTTATCTTAGGATATTTATATAATAAATAACACTTTTGCTCTCTCATTTTATCATTTTCGCACTGAATTGCTAGAGACTAGCAATAAGCTAGTTGGGGGGTGTGATGAGAGCACAAAAGTGCGACCCACATGTCACCTAAATTAGTATTATTGCTAACCGATAATGATAAATTCACTGGATTAATATTATATTTGGGTTTCGCACATATTTTCATAAATTAGAAATAAAATGCACATTGAGTTCAAATTTGACTAAAGAAGGATCCCTTCCCAGATTCGACCCGGTTGAAGATCGAGTGGGGTCCGAGTCAGGTTCGGGTCCGAATCGGGTCCATTTTATTTGTGCTTTTGGAAAAGAATTTTTGGGCAAATCTAATTCGGTCATATCATAACTATGAGGTCGGGTGACCCATGACTTGAAACTTGCAATTGACCTCCAGTCAGAACAGGTGACCCGTGATCCAAATCCCAGCAGCCCAAGAGTCCCCTGGCGTCCATTTTTAGCATCCCATCTCCCGTCCGTATCCATCTTCCACGGCGCATCTTCAACGCCAGCACCTCCTCCGTCGGATCCTCAGCACCGCGTGCCAGCAGCGCGTCCGCATCTTCAACGGCATCATCCCGCGCGTCCCCACCTCCCGGAATCCCATCGTCCACGGATAACGCCCATCAGCAAATCCCACCTTCCATCCGCGTCGTGCCAGCCACCGTGCCAGCGAGCAGCCGCATCCGTCTCCTCCGCATCCCACGAAGCTCGCGCCCGTCCAAGTCCGCCTCTTCCGCGTCCCAGCCGCCCGTGATCCCGTGAATGCCTCCTCCCGTCTTCAACGCCTCAGCCCGTGAAGCCAGCTACACCGTCCGCGCCCCCTCCGTAATTCAAGCACCCATCCGCGTTCATCCGGCGATCCCGCACCGCGTCTGCACCGTGTCGCCACCGCGTCTCCACCACATGCCAGCAACGCCCGCGTCCGACTGCAAGCATCCCGTGATTGACTCCTACCCGCATCCTCACCGCGTCTGCCATCTCCCTTCCGCATCAAGCGCCCGTCCGCAGCTATAAAAGGAGAAGGAGGAAGAGGAGAGCGGTGTGCTCGGTGGAGGCTAAGAACCAGGGAGGAGGGAGGCCATCGGCTTGGGAGAGAGAAAAAAAGAAACAGAGCATTGCTCTGTTCTTTTGGAGAAGAAAGAAAGAAAAAAATAATATTTTATGTTGTTCTACCGTGGGAGAGAAAGGGAGAAGTGTTTTTTTTGATTTTTTTTGTTATTTCTTTTTTTTATTTTATTTGCAGAAGAAAGGCAGCATCAAGCACCAATCTTCATTTCTACCTTTGTAATCAATTTATTTTTATGAAATCCATCAATTTTCTTTCATGCAATCCCTGTTCTAGATTCAAATTAATTTCTATTTTTTTATGAAATCTTTTAATTTTTCTTTGATGCAATATATTTAATTTTCTTTTATGAAATTTATGTTTCAGGCTTCAATCTTCTTAGTGTCGTCTATTTTAATTTATGCCAAAGCTCTTTATTTTGATTAATTAAATAAATGCTTTTCGAATCTAAGTACTTGTCTTTTAGTTAATTTCAATTAGAGAACATTCAACATCCTCAAAATAATGTTTTCCTTTTATCATTCAAAAATCGAGTTCAAATCCGAGTGAACGTTCTCATTTTTATGCAACTCCAATCGCCTCCCTGTGGATCGACCTCTTACAACCGCTATTCTTCGAGTAGGAAAGGTAAGAGTAAAGAATTAAATTTAACTTTTGTTCGTCGGTTCTAACAACGATCTGTTTAGCGTATTTTTAGTTAAACAGGAAAGGACGAACAGTTGTCTGTAGCCATCGAGCTTCCCCTTCTCCCCCGAGAAGTGCTTCACCATCAACTTCATCGAAATGTTGGCACGAGTCGACAAGTATGTCAACGTTAAGGAAGCCATGGCCTCTCACTACGATCTGCTGATGGAAGACTCCCTCAAGGAACCAAGAGGAGATGTGAGGAGCGAAGAGAGCCAAGGAGTGTCTCACCTCGACGTAAGAGGGGCCCACAATGGCTCAAGAGCCCTTCTCAAAAGTTCGAGAAGTACACCCCTCTCACCGCCCCGAGGACCTAGGTCCTCATGAAAATTGAAGGTCGAGGCTACCTACACCCCTCTCGTCGGATGAAGGTCGGGGCGTTCAACAAAAAGAAGTGCTGTCATTTCCACTAGAACCACGGTAATGACGGAGGAGTGTCTCCATATCAAAGATAAGATTGAGGTGCTCATTCAACATTGGCGGTTGGGTCGGTATGTCCATGCTTAGTATGACCGAGAAGCGCCAACTTTTTCTTATGGTCTGCCACCTTTAGAGTTGATCGACAATTGTCCGACAGCGAGCGCCATCAAAACCATCGCAGGTGGGCTTGCTGAGCCCCCCAAGTCTCTCGGATAGCCGAACTCTTCATAAAAGATGACCATAGAGCCGCCATAAATCATGCACATGGATAGGTCATCGAGCTCGGGGGGTAGAAAAGCCAGTCCCATGCTTACCGACCCTAGTGGAGTACTCCCCCCGATTCGAATCCTCCTCCGAGTAGCGAAGCTAAGTGCAAGGCGCTCATCACCTGACTCAAGCCTTTGAAGAATCTTGGAATCCGACAATTGAGGATCTTCAGTATACATGTCGGGGGATCTTGACAGCGCCTTGTTCCTACGAGCTTAGGACTACGACAACCACCACGCCTATCATTAGTAAGGTTCATTAAAGTTCGAACTTATTTTCAATAAAAATCCTCTCATTGTGTTTGTCTTTTATATCGGATGACTGCACCAATTATATTCGACTTAGGACACTCCAAGGATGCACGGGCCCCGATAAAGGAGACAGCTTGGGGACGCTTGGGGAATCCCTAAACTGAGCTCTCTTGGGATCCCTCCGAGACCCCAATCCAGAGAGAAAAGGAGGCGCGATCTTTCGAAGACCTAGCCCACTCGAATTTTTTTGCCAACCCCATGATGACTCGGGGAGAACCGGTCGCCATGCCAAAGGCTCAGCGAGTCAAGCGATCTCTTTAAGTTCATAATAGCCTGGGCAGAAAAACTGGCTATTGCACCGAAGGCTCAGTGAGTCAGTGACCTCTTTAGATTCATAATAACCCAAGCAAGAGAACCGATTGCAGTGTTGAAGGCTCGGCGAGTTTATCGGCCTCTTCAGGTCGGCAATGGCCTGAGTAGGAGAACCGGCCATTATGCTGAAGGCTCAAAGATAAGTAAAAACCCAAGCCAGGCACTTCAAAAGATTTCTCTGTTTTTATTATCTTTTGATACGTACAATAATTTTGATAGCAATCGAGCAAAAATAGTTGCAACAAAAGGTTGAAGCTTGGGACAATGATATGGGCTCAAAAAAGAGCAAATAATAACATTGCGTGAATTAGGACCGAAGTCAGGTACTTAGAAAACTTCTTGCTTTGTATCCTTTTACACTAACCCTAGCAAAGGCCAAATAAAAAGAAGGCACATCAGGCACAGCTCACTCGAGCAAAAAGAAAGTAAACAAAAATAATAAGGTGGAAGACTTCATTCTTTTCCCTCGCCCCCATTGGTGCCTTCAGGGTCACCACCTTCACCAATGTTGCCATCATTGACATTGAGGATGGAGAAGTTCATCCACAAAAAAGGCCGCTGAGCCTGAGCTTGACATGCTTCGAAGCCCTTTCCAAAGGCGTCAATCGTAGTCTTTAAGGCCTCCTCTCAAAACTCGTCTGAGACGTGGTACTCTTCAACCGCTCTCATGACCTTCGCCTTGGCACAAAAGGCCTTCTTCCTGGCCTTGGCAACACGTCAGTCAACCTCATTGACCCGCCGCTTGGCCTCCTCAACCCTCTACCCGGCCTCGCCAGCCCATTGCTCGGCTTCAGCGGCCTGCCATTCAGCCTCTTGGCCCCCCTGTTCGGCTTGGGCCAACCCTACGGAAAGGTCTGCCACTCTCTGATCGATAGTTTTGAGGGCCTTCCCAGTCACAGACAGTTGGGCCTCGTTCACCCCCGCCTAGGTTCACATTGAAGCATGGGTTTTTGCCAACTTGGATTCATCCTCGACCAACATGGCATTCGTCTCAGCTGCCACGATCTTCGCCTCGCACAACTTGGCTCGCTCAAAGGCCACTTTTCATTTCCCCTCGAGTGTCGAAATATGCTTCGTGGATCTCTCGACTAGCCCCTCTGTCTTGCTGACCATATGGGCATGCCGAAAAGGGGAATAAGAGTCGGTAATCAAAGTGAAGGACTACACGAAGGTCTCGCCCTCGATCGAGGTAACTGCTCAACTTTTATTGACAGAACTAGAGTACTGTTTGGCCTCGAAAGTGGGAGGCAAGTGATGGAGAAAATACTGGACACCCTAACCTTAGGCTTGGTTGACCTGTCTATCCTCGGATGTAAACCGAGGCAAACGATTTCAGCTCTAATCGAGGAGTCTCCGGTCACATAGAACAATCGGCATGCATTGATAAGGGTTAACATTCCCAACAACCGACAATCCTAGCAGTCTATAGTCGTGATGGCATCTCATCGTGTGCCTTGCTAGCACACTCTGCCAACCCACGTGGGCACCCACATTGCAGCGGTACCACCGTAATTTTTTGGCTATCATTGTACTCTATGTCGGCCTAGGTAACGATAAATTGATTTTCCTATATAAGAAAAGCACCCCGACGGACCTCAGAAAGGTAATATGCTACCCTTCTCATAAAGCCCTTAAAATCTCTCTCATCTATATTGTTGCCTCTTTGTTCTGACTTAGGCATCGGAGGATCCTCCGTCGGAAATTATCTAGCAAGTAGACTTCTTGCAGACCACCTAACGGAGGAGTTCAGTGCCCAACGCCTCAACCAACCTTCTTAGCCCATCTCCAATTGACCTTCGGTCTGTCCAAGCTGCACTCCTATCTTGGTCCGAATATGGCGGCAACAGTTACAGCCATGGGCTTTGCCTATATTGTCCAAAATTCCACTCTAGCAAGATAAGGGTGCATGTTAAAATATTTGCAAAAGAAGAGAAAAACAAAGAAAGAGATAAAAAAAATTTATATCTCTATTCCATCATATTTAGTACATCTCAAGAGTTATATATACTAGTGTATAGACTCCATATAAAAAAGGTAATATAGGCCAATATAGGATCATGTTAACAAAGAAGAATATTACTGGCTAATATAAGTTTTTATGTGATTCCTAAAATTTCTCTAACAGGATCATGCTGTCAAAGAAAAATAATACAGGCCAATACAGGTTCATGCTAATAAAAAAAATATATTATAGGCTGATACAGGTTGTTAGGTGATTTCTAAAATTATGCTAACATCCTTTTTCAAACTCAAGATGGTACCATAGGTGCCAACTTAAATTTGAAAACTAGATCATTAATGTACCTAAAAACTAATGTATCGGATCAAGAGTTGAAGTAGTAGCTTAGAAGCTGACGTGATAGACTAGGAGCTGACATAGTAGCTTAGAAGCTAATGTAGTCATAGACTAGGAGCTGACGTGGCAGCTTAGAGGGTGAAGTGATAGATCAAGAGCCGACGTGGCAGTATAGAGTCTGATGTGACAGATCAAGACCTATTATAGTATTTCAAAAGCTGATGTAGCAGATTAGAAGTTGACATAGCAACTCAAAAGTCGATATGGCAGACTGATGTGATAATATAGAATTTGACATGATAGAATAGAAGTTGACATAGCGGCTTAAAAACCGATGCAGTAGATCAAAAAGCTAATGCATCGAACTGATATGTTTGGCAAAGAAAAGAATTACTGGCTCTAATATCATATTTAAATATTTGTAAAGAAAAGAAAAACAAAAGAAAGAGAGAGAGAGAGAAAGAATTTTATATTTATGTTTGATCATATTTGGTATATCTCAAAAGTTATATTTACTAGTGTACAAACTCCATACAAAAAAATAATATAGGCCGATATAGGATCACGCTAATAAAGAAAAATATTACTGGGTGACCCAAGTTATTACGTGATCTATAAAATCACTCTAAGAAAATTATGCTAACAAATAAAAATAATACAAGCTGATATAGGATCACGGTAATAAGAAAAAATATATGGGCTCATACAGGTTGTTACATGTTTGCTAAAATTATACTAACAATGCACAAAGCAAGATTGATCCAAAAAAAATGTTGACATCTTCCTCAATGAGGTGAGTCCAGATTCCTTATTGCTGCTTCCTTGTTATCCTTGACTCTTTCCTTATCAGCTAAAACCTTTTGCATCAATTAGTTTCTTCACAAATTATTCGCATTATGATGAGTGACTGCATCAAACAAAATGCTTTGATATTTGCCTGGGTTAGCGCTAGCTAATAGAACCGGTCCATTGTGTCACCTTGGTTAAGCATTTCCTCTAGACCCATCAAGAGTTTAAAGGCACAAGAATGACAACATCAGAAGCTGTTTAACACCTTGATGTCAACTAGGAAACCAGGGCCTACCTTTCTTATGACATGTACATGCTACAAGGGATTCTTCTGGTTGTCCCCAAGCTTCACTCAACCTTATGTATAAATACATTGTCGCGCCCCCGACCTAAGATCGTGAGCTCAGGGTCACGACAACTATCGCTAACTCATAGAAAACTCTTCCTACAAGCAAGGAAGACGTCTCATCATGATTTTATAAACAAACAGTAGAATAAATTTAAATAACTAATGTTCAAACTTTAATTTAAATAGTTAGAATTAAATTTTAATATCTCTCATAACCAACAATATTTGAAAAATCTTATTTTAAACTCTAGTCAAATTTTGATCTAAATTAAATATATCAAATTCGGCCTCTAATCACTCTTCCGATCATAACCCCATGCCGTCTTAGTTCTTAAAATTTGTAAAAATAGTAAGATATATAATAATGAGCTAAACAAACTAGTAAGCAATAAAAACTTTTACTAGATTAATCATGCAATAAATTAAATAAGTATTTATAAAAAATAAGCATATGGACTTCATAAATTTAA
Source organism: Phoenix dactylifera (assembly GCF_051530095.1). Lineage (NCBI taxonomy): Eukaryota > Viridiplantae > Streptophyta > Magnoliopsida > Arecales > Arecaceae > Phoenix > Phoenix dactylifera. Next base: position 8,496,985 of record NC_143196.1, on the reverse strand, counting down.
AACCAAATCCTAGTATGCACTATTATCAAAATATTGCGCATGCTAAATCCAATATTTCTCAAAGTCAAATTTTGTTCATAGGTCCAAATTCTTTCAAATCGTCAAGTTAATCTCGTCGACCATGAGCTATGATCATATTTTTTTCTATAGTAGGGTCAAATACCGCAAATCTTCTTGCGTCATCTTGCAATATGCTGTGCGTCATCTTGCAGTATGCCGTGCATCATCTTGCAGTAAAGTCCTTCAGGACCGCGTATCTACTTGCAATATATCGTGTATCTTCTTGCGATATAAATCTTTTAGGACATCAAGTACCAATGTATTAGCCCCTATCAGTAGAATTTTCAATATAGTCAGGTTGAGAGTTCAAAATAATTATGTAGTTCATATCTCAGTTAACAAAAATATAAAAAATCATGCGATATCAAAATTAATCGAACGAGTTCAATATTTCCAACGATGCATCATCATAATATTTAAAAATAAAGCATATTCAGTAATAAATTACCGTTCATCAAATTTATGCATCATGAATAATAATGATTCAAATTTATTATATAATAATTTTATTACTTGCTGATAGATCTAAAAAATAAGGTCATATTACTTATTTTGTGAGCGAAACCAAACTACAGATATAAATAATTTCAAAAATCTCTTTCAGAACTTAAGACTTCGGCGAGTGCTTAATTAAAATTTCTGATGAGCACTGTGAGCTAAGGCTGCTGGATGCCAAGAGGAGAAGGAGAAAAAAACTAACAGTGGTTTAGCGGTGATGATCGATAAAATCTATCAGCAGTGAGGTGAAAGGGAGTGTCGGGATCTTCAACTAGCCGTTGGAGCCTAGATTTTCTAGCTCTTGTAAGAAATTGGGATGGAGAAGAAGTCTATCTCCTACTTCAAGCCGAATAGGGCTTTATCCTTTTTTCTTTGTTCTCCTACTCCAACTTTTATAGTAGGGTCGGTTAAGTGGACTAGGCCCAGTTTCTTATTAGCTGCATTAGGTGATACATACATGAATGGGTTTTGTGGTTTATCTTTTCTTTACCCTATATCATCTCTTTCTCATTTTTCCCTCTACTTTTTTCACTTTTTTGAATGGAGAGAGAATCTTTGTTCAAAAAATAGAGGACAACAAAACAGTTCAAATTTGGGTCTCAAAAGGAGAGGAAAAAGAAAGTGCAACCATTGTTTTTACATTGTTTTCATACATCTCTCGTCTTTGTTAAATTACACACACACACACACACATATATGTATGTATGTATATGTATGTGCATGTGTATGTATCTATAGGTAGATTGATAGGTAGATTGTATATAATTAAGTTCATGATTTAACCTTTGAAAAGAATAAAATAAAATAAAATAAATAGAACAACAAAAGAAAAGATTAAAAGAAATATGATCATATTATATTTATATTCATTGCTTCACTGAGCTTCTAATTCTGTTCAAATGCTTAACATCTATATGTAGTTGCTTGTGAAAATTTTAAGCCATTCAATTTGCGTTGACAATACTAACTAAACTATAATGCTCATCATCTAAAAAACTAAATCATTAAAGATATACAACTAAATTTGAAATGATGGTAGCACAGAGAAAACAAATTATTTTGATAAATGCTAATATTTTTGCTAGGAAACCAAAGATATTAATCAATATGCACTATCTAGCCATCCAATAAAAAGAGTCTAGTAAAGTAGTGCCAAATATGCCAAAAATAAGCAAGTTATTTTTAATATTTAAGTCAGATAGGGATATTAGGATGTGCTCTATACCAAAATCTAGCAATTACTTCATACTCATGCTCGCCATACTGGTTATCAAAAAATAGTAACCAACATTCTAAATGTAACACGATCAAAAGGTCCATGCTCACTAAATGGTTGTTCAAATAAATCATGGACCATCCGATATATTACACCAATCAAAGTAGCTATATTCTTTGTCCATAAAATAATTTCAAGCCATTTCAAATATTGTAAGAGTAAAATAATTACAACTTTAATAAAAACAAGCACATATTGATCATCCCTTTTTTGATCATTAAAGGAAATAACATACACCAAAGAAAGATCGACTAATGAGTGTGTGGGTTACAAATCTTTTCCAAAGATAGATTTGGTACATCTCTGAAGAGATAAGGGATTCACCACTAATTCTATGATTGATCAAGTCAAATTCATCCTACAGGAGAGGCTTAAAGGGCATAGCTACAATGTATATTATAAATAGAAGATAGTGAACAAGAATATTTTGAAACGTAAAGACTTGAAGTACTTCCTTGATTAAGAATGTTTGATGTAGGAAAGCTACAGTTGGTTCATGGAATAAGTGTTGAAGTAGAATTGGGATTCCAATTTTGCCCTCATCCCATATGTGGTAAGGATAAAACTATAATTCTTTTGGAATCATGATTCTTTATTTGACAGAATGATAGTGCCACTTATACATGGAAGGAACAATCACTCCCATAAAAGTAAATGATATTTTTAGTAATAAACTTATAAACAATATTTTTAGTATAAAATAGTAACAAATGATTTAAATTTATATGAATTAATTATTGATAATTATGATATATAATAGAGAATAAAGTATTATTTTATTATAAAAGAGAAAATATCAAGTAGCATGCATTGCTATATTATATCAACTACTCCTTAAAGGTTTATTATGTATCATATAATAGAAAATGGACATTATTAAATGCATGTTAAAGATCAAAATATAAATTGTAAAATATTATTGAATAGAAAAGATAAAAAATCTCAAAAAAATACCAAAAATTAGCTAAAATAAATAAACAAAATAAATATTAATAAATAGGAAGAACAAAATAATTAATAAATGAAAATATGAACTATAATATATCTTTAGCAACTTGAATACTTTATTCTGAACTTAGTGAAGTTGTACATATAGGCTGTATGGCTAGTGCTAGAGTCTGTTTGATCAGTCATACATATAAGATTTTCACTTAAGAGTTATTGTAACAAAATTTAAAAAAATGAATGCACAAATTAAGCTCAGAAGAAGGTTAGCTACAACATTAACATTTTTTTCATAAGATAATAATTAGTAAGATCTGTCTCTTGACGATTGACAACAACCCAACCTCTACACATCCTTAAGTTCATGAATTACACCATCATACTGCCATCATCATTCCAAATCAGGACTATCACAAAAAAAATACAGCCCATAACAAAAATACTGCAAGTACAGACATTTTTCTGAACCTCCTATACTAAGCCTCTAATTTCTGCAACATTTGAATCAGGTCCTGATCAATTTGACGAAATCTATTTGCTTTATTATTGCCTGCAATAAGCTTTGTCTCACAAGCAGAAGCTTGCAAACTTACATTTTGTCTCCTTAACCTTTGCACTTCATCATGTAATTCAAGGATCACCACCATCGATCGAGCACACATATGAGGATCTATGCAATCAAAATACCCACAATATTATTCCTCATCCTACACAATCAATCCATTCAATAATTGAATGAGGCTGATTATTTGACAAATAGATTCTTGAGGTCTACTAAATCATACTTACATGGTAGCCGGGGCAGCCTACAAACCTCCTATCAGGATTATCATGAGATCCCTTATCGAGCATAAATATCACATTAGCATTTTAGATGAGGAACTTTACTCATCTTGAATGGCGTATAGCACTGAAATGGAGATGGAATATAGCTTGTTGATGAAGAGCCCGAACTACAACTCGATAAACAAAATCATAATAAAGAATGAAATTTTCTTTTCATGCCTAGAATGATATGCTTCTCCTATGTCGTCCCCTCTCTATCTGTATTTCTCTTCCTTTCCTCTTAAATTCCTAGGCGAGAATTATAAAAGGAGCAAAGAAATTCCTGCATTCCAAATTAACATTAGTTATAGTCTATAAGATGCCATGTTAGCAATTTAATCTCAATGTTTTTACTCTTTAATTTGCTATATTAGCTTTTTTACAACTCACGTATAGTCATCCAATTTTCTGATTTTACATGATTTCTCCATATTATTGACCAAATTACAACTGTTCGAACTTCATTGACTCAGTTGCTAATACGTTAAAAGTTCATTAGTACAAAAATATAATTTTCCCTTCTATTTATATTAAATAAACTGCTTGGTCTTTTTCTATAAGTCGCAACTTTTAACTATGCACCAATTGTCACCTGCTCATAAGGTCTTTTATGCATATCCTTTCTGTAGCAAAAATAAATTCTATTTTTCATTAAAAAAATACCAAAATCAAGTATATTTCTTAAAACTTTGATGATTCGATGTCTCCGGCACTAGCCTTCAATTAAATTTTGTTGGCTCGTAGAATGAAACTATCCATCAAATTGCCCATCCTTCAACAACCAACCTGCAAAGCAGGTGCTAGGGTTTTAGACTATTAATGCAATCTTACTTCAAAGGTAGGCAGGTAGTTCTGCCCATAATCTCAACCACCACTATGATTTGCTTACCGAAAGCCACCACTATTATTGTCCTCCCCTTTTGGTTTAATTGTCGTCCCAATCACCATGCGGTGGCACAATCCGCACAGCCACCGTGCTTCGCGAGTCACTGTACCACAAGAACTCTTCCGGAAAAAGGCCCGCCTCCCTTTCCGTTGTCTCATAAATCTCCTGCCAACCTATTCGGGCGCCATAAATAGCATATTTTGGCTTGGGAGCGGCGACCGCGTTGCTAGCGGACGCAGGCCCTGAGAACCTCCCGAAATTCGATAAAAAGCCCTTCTCGAAATAGGGGGAAAAAGAAGCCAAATTTTTATCCGTTTTTGTCCATTTTCTGATTTTCTCCCAACAAATTCCCTCTTTCTCCTCCTTCTCCTCTCTCTCGGCCATGGCGATCGTGGCGGCGTTGGTGGTGGTTCCTATTGGCCTTCTCTTCCTCTTGTCGGGTTTGGTCGTAAACCTAATTCAGGTAGGATATGGAGCGAAAAGGAGGCCCATTCTGTATTAGATGTGGATTTGGTTGTTTGACCTCGTTTTGTTGGTTCTCATGCTACTTGAGGTTTTTGGGAACTTGGTGGTTTCTTGGATCGATGGATATTTCGAATTTGTAGTGATTTCTCGATATCAACTGTTTCTATTGTTAGGTTTTGATTGTCGGCACTGGGATGTCCAATTTTTGTGCTAAGATTTGCCATTTTCTGGTTATATTTTCCCTTTTTGTTTCTCATTTTTGATTCTTGAGTCAGTATTTTCCTGTGCTGTTATCTTGGTATCTTAGCGCTTGCTCAAGTTATGATTTTGATTTTGATTTTTTGGTTCATCGTCTAATATTGATCCACCCTTGTGTAATTTCTGGAAAGATCTGATTTTTGGCTGTTAGGCATTTTCCTGGCATAATAAATTTTTTATTTTTGTTTTGCTACAGGCTACTTGTTTTGTTATGATAAGGCCTTTGTCAAAGAATCTCTATAGGAAGATCAACAGAGTCGTGGCTGAATTGTTGTGGCTCCAGCTCGTTTGGCTTCTTGATTGGTGGGCAGGTGTTAAGGTAAATCTCTTAGTAAAGAAAAATTAATCATTGTACTAATTCCTGCTTTAGCTCTTGCGGAACTTGTTAATTTTATGTCCTTTCTGATCTCTATAGATTGTCAGTTTTTCTGTATGACCTAGTAACTATCACTGCAAACCACCAATTTAGAGCCACTTCTTGATTTGGTTGATATGCAGTGTCTAACACAAGCAGCACTATTATTAATATTCTGGTTCTCGTTTCCACCGCTAGAATTACATGCTCCAAATTGTGTATAGTGGATTTATCGACTTAGAAAATGTTTTAAAAGTTACTGGAACGTGACAAGATGTCTACTGATACTATATATTTCACCAAGAATTTGAAGATTAATATGCTGCTGCTCCTGGTTACAGGTACAGTTATATGCTGATTCTGAAACATATGCATCGCTGGGTAAGGACCAAAATTTTTAACTTTGATTGTGCGAACTAAATGTGATTTGATAGGGGTGATATTGTTAATCAAGCTGACCTTTGAACATATTCAGTTTGCAATTTGAGCTTATATGGAGACTTTTATAGGTAAAGAACATGCACTGGTCATTTGCAATCATAGAAGTGACATTGACTGGCTTGTTGGATGGATTTTAGCTCAGGTGTGTACTGGAAATGAGCATTAGCTTATGTTCTGAAATGTAGTTGACTCATGCATATTTTTCTTTACTTACCTGATTTTTCAACTTTCCTACCCCAGCGCTCTGGTTGCCTTGGTAGCGCGATAGCTGTCATGAAAAAGACATCAAAATTCCTGCCAGTAAGTCTTTTATGCGCCATACCATTATTATGTTTCTTCTGGTACATCCACCATTTTTTATTTTAAAATTACTGGGTTAAAGATTGGAAAAGATGAGTCATTTCAATAATCATATAATTTCTTTGTCATTTAGTATTCTAGTTTTTATGTTTTTCACATTAGATCAGCCTACAGAGTGGAGAGCTATTTTGCTATTTTTGCAGCTAAACATTTATGTATTTATAATGCATCAATATATTGTCTATAGTCTGTACTATATTATAAAAAGAAAATTTGAGTTTTAGAAATATTTTACGGATATTCAATTAGTGAATTCTTGTTTTAAAATAATTAGGCTCAATTTCATGGAGTTCTTTATGTGAAATAATGACAAGTCTTCTATTATATTATATATTTTTTTCTATGAATAATCTCTTTCTTATGCACTTGATTAACTGCCTACCTCATGTCTCTTGTGAATCTGATCAGACTAATTAAGGAATTTTGCTGATGAATATATCTCTTTCTTAAGAGAACTGGACTCTGAATGTTTCGGACTTACAATCCATCTCCCAAAGTGAAGCTCCTTCATACATATCCTAACCAACTAGGCATCTAATTAACTTCTTCCCTGAAAAGGGAGTTCCAATGGTTCCCGTTCAGAATCTCTCTCTCTCTCTCATACACACACAAACACGCACACACGTCTTCCTAATGTTTCGTAGCAAACCATGTCTTATTTATTAGCTTTCTTGTACATTTTTAATATTCCTAATATCCCATTTTGCTAATAAACATATGCTGTGAATTTCTGTTTTCATTTTGGTGCAACTCAACCCCACTCTTTTTCCTTGATCGTTATTTGGCCATCCTTAAATGTTTTATCCACTATCTTTTTTATGCATACATTACTACCTTTTGATATTTAGTATATCATTAGTCTACCAAACACAAGCTACCAAATGCATCCAACATTTGTTTTAAATTATTCATTTACCTTTCTCATGCCTTGATTCTCCCATTCCTTTTATGACAGTCTCATATGCATATACACAAACATAAACACAACTATGTATATATATCTATATATCTATATATGTATATATACATACATACATACATACATATATATACACACACACGCGTATATATAATATAATATAAACATATATATGGACATATAATTTGTATATATATACATACATATACATATATGTATAGATATACCAAAAAATTGGTCTAGTCACCTTCAGAACCAAGACAGGCCATCCAAAAATTTGAGATCCAAATTGTTGAATATGATTTATACTATAAAAGGCCTAAAACAAAAAAAAAATCATGTTCTTTGGTCATCTCTAAATAATTTCAAATTGTTGTCAAAATAAACATTTTTAATAGCATGATACTATGTTTTATTATGATCTAATCATCAAAATCTAGTGAATGTAAATCTGCCCATATTTCAAGATGTGTAGATCATGATCTATAAAGTGGATTTTCAATTTATATGTTTTATACTATTTATTTTAGTACCAACTTGATGAATATGATTTATACTATAAAAGGCCTAAAACAAAAAAAAAATTCATGTTCTTTGGTCGTCTCTAAATAATTTCAAATTGTTGTCAAAATAAACATTTTTAATGGCATGATACTATGTTTTATTATGATCTAATCATCAAAATCTAGTGAATGTAAATCTGCCCATATTTCAAGATGTGTAGATCATGATCTATAAAGTGGATTTTCAATTTATATGTTTTATACTATCTATTTTAGTACCAACTTGATGTGTAGGTTAGTGATGTATCAAAATGTGAATTTTGATTTCTAGGTCTCTTTTATAGTGTAGATTATGTTCAACAGCTTAGATTTTGAATCTGGATAGCCTATCACTGATTTTGAAGGTGGGTGGACTGATTTCTCAGTCCATTTGAGCATACAATAGCATATCTATATATATATATGTGTGTGTGTGTATGTGTATGCATGCACATAGATAGATGTACGTACATACATGGTTATATATGTTTATATTTATGTGTATGTGTGTATGTATACATATATGTGTATATGTATACATATCTGTGTATATGTACATACATATATAGATATCTGTACATATTTGTATATACACACACACACATACATATACATATACATACACATACATATATACATACGTATACATACACATACACACACATATACATACACATATGTATAGATATACATATACATATATATCATATATATATATATATGTATATATACATGTATATAGATATACATATACATATACATAGATATATACATATATATGTATATGTACATATTTACATATATACTTACATATTTAAGTGCTTACACTATATTTGGATGTGGTGGCCCAAGATTGCAACCTTCCAATCATTGAATGCCAAGTCATCATGTAGCAAGTAAAATTTATTGTTCATTGATCTCCACATCATTTTTTTAATCCCTTGTCCTCTTTCCCTTGTGAAAATGATTAACTTCCGGTCTCCTTACATGCTCAGAAGATTTGATAGGCTCATGATTACAACTCATTCTGATAATAGTGCCCCTATGGATCCTATTTTCATTCCATTTGAAAATCATGGCTAATTTAATGCCTTTGTCTGTCCTGTTCGCTGTATTGAAAGTCTTCCTGCAGCCTCTTTTCTCTCTTATTGGAGCTCTCCTTACACCTATTAACTATTAAAAATAACCTTAGTTGATCATGTGACATCTTAACTCTCTTTCTTGAACTCTCTAGTCTGTTCCAAGTCTCATGCCTCTCTATCTCTCTACAATGTACCTGCTTCCTGCATACTATCCTAGGTTGGTCTTTGCAATTGGCCCTTGCATAAATTTTATGGGCATCTTTAAATATCAGAATAAAGTCAAGATACGTGTGGGCTTTGCAAAATGTATCTAAGATGAACAAAACCTATTTTCCTTTGTTTTACGTTTGTAACTCTAATTTTCACTTTAGTTCAGTGCATTTTATATTTAAGTACATTCTTCAACATCTATTAATCTATACCATGTTAAAAGAGTGAGCAGAGATCTATGGATTTATCAAATTTTACAAATTGGAAAATACTCTTGCTTAAAAATTATATTATGTGGATTGTGTCCATATGTAAATTGGGGACAATACATGCATCTGTTATTAGATAAGAATCATATTGATTTCAAATTTGTGTTGGGACAGTTTAGCTTGTATGTCTCTTTTCCTCTCTAAGAACTTCTCTAAATGACCTTTTTCATGCTAGTCTGCCCCTCTCTTCCTACTTTATCTCAGTTCAAAATTTATCCCTCCAAACCTAGTCAAGTTTTTCATAAATCACTATTTTCCCCTAAACGTGCAACATGCTAAAGTACTAGTTTTATAAGATCATTGAATATCTTAAGATGTTTGTTGATATGATTTATATTGCTTCAGTTTGCTTGCAACAAATATGATAAACTTATGATTGCCTACTGAATATATTGCATTCACTTGCAAGGATGCTGTTGGAATGAACCCTCATGGAACCGAAGAAGTAGAAGATATTAAATTTCTTATTTTTTTTTTTATATTTCTTATAAACTTCAATAAAGTGGAATTTAAATATTGTAAAATATAAAATTTTAATGTACATATTTGTTACATAAAAATCAAATCATTAATTTTAGTTGTGTTAACTGTTAAGAAATACATGCAAGAGATTTTATGAAATTGCATGATGCAGGTACATTACTAGTCTATATATATGTGTACTATCTATTGCTGGTTTGTTTATAGGGTTGCAAATTGGCTGAGCCTGGGCCAAAATTTTGAAAATTTACAATGGGTCATCCCAAGTACCTGGCCTGATAAATATAAGAAAAAGGGCCCACAAGATGACCTATTTTCATCCTTATTTGCTTGTATAGATTACATTCGTTTTTGGCACTTGGAATGGGCCAATGATGCCTGCTTTGCTTTTTGAAATGTTGTGTTGCTATGTTGGTTTCCTAATCTTGATCCGATGTTCAAATGGAAATTTTAGGTTAGTTAAGGAAAGTTCAATATCATAAACTATGTTGATCCACAAGGTTTAGTTCATTGGGCTTCTCTTTTAATATGCCTAGTCTGGAGACAAAATCTTTACTCAGTCTAACAAAATAACTTTATCGTAATGGAAGGTGTTAGTCCATTGGTGGTTGATTCGGTTTCTATCACTCTTTTCTTTATATTAGAAATTTGTTCAACATGCTCACCAAGACAATAAACTTGAACCTGCATGCTATGAGATTCAACTGCAATGAAATAGGGGAGCTATGTCTCTTTACTAGTGGACAAAATTGTCAAGCACAAGCTGCCATCGTATTCTTCAATAAGATTTAGATTTTTACATTTACATGAGACGTTGGCCGAATTACGAGACCAATATGTTTTGGATGATTTTCGATTTTTGGGAGGGTTTCATTCAAACAAGCCAAATCACTGGGAAAAAAGTTCATTAAATAGAAGACGAGGAGTACAGTAAATGATATATAAAAAAGGAAAACGTAGGAATGTACAAGGCATTTTCTTGAGCACAATTTGTATAACTTTTAAAATTGACATACCATTGTGTTCTAGATTGGGAAATCAACATTTTCATGAAGTAATAAATGCTGAGATGCTAAAATAATTGCAATTAATTAAACATAGGTATATTAGTAAATATGTGTTACTAGATAGTATATGATAACGTGTCAAGGCTTAATCGATACCAGCCATAGGGTATGTCTGTATATTCGGGATGAAATCGTGTTGGTTTGACTAACATTCATGTATTTATAATGGAAATTGGTAGATATACATAGTGGACTTATGTTTGTTCATCAGATGTAAAAGATAAAAACTTAGGAACTGTTTGCTGAAATGTGTTCTTCTGACGAGATTCTAAACCGTGTTCTCTATGCACACTCCATATAAATATGACCAAAAATCAAAAATTTATTAAGCAGCATTTTTAAAATTTTCTCTTTTCTTTGTTCCTTAGCAATCAAATGAGTCCATAGGTCAATAAGAAATATGGGGATGCTATTCTTTCCACAAGCTTCCTTATTGAAGTCAGGTGCCATAGCAGTCAAAGAGAAGAAAGGAAGATGCTTGGAGAAAATTGACCTATTGAAGAATATTGCATGTAGATACTTGGTGCAAATTCTTGATACCTGTGTGGAGTACTCCAAAATAATCATGCATTTATGAGGAAAGCACAATAGTTGGATTGTACTGTTATAATGTCACATCTCAAGCTTATTTGTCCTCTGATTGCTATATATTCTAATAAAGTATACTAGAAGTAGAGTACAGCACATGCAATGCACGTGATGGAATGTCATGAAAATGTGGAGCTTCATTGATGCTCTTCCTGGAGTTTGGGTCATACAGTAGAATGGATATGATACTGTGATGCACGCATGAAAATGTGGAAGTTCGCTAACGGTTCATTCTCAATTTTGGGTTATATAGTAGAATAGATAAGATGAAACCTGAGCATATATCCACATTGAATATGTTTCTTATATCCATAATAAGGAATGATAATCTTAGTTTTCATGACAAGCATGGTGGCTGAGACTAGTTTGGGTTAGTCATCATTGCCTCTTTAATGAGATCTCTTGTTCAGTTGGCCTCGTTTTAGAATTGAAGGGCTTCCTAGGAGCATGAACATTATATTGACATGGTAGGGATTGCCCAATAATGCTGCTGCTTAATTGGTGCTCTAGAATATCCTTCCTGGAAATCTAAATGAACATATTATTGTGGTAGAGATAAATTTATTATCATGAACCCCTTACTGAGTTTAGGAAGAAGCAATGTACTTCAAGAGGAACTTATGTTATGATGATAAAAGAACAAAGGACAGATATGGGTTTGAAGTTGTTGGAAAAATTTCATTTTTGAAGCTATAGGACAAGATGCTTGCATCTGAACCAATGAAGAGGGTACCTCTTAAGATGGAGATGATGAATGAGGCATTTCTAGGAGAGGTAATTGAAGTTACTTAATAGGGTCTACAGTAGAACATTCATTGGCATTCTGGGATTTTTTTGCAATAATTCTCACTTGTTGGTTTCACAGAACTTTGTGTGGTTATTCATTCTGAAAGCATGGCCTCCTTCAAGTATAACAAAAGTTCAACTCTGTTATGAGGGTATATGGCACGTCAAAGGCTGGGTCTTCAGGTACAAGTTGTCATATGCGGACTCAACTGATAGCATGTTGGGATTGTTAAGCTGATTGGTAGCCTATATCTTGGTGCTAATGCTGCCAGTAATAACTTCTCAGAGGAGTCATTGGGGAAGTCTTACTGCTGTTCAACTCTTTGCTTGGTTTTTGATAATGAGAAACTGTCTAATGCAGATGAGGTGGAGCCGAGAGGAGTCCTTAAAGTGATTTTCTAATCAACTCTCTCTTCCTTTGAAGTGGTTCAGAAAGTTGACTCATTGTTTTTGGTGGTAATAAAGGCCTTCATGCATTACATTATATCTTTATGTAATTTACAACTTAACCTTCTCGTGACTTGAGAGGCTGTGGAAGTTGATAATACAAAAAATTGACTCTTTGTTCTGATCTTGATCATGCCTTACCATGGTTAGACCTTCGTTTCATGATCGAATCAGCAACATCACGAGTATCCTATATTCTTAAGTAACTTTGCTTTGTAGTGAGATTGGTATCCTGTTTGGTGGATGCTAATTAGTTGCGTCCATGGACTGAAGGGTCCAATGATTAAGCAAGGCTTGGATAGGATGTGCAAGGTCCAGGTTCTGCAAAGAACAGTGAAGTGTGATGGGTCTAGGGGATTTACCCCTTGACTATTAAAGAGAAAAACCTTGTCCCAGGTTCAGGAGCAAGTGACTGACCCAATGGTGTGGGTCTTTTGATAGCTGGATAATAAATTAAATTTAAATATGAAATATTTACCAATTAGAAATCTTGTATCAACAGTTTAAAATGGGCAATATTCACATACAAATGCTAATTAGTTATGTCATTTTCTTGGTAAGGGAGTTATGGTTTACCCTCCATCCCCTTTTGACTACTTGGATTGTTCATATTCTCTACATATAATCCAACCTAGGAAACCGAGGGAATTTAAGAATAAATATGGTTGCATCTAGGTATCCCGAATTATCCTAGTAGCATGTTTGATACTCTCAATGTATTTGTGCAAGAAATTGTGGCTTGCTTAATCAAGGGATGTAATAATATAGCCCTTCCATCCAGCCACCAGGTTCTCATTCTCTTCTTTTGACCGCAGTCTCTCTTCCCCTGGTCATGATACTGGTTTTGTAATTTTAATTGCATTCTGGTGAGTGAGTTGTACTGGATAGGCTTGGCATGGAATTTGTTTTTCTTTGCCGGGTAGGCTGCACTCTAGATGCTGTGAAGGTTTAGCAGAAGAATGTCCTAGAGGTGGCTGGGGAAGATTATGAGTTTTTTTTTGTAATTCGCATGGTAGGAAATACTCTTACTCTTCAGGTCTTTGATGCTGCAGTTTATAGATATGAAAAAAATTTGAAACGTATATTTTTGAGGTTTGTGTGGACATCTTCAACACCATCACCCCTCCTCTCTCAGTCAGTTAAGGTTTTTTCTTGTATTTACTTGAGATACAAAGGGCTTAGGTTATGCTAGAAAGAGGAATATGATTAATGGTTCAAAAACTTTTATGGTTTGTCTATAAGGGATTAAGCTTGTGAACTATGGTATAAGCGTGATTCAACACACTGGTGGCTGTAGAAATAGGAACATAATTAGGAAGTGAGCTGTTGGAGCAAGAGGTCCTGTGTGTTGGAATTAATTACCAACCACTGATGGCCAGTTTTGTGTACAACCTTTCAACTACAACCAATTCAGATTGATAGGAGCAAATGACAACTGATTATTCTGACAAGTTGATGACATCATTGGGATGATCATTAAAAAGTATTTCCTGAGTTCTAGCAGATTAAAAGAATTTGTCCTACCCCGTGATTTATTACATGAGGCATTCACTAGGTATGACAGAAGAACTGATGTGTTCAATGGCTAACTGGATGCAATTATATTTAATGGGCGAAAAAGGGCTCTAAGTTCGCATTATCAAATTTTCAGGAGTGGCAGACTGTTTTTAAGATCAACTTAATTTCTTGCCACTTCAGAATGCAGTCCAATTTATTCTTCTCTATTAATTGTCTTGTTTTGGTAAAACCATATAATTGAATAATTTTTGAGGATACAATCTAATTCTGCTTTGTCCGCCAAATTTGTAATCATCAGTTAATCTTCTTTTAAGACAACCTCCACCCCCCATCCCCCAATTTGTACTGGTCTTGTTCATTCTTCATTGTATCTGAAATTTAAACATGTTTACTTGCAAGCTGTTATCTTTACTGATTTGTTACATAGGGATGATGTTCTTTGTTCATGCTACCTTGCTTCTTTAGAAGCTGTTTGGCCATGGTTGCACGGCTTACTATTTTTATGATCTGACTCTTACTCAATTCATTCATATTTTAATATGAGACTGTATTTAGTGTATGAGATGTAAAGCTCTGTTTGCTGGTTTTCATAACTTGGATATGGGATCACTTGAGTGCAGGTTATTGGTTGGTCAATGTGGTTTGCTGAATATCTCTTCCTGGAAAGAAGCTGGGCCAAGGATGAGAACACGCTAAAGGTATTATTTACTTGCTGATGAGTCTAAGTCTGTGTCTGAGCCTCTGTGGTGATTTTTTTTTTCCACCTTTTTCCTCTTGATTTTGTGTACATGATTGTATCTTGCAGTTAGGTCTGCAACGGTTCAGGGACTTCCCCAGGCCATTTTGGCTGGCTCTTTTTGTTGAGGGTACTCGCTTTACTCCAGCAAAGCTTTTAGCAGCACAAGAATATGCAGCTTCACAGGGTTTGCCTACCCCGAGAAATGTTCTAATCCCTCGTACCAAGGTTTAAAAGTTCACAACTTTGCTCCTTTTTTAAAAAAAGTTTATTTAGTTAAGCATATTGTTTCTTGCTTCCTTTTTTCTTCTGCTAAGTTCATCTGCTTGTTTAAGAAACTTGAACTTGCTTGATGACTTTCCCAAGTTGTTTTGTATACCTTGCCGTAAATTAATTGTATGGCTTTCTCAAGAGGCTTATCTAATTATATCTGCTGAATGCTTTGGAACTCAATTATATGGTTGACTTGGATATGGGCGTTGCATGATGACAAATGTATAGGGGTGTCAAACATCACATTTAAAATGGTAAGGGGGTGTATATAAATATTGATGTATGGTCATTCATGTGTATGATAAGTAACGAAAATAAAACTAGTCCTTATGCCATGCTCAAGAAAAAAGGAGAAAAATAGAACTTATTTTTGTAATGAAGTGAACACATGATACAATGAGATGTCTTGAAATAGGAGCATGTTAAGATCAACATTTTCATGTAATGTCGTAGAGCATTATTAACATTAGTTCAGGCATTTGATTATTAAGCAGAATACTGCTGCATTCATAAAAAGAAAAGGGTTCTTTAACTAGTACTTGGCATCGTTGTCTGCTGAACCGGTCGGTTCAGTCCGTACCGTACCAATGCCTACATTGAAATTGGTTCCGACCCAATCTGGGTTGGAATCGATCGGTTCATGGCTTGTATCGGTGCGAACCGGCTTGGTTCGTACCGATACGGGGTGTTCTTCACGGGAGACAGCGTGTGTGGCATTTTCGGTATGGTACTGGTTCGGCTCGGTTCGGTATCGGTACCAGACCGCACCGATATGTCAGTATGGTGGGTACGACGAACCTTGCTTGGCATCTCGATGAAGTACCCCACTTGGTAGTTATTTCTCCTGAACAACAATTTTGGACTACATATTAATGTGCAAAATGACATGATATACATTCTACACGTTATCGGACCCAGTGGCGGGGCTAAACTTGTCTACCATTTGTAGATGCCCAGCTGTTTTACATGATTGCCCTATTGTGTAAATCTTAGATGTTTATGCAACCTCATCTATTTGGATAGAATGATACGATTATCATTGAGTTCATCATTGGCGAAGAATAAGAATTGGATGGTAGCTTTAGACATGATAAACTCTTCAGCATTTTGAGTTTTTTCTTTTAAATCTTCCATATATCTAACTTGCTTTTTACTGTCTGTCACAATTATTAGATAAAATAATTATGGTTATAAATTTGAATGACAAAATAATGCAGAACATTCCACAATAATCTCTTTCTAATTGTTTCTTTTGCACTTAATTTTTTTTTCTTATAATTTAAACTGAGTTCTTTAGTGTTATATTGACAATTTTATTCCTGATTTCAGGGTTTTGTTTCAGCTGTAAATGTCATGCGCTCTTTCGTCCCAGCTGTATATGATGTAACTGTAGCTATTCCTAAAGATCAACCTTCACCTACGATGCTTAGAATTTTGAAAGGGCAATCTTCAGTTGTAAGCCCTGCAGATACATTGTTGCTAAGTTTTTTCTCTCCCTCATCTATGTTTGGCATCCATAATTTATTGCCAAAGTATCCTTATATCATGGCATTTAGTTTACTAATCTTGAAGCGTATGTATGTAATTACCGTCCGCACTAATATGGTATCTCAGATTGTTATGATGGTTTCTCCAGAAGAATTGAATCTTGTTATGAATTTTATAAAACAATCAATCAGCTCAACTCTACCATGCCTGCAAGTGTATTACATTCACCTCATAACACAACAACAAGACTCTGCTAAACTTAACATCTCTCCTCTCTCTTTCTCTCTCCGCATGCATATCAATCAACTCAATGACCCTAGTGAGAGTCAAGAATGGTTGGAGGAAGGGCCACTGCATTGGAAATACAACACTTTGCAGCACTTGAAGCTGACCTTGACTTCCGCTTCTTCCAAAACCCTGTTCATTTCTTTCTCCCTCCTCTTTCTTTCTATTTGTCTCTTCTTCATCCTGCCACAATAAACTCAAAGAAAAACCCAAAGAATCTGTGTAAGTTTTAGTTAATCATGAAATTTCCAATAACCATCAGCTATGTATGGCCTCTCTCTCTCTGTGTGTGTGCATACACACACACACACACACGCATGTACATCCATATATATCCATTTGGACCCAAAGATAAGGTGATCTCCTAGCTATATTATTAACATCTGTTAATTATGTTTTTGGAAAACCTAGTTGGTGGAGATGAAAAAAGAAATTTGTTTACTTTTAGATTTTATTTTAGTTTTATTTTTCTTCTTTATATGGCGTTGATGTTCCCTATCTTGAGTAGGACCAGTGTACAATGGTCCAACTTTAGTATTAATTGGCTGGGAGCCGTAAGTCAATAGGAATTAGTTAATTGTTAGTTCCACTTTTGCTTCCTATCTCCAATCTCGTCCTCCCGTCTGTCTCTTAAAACTTATGCTATTATCTATCTATATATTTGAAGTTTTTTCTTATTTTTCACTTGCTGTTGTGTATTTATTATTTAGTAGAAATCTAATTATCTAAACATAGATCTGCCTCGGCTTAGTTAGAACCTTAATCATAAGCCTTCATCAGTGCCTATTGTCACTCTAGGAGACAATCCAACACCTATTACTTATAGCTCTTTAGATTTATCTGTACATCAGTTTAATGCCATTTATACTGAAATCAATCTCCTATGACCTGAGTTTTGATTAAAATTTTCACTATTGATGATCATTAATCTTCTAATCTACCCTAAATTCTTTTGCTTGGGACTCATACTTTCTGTACAAACCGAAAAGTAGGTTTGCCGTCTTGGTACCAGACCGTATACTTGTACTCATGGTCTGCTGAACCGGCCCCTACCGGCCGGTTCAGCATGTACCGTACGGTACCAGCACCAACCGGTACGGTTCAGCATGGAAAACGGTTTTGGCCTCTATGGAGCCGGAAGTGACCGGTCTCCGCTGCATATCGGTGCGAACTAGACCGGTTCATATCGGCCCGCATGCGGGGCAGGGCGCCCACGTGGTTTCCCGTGCTGGGAACTGTGCCCGCGCGTGGTTCCCCGTGCCTGTGCAGGAGGTTTAATGCCATAGAGTGGTATTCGCGGCTTTTTTCCGTGCACGCACTTAGCTCTGTCGGTATCGCTTCAAGCTGGTTCGAACCGAAACCGTATCGGTCCGGTACGACATACCTTGCTTGTACCATCCTATTACTGTGTCAAATTGTCCGGTACGGAAGCCGGTTTGGCGTTATCGACACTCGGTACGCCCACTGTACTGCATACTAGTTTGGTATAGGTACGGTATGGTTGATATGCATCGGTACCAACTAGTATGGCAGACCATGCCTAAAACAGGATTTTTTACCCTTTTAATTTACATAAGTGCCAAAAATGTGTTCTTTCCCTTTCCTACAATAGGACAGCAAGATGATGCTCTTGATCCTAATTCCTCCTTTAGGCGATCCTGCATTACTAATGAATTTAGTGGTGGCAAAAGAATATCAAAAGCTACCATATGTACTTTTATTTGGTCTATAGGATCCTGAGTTTCTTTCCTATCAGATTCTTTGTTTAGAAGAATTTGAAGTAGTTTATGTTTGTATCCATGACTCTTGATACTTGACCAACAGTAATACATCATTTAAGTAGAAAAGTCCAGATAATATCATTATTGTCAAGTTTTATCAGATCCTATGGTCGTTTTTTTGGCAGTCATGATGTACTTCATGAAGCTGATTCAAACTGATGGGATTAGGTTTATCATTTATGTTTTCTATGTTTTGAGTCATTTGGTTATATCAGCTGTAGTTTTCTAAAAACTATAAAGGTGGGATAGAGCTAGTTCTTTGTGTGGATTATCTTATGCTTTATGTTGTTATTTCTTGTTGTTAACCTCATATGTATAATGTCCACCTAATTTGGATGGAATTTTGAATTATTACTTTGTTATTGTAAACTTGCATCATACATTCTTGGTGTTGGTATGATATCAGTTGATCATACTGTTCTGTTTTGGTAGTTTTTGAATCAATGGTTCTATTCGAGGTTCACCATACCATACCAAACTAGAGGGTATGGGGCGTGTCGTACTGTATTGATTCGGTACCGGTATACAGTACGAAGAGCGTATTGACACTCGGTATGCTGAGCCGGCCCCATACCGTACCGACATAGTGATAATGTGGTACTGGTACAGAGTCTGGTACTGAGATGGTATACTTTGGTTCTGTCATTGTTCACATAAACCCAACTATTGGCGGGAACTAGAACCAAATTTAAGTTAGCTACTTATCGAAGTGGCAAACAACCATTTTTCCCCACGGGTTAAGTAACAACTATTTAAGTTGCCCGACAAAAGCCTCTCTCTTTTTCCCCCTTGTACTTTCTGCTCATTTGCCCTAGTATATTTTTTGTTGTCAAAGGCTTTCTTGGATGACAGTCCCTCTCTCATTCAAAAGGACTATGGTTGGTATTCCTATGATATCTTCCTATGGTACTTAACAGTTTGATTCTGGTCTTTGATTGATGATTCAAGGATTCTCCATTATCATCATGGCATCTTCCCATTGGTATTGGCACCTGGGGCTCCTAGCCAGGTGTTTGCTAGTTTTGATGTTTCCAAGTTGATTAAATTAATGGTTGATCGATGTTTTGCATCAAACATTTACTTTGTCATGCCTTTCTTCTTACATCGACATTAAAGGCACACAATCATCGTGAATGGAAGTCCTGGCCTCAGTACCTGAAATTTCCACCTAGGGTGTTATGCCTGCTTTGGTATCTAGCTCCCGCTGCTACTCTTGCTTCCTACTGATTTGCCTCAAATACTCCTAATTCTTCTTCCATACGAATAGGCTTTAAGATACATGCAAACAATCTTTTCTTTTGACAATAAAGTACCCTGCATTTTTTCCTCTCCCTTGGTCGGACTCTCCCTTTGCATTGCTCTTCCTTTCCCGAACCACTCTTACCTGTGCGATCTTGCTCAGTTGTCAGGTTCACCCCACCATTGGCAGCCCTGAATCCTCCCTGTGGGCTTCATTGTGATGCCTGGACCTCCAGCCATCTCTGATCAGCTAGCAGCATCTTCACCATTCTTCGCCAGCACCTCAATCGTCCTCCTTTGGACAATGGCAGCAGTCCCTCCCCTTTGCCTAAGATGTTATCAGCCTCCACAGGGTCTAAAATTGCAGTGTGTATAAGATATAATTTTCTGTATGTGAGACGTTGGGACAAGTTTGCTTGCATTTGGGAAGGATCATACAATTAACATTCTGGACGATTAAAATCTTATTGATGCTTATTTAGTCGGCTCACCAGGGTGAACATTTTAAGCCTTTGTGTTGGTTCACTTCATTTGTCTGGTGACGTTGCTTTTTGAGTCTGAACATTTAGAGACTAGCTACTATATTGTTATATGCATGGACTTTTTTTTCTTAAATTGCGTTCTTTTGTGCAAAGAATATGCACACTTTTGTTATTTCTGTCATTCATTATCACAGTTTATTATGAGATTATTTTTGAAGGCTAAGTTCTATTGAATTTGGGTTCTGCTTAATGTTTTTGCATATTTATTGATGTGATAATGAAGAAGTTTCATTGGACTTCACTAATTCCTTGGTGAATGTCTACCATAATATTCTCACATGACCCCCCACCCCCACTAAAAAAAAAGAAGCTAACTATTGTTCAATGTATTCATACAACAAATAAATAGAGTTATTGTATTTTACATTTTATATTGAATTTTTATTTTCTTCTAAGATTTCCTTTGTACACAGGTACATGTACACATGAAACGACATTCGATGAAGGATTTGCCTCAAACAGATGATGGAGTAGCGCAGTGGTGTAGAGACATATTTGTTGCAAAGGCATGCTACTGTACTGTTACAATGCCGAATTAGAGTTTATGAGGAGCTTCTGTTTCTGTTGTGCCTTATACTAAAATGTGCGATGTAATTGGGCAATCTTTTTCATTGCTATGCGTGTCACTGGTTTATCTGTAAAAGGTTGGCTTAGTGCATGAGGCTTCTGCCATTGCAGGGTCTGGGCAAGCCTAGTGCATGAGCCTTGCCTTCATATGCAGAAAGGTTGTTTCCATGTTTTAAACTTGTGACCTCCAAGTCACAATGGGCAACCTTACTGTTGTGCCAAGACTCATCCTCATGTCACTACTATATCTGTATTGTCTTACTTTCCAAATTTAGTCCATGAACTTATTTAATTTTGTGTGTCTGCTGGACAGGATGCTTTACTAGATAAACATATTGCTGAGGGCACTTTTGGTGATGAACTAAGACCAATTGGTCGGCCAATTAAGTCTTTGCTGGTAAGATTTTACTTACTGAAAAAACATGGAAAACAAATTTATGATAAAAAAACAATTTTTTGGATTGCAAGGAAGCTAACATGTGTAATTTGATGTTTCTAATATGTATAGTCATTGTTTTCTTCTTTTTTTTGACTGCCTATTTTTATATTGAAATTTGTTTCCAAAAGCTGCATTGGAAACCAACTTCACATGCAGCATTTTTAATAAAGGAAACCTAGAAGAAAATATTGGAAGCGAAAATGACTACTTACTGAAGTCTCAATTACAAATCATGACTTGCTATAATATGACTGCAGTAACATTTGTTAATCATTTCAAGGTAATCTAGGGTCCAGCAGGATTTTTCATGTAAAATCAATAATAAAAGGTCTAATTCCCATTCTTTTTCAGAGTAAGTGCACACTTGAAATGATATATTTGATTTTTCCAAGCATATGCTGGGTTTACCCTGATTTTCTATTCTGTGCTCTTTCATCCTTTTCTACATCTAATCAGTTTATCGGGACAGGTGGTTGCATTTTGGTCATCTCTGCTATCATATGTTGTATTCAGATTCTTCAAATGGTCTGCGCTCTTGTCAACATGGAAAGGAGTTGCATTCTCAACAGCGGGACTGTTACTGGTCACAATAGTCATGCACGTATTTATTCTATTTTCTCAGGCTGAACGTTCAAGCATGGCCAGAGCAGCACGCAGACAAACAAATAGAGATTAGAGGGTCAACAGATCTTACAGTGGATTTAGTCAGTCCCGTAGGGAATTGCAAATTGATGTACTGTGTGGTCATCAGCAAAACAAGAGCCATGTATCTGCTACCAATCAAGTGTGCATTCTTGGAAGTACACTATCATAGGAATGTAGGGAATTGCAAATTGGCAAGCTTCATTTATTTTCTATATTTTGTTATTGGGAGAAGCATTTGTAGCAGGATATGGTTCACATGTGTATCAATTCTTTACTTTCTTTGCCATGAATTGGGTCTTGATTACATTTTTATGGTGTAATTATCGAATAACACGGTCATCTATTACCCTTGAACTGCATGTGGATAACTTCAGCATGATGGTTGCCAGCTTTACTTGAGTTTTGCAAGAGGTAATTTTTGAATTATGGCCTGCTTACCTAGTGATTGCTCTAAATTGTACATTGCTATGATGCTGTCCTACCCACATTACTATGATGCAGTCCTACCCACAATACGCTTCCTGTAAATATCCTTTGTACTTTTTTCAGAAAACTCCCATCTGTCCGACCCTTTGAATTTTACCCTAGTGGGCTGAGTATTAACATGTAAATGTTTTATGACAAGCGCTGCCTACCTTACAATATCAGGATGCATGATTTTATATTTCTGCAGAAGACTTCTGTAATCGAACCCTTGGATTGTGCCTCTAGCTAGCCGAGTATCAACAGAAGCATTTCATTATATCATGATCTTGCTGGATGTGCCTATCGAAACTTGTTGAAGGGCATTTGTTCTGCAATCAATAAAAGACTCATTTGCTATTTAAGACTTGCAGGCAATGCCAAACTAAACCACTGTAGGCAAAGAACCTGAAGAATGAGGTTTATTACTTCAAAACTTGTATGGGGGATGTCATCCATGAATGCAGTCAAATAGGTGCTGACCTCGATTTTTTCAGGGCGGTTTTGTCTGCACTGATGTTGGTTTAAAATATTCTCTGTCATTGTATTTTCTGCAGAATCCTGCATATAAATTGTGAGACCCTGGAACTGGGCCCGGCCCATTTGACCGGCCCAGTCCCAGGTTTCGGCCTCACGTGCACTGGGATGGAAGGATCCATCCCGAAGAAGAAGGAAGCCCTGTTTTGGGGCTTCTTCTCCTTCTCGTTGAGGCTAGATGAAGGGTAGCCGCAAACCCCGAGTCTCCTCTTCTTCCTCGTGCAGCCGCCCAAGAGGGAGGGAGGGAGGGAGAGAGAGAGAGAGGGGGAGAGAACCGGGATAGCTTTGGCACGGCCGCACGGGTGGTCTTTTCCTCTTCCGTTTGCCGCCAGAAAGAAGCCATCGGACCATCGTCGGGGTCGAGGTAAGGACTCCTAGCTTTCCTCCCTTCCTTCCGTGATATTTAGCCATGATTTGTCATGGTTTTGAGCTAGCCATCGTTGGGATTTTTACCCAAAAATAGAAGAGCCCTGTTCGGGCATGTCCTCTTGCCGCCGGCCTTGTGCGCCGCCGCCAGCCGTTGGGGGTGGTCGCACTTTGCTTCGCCACCCCTTGCCGCCAACGGGGTTGGCCACCGCGGTCACCCTTGAATCTGACGGAGAAGGAAGGAAATGGGGGTATGGGTCCCCTGTTCTGCCAAAGAAAAGAGAGGAGAAGAGAAGAAGAAGAAAAAGAAAGAAAGGAGAGGAAGCTTCGGGAGAAGAAGAGAAGAGAAGAAAAGAATAGAAAAGAAAAAGAAAAAAAAAGAAAAGAGAAGGAAAGAAAAGAAAAGAAAAGAAAATAATAGTAATAATAATAATAAAATAAAGGGAAGAGGGTGGTCTACGGGTATGAACCCGAATCCGAATCCGAAACCGGGGTGCTAGACACCTTGGCAGGGTCAGCCCTAGGAGAATGTTAAAATTTAAGTTTTATATATATTGTGATTAATTTTAAAAGAAAAATATGATTTTTGGATATATAAGTGCGGTATTCTGGCCCACACCGCAGGGTATAAGTGCGGTTCTGTTTCTAGCCTAGCCACAGGGTATAAGTGTGGTCGTAGCTAAAGGCTGTTGAGATGAATGTGATTTGTTTCGAATCAGATTTACGATTATGTATATGGATATTTGAAAGATACAGATTTCAATGAATTTGTATTTGAAAATGAATTGATTATGTTATTATGCTGATCCATCCTAATTTGTATTCATATTTTATGTTATTATATGAATTGATTAGTTAAGGTGTTTATTATTTACTGGGCTGTCTAGCTTATTAGACGATTTCTTACTGTTTTTACAAATCCAAAGAATTAGCTCGATCCGGGGTTTTACAATATGGGAGAGCGAATAAAAGAATTATGACACAAGTTATCTTAGATTAGGTTTTATTTAAATCAATGTTCTATCTTTATTGTTCCGCTGCATATTGAGAATTGTGAGACTTTATAATTTGTGTCAGTCAATGGAATAAGATTGCATTTATTTCAGCTGAATTATTTTAGTTACATTTTTTTAGATTTGGTTAAGATGCCTTGCATGCTCGTGAGGAGAATTTTCTACGGATGTGCGGCGGTTGGCGCGGACCTAGGGGTGGCAATCAGGTCGGATCAGGCATAAACAGGTCGGGTCAGAAAACTATAGATCTGAACCCGACCTGTTTATTAAACGGGTCAGGAATTACAAACCTGAACCTGACCTGTTTATTAAACAGGTAACCCAACCCAATCCGTTTAACCTGTTTAATAAACAGGTAACCTGTTTACCCAACCTGACCCGACCTGTTTAACCTGTTTGTCCAACCTGACCCGTTTAACCTGTTTAGACCTGTTTAATCTGTCCAACCCAACCTGTTTAACCTGCCCAACCCGACCTGTTTAGACCTGTTTAACCCGTTTAACCTGTTTAGACCTGTTTGACCTGCCCAACAGTTAAACGGGTCAGACATCTAAAACCCGTATCCGACCCAATTAATAAACAGGTTAAACGGGTCGACCTGTTTACGACCCGAACCTGTTTAGGCCAAACCCAAACCTGTTTATGGCGGGTCGAATACGGGTCGGATTGGCGGGTCGGGTCATATTTTGCCACCCCTATGCGGACCCCTGGCTCGTGATCTCGAGCTGGGGCGTGACATAAATCTAGATGGGAAGACCTTTTCCCATACTGTTCTTTTGTCTGTCTGCTAACTCATGCGCTTCTCCAGCTGCGTCGGAGAAAGATGATGCAGTAGAACAGCCAAGTTTTGTTCCAATATCAAATATAAAGTAGATTATAGTTGTTTGAAGTTTCCTCTGGATTTTCATCCATGTGCAATTACTACAAATGCAGGACATGAGAACAAAACTTTTCGGCTGTTCGGCTCTCATTACATTATGTGCACCATCCTGCACACAATTCTAGATGAGGATCTGCGCTTATTCTTTTCTTGAGTTTCTGTTACCTCGTGCATGTCTTTGCAGGAGCAAAATAATGGAGTACAGCAGCCAAGCAATATCTGTTCTTGTTGCTGGAAATTAGACCCGAGGGCGGCCGTCGGCTGAGGAAGAGGAGCTCCGGTGCTTCGGACGGGGGGCGGCGGTCGGTTGGCGGGCGGCGTCCTCCAGAAGACCTGCAAGAAGCCGGTGGCCGGGGTTTCCGGCATCGGCCCTCCGATAAGTCAGAGGGGGCTAATATGTAGAAGGAGGGAGGAGATGTGTTTCCTGGGTTTCAGAGTCCCCCCTCCTCCAAGGTGGAGGGGTTCCCCTATTATAGAGGGGCATTGTATTACCTGTGAAGTGATGGGGCAGATTATCCTTTTTGTCATAATTGAACACGATCATACGCATTAATGGTGTCGTGGGAGATCAAACTGGAGTCAGACCGGAGCCAGTGAGTCGTCATGGCTGATCAAACGTGGTGGAGTGGTTCAACTGCCTGCCGTGGAGGCGCTGAGGTCCGTAGATGACACGAGCATTGATTGTTGAGTGAACCGGAGATCAGCAGAGACCATACGCTTTAATGGTTGAGTGAGCCGGAGATCAACAGAGATCATACGCATTAATTGTAGGCGGCGAAGTAGGGTATGGCCCTGACCGAGTTACGGAGGGATGTGACGATAGTAGGCGAGTGGAGAGATCGGGTTTTAAGAGTTGAACTCCCGAAGGAGATTTGGTTGTGATCGGCTGCTTTGATGGGGCGTCTCGAAAACTGGCATCTGGTCGGACGCCGAGCCGGGCTAGTTGCCTTCAGGCCGGGCGCCTTTGGGCTAAGCGTTCGCTGATCGAGCACCTTCTGGTCGGGCGCCCGGTGGTCGGGCGCCTTCGGGTTAAGCATTCGCTGATCGAGCGCCTTCTAGTCGGGCGCCCTCTGGTCGGACGTCCGCTGGTCGGGCGCCTGCTAGTTGGGCGCCTTCGGGTTGTTCTAGGGTGATTTGGTTTTTCCCCTAACAGTTCCTATACTAAATGCACAGTAGATTATAGTTGATTGTAGAATGCTTGGATTTTCATCTACGTGCAATTACTCGAAATTAAAAAACAGGAGCTGGCAGCAGATTCAATACCTATACTACATACAAAATTGACGGGAATATTCTCTTTTGCTTGTGTCTTTTTTTAATGTGCTATTTCCTTCCAATCAGAACTCTAAATTCCGACACCCAGACTACCGGATACCCTCTTTCATTCTTTCCCAATCAGATGGAACCTCTTCCATGAATAAATTTATCTATACCTATTTCTTTAATACAACTTCTCTCTTCTCTTTCCTCAAACGCATTCGATGTCCACAGTTAAGGTTCCAGTAGATTGAGATGGTGAAGTTTATATATTTTACTAATGTAAGAATTTAGGTTTCTCGATTCTCACGCCAAAGGTCTCCTCTGAAGCTGGAGTTTTTTTTTTCAGCACGTGAACCTGCAGACTGTGCACGTTAGGGTTATTTCAAAGCAAAGGTTGGTGTCCCAACCGACCTGACTTGTTCCTATTAGATAATGGGAACTTGAACGGGGGCAAGAATCCGAAACCCAGGAACGTAGGCCATCCTGCTGTCCGGCCTTAATCTTAATTGGGAGGTGCACCGATGCAATCATCCCGCTTTTATTATGCCAAGACGATTAGCATCGGTAGTCGTAGGCCTCCCAAATACTCAATGGCAACTATTGGAAACTCACGGGATACTTTCCTCCCACAAATGGGGCTGGTTGAGTGGCGGCATCAGTGACCTAGGTCGATGTAATTGGGTAATCTAGCTGGTCAATTCATAAAACGAGAATCAGATCTGGGTAATGATAATACTACAGAGAGATCGATGATGATAAAGTCTAGTAATGCCCAACGAGGGCTGTCATGAGAGCTGACATGCTGCGCGGGCACAAGATCAACTTAGGAACCTTTACTAGGATTGATCTAAGGACAAAAAGAGGAAGTGAGAATGGGAGGGATCCACTAATGGGTCTACCAATCACAAGAGAGAGAAGAGGAGAGAGAGAGAGAAAGAAAGAAGAGGAGAGAGGGTGAAATGAGGGCCAATGTATTTTGATAATGTATTGATTACCCGGAGTTCATGTGTGAGCTAAGGCAGGCTTGACGTAGGCGGGGCTTGATAGGCATCAAGTTGGATATGGAGAGAATATATGATAGATTGGACTGGCACTTTGTAGCACAATCCTTGGAGAGATTTGGTTTCCATCATCAGTAGATCAGATGGGTATTAAGTTGTATCCGGGCTCCATCCTTTGCTATCCTAGTGAACAACACACCTACAAGGTTCTTCGAACCCTTAGTGGGTCTACGGCAGGGCTGCCCGTTGTCATCTTTGTTATTCATCCTTTGCTTGAATGCTCTATCTCGAGCTCTTCGATGTGCCACTGAGACTCATGAGCTGGAGCCCTATACACCGAGGTTAGGTACCATCCCGATATTCCATTTATTGTTTACTGATGACTGCTTTTTGATGGCATGCGCGAGTAGGAGGTCGGCATAGACTCTTCGGAAGATACTTGTGGAGTACTGCAGTGCATCCGGGCAGCGGGTCAATTTGGCCAAATCAGCCGTTTTCTTCAACCCGAAGATTGATGCTCGGGAGAGAGGTGCCATCTCGGAGATCTTGGGGATTGATGAGTAGGATGGTACCATACGGTACGTGGGGGTGCCTATCACCGGTCGGCGACTACGTAGGGTAGACTGCTCTAGGGTGGAGATGAGTTTCTGACAGCGCTTAGAGGGGTGGCAGGCAAGCACTCTTTCCATGATGGGCAGGGTGATCTTGGTTAGGTCAATGTTGAGTTCTATACCATTCTATATGCTTTCTAATACTACCGTTCCGATTGCATTTCTAAGACAATTAGAGCAATTGATTCGGAGCTTTGTTTGGGGTAGGCAAGCACGTGGGGCCGGTATCCACTTGCTTGCTTGGGAGATCCTTTGTCAGTCGACGAGCACCGAGGGTCTAGGTATTCATTCCCTTATCACTAGGCGGGAGGCATTGGCATCGAGGCATGTGGTCAAATTCTTTCTGGAGCCGGATGGGCTTTGGAGCATCCTGATGAAAGCCAAGTACGGGGAGCGGTGCGCCGGGGACTCCTTCAGACCAGGGCGTTAGTGCTCCTACATTTGGCGTGAGATGTGCATTCGAGCTCCTTAGGTACCTCCTTACATCTCCTAGGCAGTGAGGGATGGTTATAGTATTGATGTTGTTGAGGATAGTTGGATGGCCGGATTGTCGCTATCCAGATGGCCTACCATGTTCGGTCCAATTGCGACGTTTGGGAGCAGAGTGAACGACCTTCTTGTTTTGGGAGAGACCAGATGGGATATTGATCGGATTCATCTGCTTTTCAGCAATGATTTAGCTGAGAGGGTGCTGGCCACACCTTTACCCCTCGAGGAGATGGTAGATAGGAGGGTATGGAGCTCGACAGGGAGGATAAGAGTTACAATCAGTGATCTCCAGGAGATAGTGGACCCAGGGATGGCATGCCGGCTGGAGGGCTGCTGGATTTGGCGGTTACGAGTACATCCACGTGTGGCTATGTTCTTGTGGAGGGTGGCAAGGGGCATTCTACCGACCAGAGTTGGTCCAGGAGGGGGCTTCGGATACTAGTCGACTGCGAGAGATGCCCTGGGGAGGAGGAGACCGTCAGTCACGTTCTGTTTACATGTCCGCGGGCGCTTCAGGTTTGGGGCCTTGCATCTACTTACTGACAGAACTTCACTTTGATGGAGTGTTTTCTGCGGCAGTTAAGGGACTCAGCTCGGAGACTTGACATGGCAGATAGGGGAGTAGTATGGGCTTATGTGGCATATCATATCTGGCTAGACAGGAATGCGAGGATCTTTGAGGGTAGAGGATTTTATCCGAGATCAGTGGCCGATAGAGCTCTTGCACATGCAACCGAGCTAGTGAGCACTGTAGTTGACATTTCGCCTGAAGATTACAGGGACACCTAGGGTTCCTCTTTGGCTCCAATAGCGCCTGGGCATGCGATGATACTGATGGTATCCTGAGTGCCCCCACTCCTTGGTTTTCTCAAGGTGAATTTCGACGGCAGTGTATCGGAGGGCGGTAGCAGAAGTGGCTTGGGTTTTGTGATCAGGACCAATACTTCAGATTGATTGTGGCTGGAGGTCAGCGTATATTTGGTGGTTCCGTTCTTGTGGCGGAGTTGCACGCAGCATGGGAGGGCCTCGTTCATGCTGGAGTACACTTGGGTGTTTGACAGATATTCCTTGAGGGCGACTCTACCACAGTGATCGGCTGGATCCGAGGCCGGCAGGCCAGTTTAGATTCACATCCACTACTTCGGGACATTTAGCGCCTGTGGAGGAGCTAGATTCATTTCGGATCTCATATGTGTTTCCGAAGGCGAACAGTGTTGCAGACTGGGTCGCCTCCTTTGCAGCCCACCACTCCGGATTTGTATTATAAGGTGTTGCCCAGATAGACAACCCAAGAGGGGGGGGTGAATTGGGTTTTAAAACAATTTGGATAATTTAAAACGTTATGGATGATTAATTAAAAACTATGCCAAGTTATTTAATTAATTACTATGTGCTGTGAGCAATATGAAATGAGAAGAGGAAGAGACAATCAATCACAAACACAAGTTTTATAGTGGTTCGGAGCTATCCCTTGCTCCTACGTCCACTCCCCAAGTTTCTCTTGGGAATACACTATAACCCCCTTGGATTACAGCCGGTTGTTTTGCAAGCTCACAACCAAACTTGTTGTTTTACGAGCTAACAACGAACTCGGTCGGTTTTCCCAGGCTCACCGACTAGAACCAACCCCGATTGTTTTCCCGGGCTCACAATCAAACCCTTTCACACGTTGGTTTTAAAACTGGCTCACCAACTAACCTTTATCCCCTTGATTCAATCCCCCGATTGAACCAAGTAAATACACGTAGTAGAAAGAAAACAGAAAATAAGCTTCTCAAAAGCAGGTATGAAACAATATATTCAAGGATGAGTTTAGAAGCCCTCAAACGCTTTTAAGCTTAAGTAGAGGAATGGCTTCTTGACTCTGGTCTCCTCTTGGATGAGTGATCGACTTGAATGTAGGAGGAGGAAGCTTTGAATGCTGGGGAGAAGTTGGTGGCGCAGTAAATGCTGATCTCCCCTTTTTCTCGTTGAAGAGCACTTGCAAAGCTTGAAGACTTGAATGCTTGGAGTGGAATGTATGTTCTCTATTTTGCTACAGTCTTCTGTGGCTATTTAAGCCAACCCCCACGGAAACTAGCCGTTACTCCACTTTTTCTGGCCGTTCTGCACACTCTGCGCAGCCTGACAATGTGACCGTTGGTGGGTTGGAGTCGACTCGCGCGATCAGGAGTCGACTCGGCTGTAGCGGGAGTCGACTCAAGCTTTTCAGGAGTCGACTCGGCAACTGTTCCAAGTTTGAATTAAAGTTGCCGTCACGACTGGGAGTCGACTCGTCTTGGCCCGGAGTCGACTCGCCAACTTCTGGCGCTGACCTGGCAATTTTGGAGTCGGCTTTTCCTCTGTAGACCGTGGATACAAATTTGAATTTTGCCCTCTCGAGTCGACTCGACTGTCCTGGGAGTCGACTCGAATCTCAGAGCCCGAACTCCCGATTCTCTGTCTTTTGGCTCATCCAGTCTTGGAGTCGACTCGAACTTCCTTGGAGTCGACTCGGCTCTCAGTTTCCGAAAGTTGGTCTTCTGCCTTTTGACGTGAAGCTTGTCTTGGTGTCGACTCGAGCTGTCTGGGAGTCGACTCGAATCTCAGTGGCAGTAACATGGTTTTCTCTGTTGATGGTCGCACAATCTTGGAGTCGACTCGCGTAATGCGGGAGTCGACTCGAATCTCAGAGTCCATAAAACACTCTCTGACTTTTTCTTTGTGCACCGGTGGGAGTCGACTCGCGTTCCACTGGAGTCGACTCGAATCTCAGAGTCCATAAAATACTCTCTGACTCTTTCTTTGTGTACCGCTGGGAGTCGACTCGCGTTCCACTGGAGTCGACTCGAATCTCAGAGTCCATAAAACACTCTCTGACTTTTTCTTTGTGCACCGCTGGGAGTCGACTCGCGTTCCACTGGAGTCGACTCGAATCTCAGATCTGAAAGACTGCTCTTCTATCCTTCTGTCTGTTTTCAGTCGGAGTCGACTCATACTGATTAGGAGTCGACTCGAGCTCGTGCCAGTGACCTTGATACGCTTGGAGTCGACTCGTGAAACTCGGGAGTCGACTCGAGTCTCAGACATTGGTTCAGCAGACTTCTTAACTTATCCAAAATACTGTAAACCATGTCTAGAAACACTTGAGCAGGATTTTCACTGAAACACTCAATTGAATTCATTAGTAATCACACGATATACTCAAATGCTTTGAGCTCATCAAAATCAAACGGGGTTTTAATCAATCACTCCACAATCTCCCCCTTTTTGATGATGACAAAACTTTGAGTATACGTAAAATGAATTGCTCAATAAATAATGAAATAAAATTCACAAGTGAATTCAAATGTCTGAAAATTTAATTTATCCAAGTTTGAAAGGTGTGAAACATTTAAATTTCGGAGTTAAAGCTCCCCCTTTCATTTGGAATTATATAAGCCTCCATATTATGCAATCAATTGTTTGGCTTATATGTTATCAATGATTTATCTTGATTAAAATTCAGATTCTCCCCCTCAACATATGCATTCAACTAGTTTTAGTTTTCTGAATTTCCTTTTAATGCTTTGAAATTTTTGAACTGAATTTTTTGTTTTTAGAGGGAAAATCTGTCAATTTGTTCTTGAGTACGATTAAGCTAATCTCCGAATATCCCTTGAATAGATTCTGGAGATTACTCCATTAGGAGCCCCAAAAGAGAGATAATGAGCCTCGAGGTACCGAATCCACTTAGAACAAATTTGTGTGTGTTTTTAAGAGTTCTTTTACATATTTTAACCATATTTCTCCCCTTATTACATATTTTATACATATTTCTCCCCCTTTTTGTCATCATATCAAAAAGGAGGTAATCACACACACAATCAATGGCACAAATGGCACAATCAAACATCAAATGGCACAGTCAATTGGCACAGAAATAAAGATAAGATGTCTACTCATTGTATTGATATGAAGGTGAATACATTTGAGCATACTATAAGTAAGGCAAAAACAATACAAAAGAAGATAAAACACAACTCAAAATCATCTATGTCCTCCTCGAGGATGTAGCTCCCCCTCTCGAGGATGTAGCTCCTCCTCTCGAGGATGTAGCTCCTCCTCTCGAGGATGCGTCTCCTCCTCTGGAGGATGTGGCTCCTCCTCCCAATCTGCTCCGCTCCATGAGGAGGGCGACTGCCTCTGTGACATGGCTAAGCTGTGTGATGATAGACGAGGTGGCTCTGCTGTGCATAGTGGAGAGCTCAGTCACCGACGTCTGAAGCCCAGTCACTGAGGTCTGAAGTGCGTCCAGCTTGCCGACAATCACATTCGACAAGCGCTCGGCCCCCTCGGTAGTGGTGTGCATGTCACGGCCTATCTCCTCTCGAAACTGTCGAGTGGTGCTCTTGATCTCCCTCATGTTGCGGAACTGGGCCTGCATCAAATCCCTGATATTATATATCTCTTCCCGCACTTTAGCCGTCATGTCTGTCACGGCTGTCAAGGATGGCACCAATGCGGAGGATGGAGTGGGTGCAGGAGTGGGTGCAGGAGTGGCAGCTGGCACGGAACCTCGGAGCTCCCGGAGCAGCTCGTCCCTCAAATCTCGGACGATCTCCTGCCGCAGCTCTCGGAGCTGCTCTGGATCAATACGGACCTCCATAGATGGTGGAGCTGAGGAGGAAGGTCCGGCAGAGGTGGTAGGAGCAGGAGGAGTGGATGGAAGGTCTGGATGATGTGGAGAGTCTGGGTAATCAGAGTCTGGCTCAGGACTGGGTGATGGTCTGGTGGTCTGAGCAGTGAGAGTGGACTTCCTAACCCAGATCCCGTCTTTCTTCCGAAATTCCATCCTGTGCATGGTCCCCGTACCCAAGCGATCAGTCCATCGCAAGGCACGAGAGGGTTCCCTCTCAGGAATGGAAATTTCGTACTGCCTAAACAGGAGAGTGAATATCATCCCGTATGGGAGGGAGAGCCTAGGTCTATCTAAAGGCTCACACATATACCTATAAATCAGCTTGGGGAAGTTGACCGGGGTGTCCTGAAGAATGTAAGACATAA
Organism: Phoenix dactylifera; assembly: GCF_051530095.1. NCBI lineage: Eukaryota > Viridiplantae > Streptophyta > Magnoliopsida > Arecales > Arecaceae > Phoenix > Phoenix dactylifera. The sequence continues at coordinate 8,463,069 of NC_143196.1, read as the reverse complement.
TAGCTAGGTCCCTCTCATTCACAAAATCAAATCTTCCTGTCTTAGGGAAGATGGACCTGGATAGAATGCTCAAGAGGATTCTCACTTCAATAGGAAGTGAGCTAGCAGATACCTCATCTAGGGGGGACTGAGGTGGCTGCCCTAAGACGATCGTAAGGGCCTCAAATCTATCCTCAGGATGTGCAGGAGCTACCCCTACCAGTGGGAGGTGGAGGATATGGGCAACGAGATCCTCCGTGACACGTAATGGGACACCTAATACCGTGCCCTCAATACCTCCATCTCCCCGATGGACGGTACTATAGAACTCTTGAACTAGGCCAGGATAGGTGGGAAGGTCCAAGGTGAGGAAGTACTCTAGACCCTGGGCTCTAAGCCTATCGCCTATGGTGAACCCTTCCCGGGAGAGGAAGTCAAAATCGACATACCTCCCGGTGGAGACGGCCTTCCCGGCCAATGGCCTAACATGAACCTCCCTAGGCGGGGAACGATCCGGAGGTGGTTGCCTCGCGGGATCATGCCGCGCCTTGGAGCGCCGCTCGGGAACGGCCGCGGGACGGGACCTCTTCCTAACGACGGCCTTACGAGGCATCTTGACCTAAACGGGAATAAAAATACCTTGAGGACGATGAAGGACGGACAGAGGAAGCTCGGGACGGACCGGAAATGACCTAGGAACGGATGGAAACTCAATGTCCGGCGAAGAATCGACGGGAAAAAGGCTTGGAGACGATCGGGGATGACCTAGGAGTCGGCTCTAGGGCTTTGTGAACAGTGGCGGCTTGAGGAAAAGTGTTTGCGAAACGACAAACCTAGGGTTAAAAAGTCGGATCCCGACTGCGAGTCGACTCCCCTGAGTCGCGAGTCGACTCGACCTCGAGTCGACTCCAGAATATGCGCGAGTCGACTCCCCTTTTGCTGCCAGCTTTGCGAGTCGACTCCCGCAAATGCGCGAGTCGACTCCCCCTTAGGAGCCGGCTCTGAAACTTACTCGAGTCGTCTCTAACCTTGGCACGCACTTAAAACTCTTGCTATAATCGCGCCAAATGAGGGAAAATCACCTAATTAAGGACTGATATGATGATCATTGAATAGAAACTCTCTTTTAACCTCATTCTCATCATCAAAATCAATTAATCTAGTGGTAACTCCCACTAGGATGGATCAATCACTCCTAATCCCCTTCTAAGCACACTAAATCTCTCTTCACTTAGGGGTTTTGTGAAAATATCTGCTAATTGATTATCAGTACACACAAAGTGGAGTGACACATCACCATTCAATACATGATCTCTTATGAAGTGATGTCTTATCTCAATGTGTTTAGTTCTTGAGTGTTGAATTGGATTTTTAGTTAGATTTATGGCACTTGTGTTATCACAATTAATGGGGATTTCATCTTGTTTAATGCCATAATCTTCTAATTGTTGTTTAATCCATAAGATTTGAGCACAACAACTCCCGGCTGCAACATATTCAGCTTCTGCAGTGGATAATGCAACCGAGTTTTGTTTCTTGCTAAACCATGAGATTAGGTTTTCTCCTAGAAATTGACAAGACCCGCTGGTACTTTTTCTATCAAGTTTACATCCAGCGAAGTCTGAATCTGTGTACCCTATTAAGTTTAGGCTAGATTCTTTAGAGTACCACAGTCCTATGTTCTTAGTTCCTATTAAGTATTTAAAGATTCTTTTAACTGCAGCTAGGTGTGATTCTTTAGGATTAGCCTGATATCTAGCACACATGCACACACTAAACATAATATCAGGTCTACTTGCAGTAAGATACAGTAAAGAACCTATCATACCTCTATAAAGTTTTTGATCGACGGATTTACCTGATTCATCTTGGTCTAACTTACATGATGAGCTCATGGGGGTGCTGATTGATTTGTTTCCCTCCATATCAAACTTCTTGAGCATCTCCTTGATATATTTTACTTGATTGATGAAGATGCCTTCTTCAGATTGTTTGATTTGAAGCCCGAGGAAGTAGTTCAGTTCTCCCATCATGCTCATTTCAAACTCACTCTGCATCAAATCAGCAAATTCTTCGCAGAGGCGATTGTTAGTGGCACCGAAAATGATATCATCAACATAAATCTGTACTAACAACATATCCTTATTTTGTCTTTTCAGAAATAATGTTGTGTCTACATTTCCCCTAGAGAATTCATGTTCTAATAGGAATTTACTAAGTCTCTCATACCATGCTCTAGGTGCTTGTTTTAACCCATAAAGTGCTTTGTTTAGTTTATACACATGATTAGGGTATTGATGATTTTCGAAACCAGGAGGTTGTTCTACATACACCTCCTCATTAATATACCCATTTAAAAATGCACTCTTTACATCCATTTGAAATAGTTTGAAATCTTTAGAGCATGCATATGCTAATAATAGTCTAATAGCCTCAAGTCTAGCTACGGGAGCAAAGGTTTCATCAAAGTCTATACCTTCTTCTTGATTATAACCCTTTGCTACTAGTCTACCCTTATTCCGTATAACAATTCCATTTTCATCTAGCTTATTTTTATATATCCATTTTGTACCAATAATTGGATATTCAGAAGGTCTCTCTACTAGATCCCACACTTTGTTTCTAGTAAATTGGTTTAGTTCTTCTTGCATTGCATTTATCCAATTTACATCATTTTCGGCTTCTTCTATATGTTTGGGCTCAAAGTGTGAAACAAAGGCTAGATGATTATTCATATTCCTAAGGGATGCTCTAGTCCTAACCGGTTGTGATGGATCATCTAGAATTAGTTCCTTAGGATGCCCGTGAGCATACCTCCAAGCTTTAGTTAGCCCATGATCCACTATAGGCTCTTGGTTTGATGATTCTCCTTCAATCAACTTTTGATTATCATCTCGTAATCCCATCTCATCTATCTTTTCTTCAAGTATTTCAATATCATCATCAAAATTAACCTTCTTACTAGATGAGATGTCACTAGAGTCATCAAAAACAACATGTATGGATTCTTCTATAACTAGAGTTCTTTTATTAAAGATTCTATAGGCTTTACTAGTTGTAGAATAACCTAGGAATATTCCTTCATCAGATTTAGGGTCAAATTTCCCTAGATTATCTTTCCCATTATTATGTACAAAACACCTACATCCAAAAACATGAAAATAGTTAACCTTTGGTTTTCTGTTTTTCCACAGTTCATATGGTGTTTTCTTTATGATGGGTCTTAATAGAACTCTATTTAATATATGGCAAGAAGTATTAATGGCTTCTCCCCAAAAATACTTAGGGAGGTTACTTTCACATAACATCGTTCTAGCCATTTCCTCTAGTGTTCTATTTTTCCTTTCAACAACTCCATTTTGCTGTGGTGTCCTAGGTGCTGAGAAATTATGGGTTATCCCCTTTTTGCTACAAAATTCATCAAATAATTGATTTTCGAATTCGGTACCATGGTCACTTCTAATAGCTATAACTGAGGATTCTCTAGCATTTGTTACTTCCTTGTGGAACTTCTTAAACATAGAAAATGCTTGATCCTTATGCGCTAGAAACATGACCCATGTGTACCTAGAGTAATCATCTACTATAACTAGACCATATTTATTTCCACCTAGGCTTGTTGTTCTAGTAGGACCAAATAAGTCCATATGTAATAATTCTAGAGGCCTAGAGGTAGAGACACATTTTATGGATTTAAAAGAATTCCTAGATTGTTTGCCAAATTGACATGCTTCACAGATTTTGTTCTTTTCAAATTTTAATTTTGGCAAACCTATCACGGAGTCTCTTTTAACTAGTTTAGTTATTGTGTCCATGCTTGCATGACCTAACTTACGGTGCCATAACCAACTAGCATCATTTTCTTTGGTTTCATTTACAACTAGACATTGGTTATGTTTTGCAAGATCTTCTAGGTCTACAACATATACATTTCCACGTCTAATCCCTTTAAAGACCAAACTATTATCATTAGGATTTGTTACAATACATAGTGATGGTTTAAACATAACATCATATCCTTTATCACATAATTGACTAATACTTAACAAGTTATGTTTAAGACCATCAACATATCTAACATTATCTATAAAAGTAGAAGGGGTGATTTGAACTTTACCAATGCCAATGATGTGACCTTGGTTGTTGTCTCCAAACGTCACAACACCTCCCTTCTTAGCTTCAAGGGTGAAAAATTGGTCTTTATCACCCGTCATGTGCCTTGAGCAGCCACTATCCAAATACCAGCAATTTTTGTTGACCTTGGCTGCAAGACACTCCTACACAAGCAAATCATGTCATCTTAGGTACCCAAGTTTTCTTGGGTCCTTCATGGTTAGTCAAGTTGGTTCCTTTTGGAACCCATACCCTTTTAATTTTTCTTTTAGTTTTCCTTTTCCTATAGTCACATGTATTTGCTTTATGTCCTATATTTCCACAACAGAAACAGGTGATTTTCTTAGTTTTTGTTTCCCCAGCTTTAACAAAGAAATTACTAAGAAGTTTTTGCTTATTCCTTGGTTTGTACCCTAAGCCTGCTTTATTAAATACTGCACGTTGACTATTTAGTATCATGTTTAACTTTTCTGAACTATATGTAAATTTTTCAACTAAGGGTTTGTATTTGTTAAGTTCTTTAGTTAATGTTTGATTTTCTGTTTTTAAATCATTTAGTTCTTTTGTTAGATCCTTGTTTAAGACTTGTTTATGGTTTGAAAGTTCCTTAGTTAGTTTTTCATTATCTTTAGTTAAGGTGTTAGTCTTCTTAATTAAAAGTTGATTGCTTGTCTTAAGTTCTAGATTTTCTTTGGTAAGATTATCTTTATCCTTAATTAATGAATCATGCTTATGAATATAAGTTTGATTAGTTACTTTTAGTTCTCTGTTTTTAACATTTATATTCTTATACTCAATCATTAATTCATTGAACGCATCATAAAGTTCATCAAAAGAAAAATCAGGATGCGTATCGGAAGTTACCTCGTCTTCGTTGGCCATGAAGCAGAAATTGGCCTTTTCTTCTTGTTCCTCGTCAGAAGAGGAGGATGATGAGTCGGAGTCGGATAGTGTAGTGACAAGAGCTTTCTTCTTCTTGTACTTACTCCCCTTCTTCAGTAAGGGGCATTCAGCTCTTATGTGACCCGGCTTCTTGCACTCGTAACATCCAATCCCCTCGTTTTCTCTTTCCTTACCTTTGTCCTTCCGGTAGAAATTTGAGGGCCCTCTCCTTTGATGATAGGACTTCTTGTGGTTGATGAATTTCTTGAATTTGCGCACAAGAAGAGCCTCACCACCATCTTCCTCATCTTCTTCTTCTTCACTGCTGCTGCTGCAAGATAAGTCCTTGTTAGAAGAAGTAGATTTTAAAGCTATTACCTTTTTCTTATGGGAAGACTCTTCCTCGTGTTGTTTCATGGTGAGTTCGTGAGTCATCAGGGATCCAAGGAGCTCCTCAAGTGGAAGCTTGTTCAAGTCTTTAGCTTCTTGGATCGCTGTCACTTTAGCTTCCCACAACCTCGGTAGACATCGAAGGATTTTCCTGACAAGCTCACTGTTAGTATAGTTCTTGCCAAGGCTTTTTAGGCCATTGACAATATCAGTAAACCTAGTGAACATGGATGTGATAGTTTCATTTGAATCCATTTTAAATAGTTCATATTTATGAACCAAGATGTTTATTTTGGATTCCTTGACTTGATTCGTGCCCTCATGGGTCACTTCAAGTCTGTCCCAAATTTCTTTTGCTGAATTACAAGTTGAAATCCTATTGAATTCATTACGGTCTAAGGCACAATAGAAGACATTCATTGCTTTAGAGTTTAATTGTGCCTTCCTCATGTCATGTTCATCCCAATCCGTTTCTAGTTTGGGTACCTTGACACCATCTATATATATGGATGGGATGTATGGGCCATTTACAACAATGGTCCACATCTCATAGTCTTGGGCTTGGATGAATATTTTCATCCTAGCCTTCCAGTATGAGTAGTCGGATCCATTGAAGAAAGGGGGTCTTTGGGTGGACTGACCCTCAATGTGAGAAGATCCAAATGGGGTTGTCATTTTGATCTTTTAACTCTTGAGTGGAAGAGTTTTTGGCTCTGATACCACCTGTTGCCCAGATAGACAACCCAAGAGGGGGGGGTGAATTGGGTTTTAAAACAATTTGGATAATTTAAAACGTTATGGATGATTAATTAAAAACTATGCCAAGTTATTTAATTAATTACTATGTGCTGTGAGCAATATGAAATGAGAAGAGGAAGAGACAATCAATCACAAACACAAGTTTTATAGTGGTTCGGAGCTATCCCTTGCTCCTACGTCCACTCCCCAAGTTTCTCTTGGGAATACACTATAACCCCCTTGGATTACAGCCGGTTGTTTTGCAAGCTCACAACCAAACTTGTTGTTTTACGAGCTAACAACGAACTCGGTCGGTTTTCCCAGGCTCACCGACTAGAACCAACCCCGATTGTTTTCCCGGGCTCACAATCAAACCCTTTCACACGTTGGTTTTAAAACTGGCTCACCAACTAACCTTTATCCCCTTGATTCAATCCCCCGATTGAACCAAGTAAATACACGTAGTAGAAAGAAAACAGAAAATAAGCTTCTCAAAAGCAGGTATGAAACAATATATTCAAGGATGAGTTTAGAAGCCCTCAAACGCTTTTAAGCTTAAGTAGAGGAATGGCTTCTTGACTCTGGTCTCCTCTTGGATGAGTGATCGACTTGAATGTAGGAGGAGGAAGCTTTGAATGCTGGGGAGAAGTTGGTGGCGCAGTAAATGCTGATCTCCCCTTTTTCTCGTTGAAGAGCACTTGCAAAGCTTGAAGACTTGAATGCTTGGAGTGGAATGTATGTTCTCTATTTTGCTACAGTCTTCTGTGGCTATTTAAGCCAACCCCCACGGAAACTAGCCGTTACTCCACTTTTTCTGGCCGTTCTGCACACTCTGCGCAGCCTGACAATGTGACCGTTGGTGGGTTGGAGTCGACTCGCGCGATCAGGAGTCGACTCGGCTGTAGCGGGAGTCGACTCAAGCTTTTCAGGAGTCGACTCGGCAACTGTTCCAAGTTTGAATTAAAGTTGCCGTCACGACTGGGAGTCGACTCGTCTTGGCCCGGAGTCGACTCGCCAACTTCTGGCGCTGACCTGGCAATTTTGGAGTCGGCTTTTCCTCTGTAGACCGTGGATACAAATTTGAATTTTGCCCTCTCGAGTCGACTCGACTGTCCTGGGAGTCGACTCGAATCTCAGAGCCCGAACTCCCGATTCTCTGTCTTTTGGCTCATCCAGTCTTGGAGTCGACTCGAACTTCCTTGGAGTCGACTCGGCTCTCAGTTTCCGAAAGTTGGTCTTCTGCCTTTTGACGTGAAGCTTGTCTTGGTGTCGACTCGAGCTGTCTGGGAGTCGACTCGAATCTCAGTGGCAGTATCATGGTTTTCTCTGTTGATGGTCGCACAATCTTGGAGTCGACTCGCGTAATGCGGGAGTCGACTCGAATCTCAGAGTCCATAAAACACTCTCTGACTTTTTCTTTGTGCACCGGTGGGAGTCGACTCGCGTTCCACTGGAGTCGACTCGAATCTCAGAGTCCATAAAATACTCTCTGACTCTTTCTTTGTGTACCGCTGGGAGTCGACTCGCGTTCCACTGGAGTCGACTCGAATCTCAGAGTCCATAAAACACTCTCTGACTTTTTCTTTGTGCACCGCTGGGAGTCGACTCGCGTTCCACTGGAGTCGACTCGAATCTCAGATCTGAAAGACTGCTCTTCTATCCTTCTGTCTGTTTTCAGTCGGAGTCGACTCATACTGATTAGGAGTCGACTCGAGCTCGTGCCAGTGACCTTGATACGCTTGGAGTCGACTCGTGAAACTCGGGAGTCGACTCGAGTCTCAGACATTGGTTCAGCAGACTTCTTAACTTATCCAAAATACTGTAAACCATGTCTAGAAACACTTGAGCAGGATTTTCACTGAAACACTCAATTGAATTCATTAGTAATCACACGATATACTCAAATGCTTTGAGCTCATCAAAATCAAACGGGGTTTTAATCAATCACTCCACATAAGGGGCTTTCGATCGTGTGCCGCTGGCATTAGATCATTTTTTGTCTTGTGATGGGTCTAGGCTCTCTCACGGCCGAGTGTAGTAAGAAACCGGTTCACCAAAAAAAAAGGGAAAAGGAAGAGGACTGGCGGTGGCTAGTGGTGGTACTAATGGTTATGACCGGCCAATAGGCAGTGACAGCTGATAGCAAATGGTTAACAGAAGGCTAGGGTATAAAGAAAATTAGAGAATTTTAAATAGAGCTTTGTGACATCTAACCAAACATCCATCCTCCCTCCCCCATCTCGCCCAGTCTTAGTAGAAGGCGAAGTCTGCCTCTGTTGCCCAAGGTGACAACCCAAGAGGGGGGGTGAATTGGGTTTTCCAAAAATTATGTTTCCTAATTTTTACTTTGAATAGAATGCAGCGGAATAATAAGATGTTATTTACTTAAGCTCTAGGCAATTACAAGTAAAACAGTAGAAGATTAAGCTAGAGCAATTATACTATGGCTTTAGGGTGCAATTGATCTAAAATTAACTTATAGTTGTATGATCAAATTTAATCTATGTGTATGGTGAGAATGGAGTGGAAGCTAGGCAAATCACTTATAACTCTATAGAAAACAAAGCTAGAGATGTTACACACTCAAGCATGAATGGAAGGCATGAAATACAAGAGATAAGGCATCACAAACACAAAGATGTATAGTGGTTCGGTGCACCCCAGCACCTACATCCACTCCCCAAGACCTCTTGGGAATTTTACTATAATCCCTTAGATTACAGTCGGTTGTTTTACAAGCTCACAACCCAACTTGTTGTTTTGCGAGATCACAACGAACTCGGTCGGTTTTCACAGGCTCACCGACTAGAACCAACCGATTGTTTTCACGGGCTCACAATCCAACCCAGTTGGTTTTCCCAAAGGCTCACCAACCACAACCTTACAATGATTGTTTTCCGGGTTCACAATCAACCCAGTTGGTTTTCCCCAAAGGCTCACCAACCACAACCTTACAACGTTGGTTTTTCCCTTTGGCTCACCAACAAACCTTATCCCCTTGATTCAATCCCTTGATTGAATCAAGTTACAAGATATTAGAACAAGAGTTTAAATCAAATACAAGCTTCTCAAATAAGCAAATATAGCAAATGTAAATAAGTAAAGAAAAGAGAAGAAGCCCTCAAACTAATTTGTAGATGGAGGAACTCGGCTTCTTCTTCACTTGCCCCTCTTTTGATTTTGCACGAAGTAGAGGATCTCCGAGGCAGCACACGGATGGAGAGGAAGCTTTGGGATTCACTTGGATGTTCTTCTTCTCTCTATTTTACTTTGAATGGCCCTTTTGTGCTTATGGGAGATTTCCCTTGTAATCTCTTCCAAATCTCTTCCCTAAATGTTTTCTCCCACTTCCATGACTTCTCCCCTAGCTCTCTTCTTGTTTTTATAGCTTTAGATGGCGTGGAAACAAGAATATAGCCGTTAGAGACAAGAAAAAGAGCCGTTGGACACAGTCTGCACTTTCTGACAATATTACCGTTGGGATCGGAGTCGACTCGCGCGATCAGGAGTCGACTCGCCTGTTGCAGGAGTCGGCTCGTGCTTTACTGGAGACGACTCGGCTACTGTTCCAAATTTGAATTAAAGTGCATGCCTTGACTGGGAGTCGACTCGACTTAACCCGGAGTCGACTCGCCAACATCTGGAGCTGACTTGGCATCTTCGGAGTCGGCTCATCCCATGAATCCAGAGGACATACTTTCTGATTTTCTTCCTCGAGTCGACTCGGATTCTCTTGGAGTCGACTCGGCTCTCAGAGCCCGAAAACTGATCCTCTGCATTTTTGGGGTCGCGCTGCCTTGGAGTCGACTCGAACTGTCTGGGAGCCGACTCGAATCTCAGAGGGAGTAACTTGGTTTTCTGTCTGTTGATGGTCGCGGAGTCTCGGAGTCGACTCGTGCAATGCGGGAGTCGACTCGAATCTCAGAGTCCCAAAAATGCTCTCTGACTTTTTTCTTGTGTTCCGCTGAGAGTCGACTCTTGCTTTCTTTAGAGTCGACCTGCCAACCATCGGAGTCGACTCGTGTTCCACTGGAGGCGACTCGAATCTCAGACCCGAAAAACTGCTCTCTGACTTTTCTTTGTGTACCTCTTGGAGTCGACTCTTACTACCCTGGAGTCGACTCGTTGAACATTGGAGTCGACTCGAAATCCTCAGGAGTCGACTCGAAGACTATTCTTTTGAATTTTTTCTTTGATTTTACTCTTCCAAATTGAATCCTTTGAACTTTAAGCTTGGGCCAATAAATTGTAGCTTTCTTCCAACTTGAGAGCTTTGGAGGCCTTCTTGTGTTCTCCCAACTTGCTATGTTCCTTGCAAAATAAATATCTTTCTCCTTGCAACATAAACATTAGTATCTATACTTCAAGGTTTTGTGATCATCAAAATCAATCTATGAATCAATCTTTGGGTCATCAATCTCCCCCTTTTTGATGATGACAAAACTTGGAGTATATGCAATATAAAAGATATTGATTTCTAGAAGTAATACATAGCTAAGTTGCATGAAGTAGAAAACATATATATTTAAAAACATACTTCATGATAATGCTTTAGATTTAATCAGCTTAACACAATCAACATATTTAAATTTTAAGCTGATTTGTATTCAATTCAAAGTAATAAAGCATTCTGAGTATATAGCATATACTTAGATATTTCTTCCCCTTTTTGACATCATCAAAAAGATAGTGAAACATTAAGTACAAAGATCAGAGCAGAACACATCGAGTGTGAATTCAAGAGGTTTTTTTTAATTTGATACCACAGATAGTTTTCTAATCAAGTGTAGGTGGAATCTTCCTTAGGTTAATTCAAGAAGTACCACAAATGATATTCAAGGAAAAATATGAGTGGAAATCTAACCTCTCTTCACTAAGTATGAAAGCTTGTTCATTTAAGACCTTTTGCCCAATCTATTAAGTATTTTATCAACATGAGAGCAATTTAATTAATTTTCAGAGTAAAAGATCAAAACTTATATATTTGGAAAAACATATCATCATGTTGGATCATTAATTCTTAATGACTTCAAAGTTCTTCTATGATAATAAGAGCATTGGGGGCACAAATACCAAAATATGAGTTTATGCAATTTTTGATACATCTTTGAGCTCTTTTAAAGACTTTCTTTTATTCCTTTAGAAAATAAGCACAATTTGATACATAAAATAATGAATTGGCACAAAATAGAAGTTCTAGAGAGCAAGCCAATTAAAACTCATTAGTGTAGTTCAAAATAGATTTTCTAAGAGATACTCAAGAAAATTTAATACATTGTTCTCCCCCTGTTTTATTAAATTAGAGGCTCTTAAGATTTGTAATTTGGTTCATGAGTGATGCATAAGATATACTAACCAAATAACACGCCTCAAGGTGTATCATAAAGATTTTCAGATTTAAATTTCAGATGATACATATTGGAGAGTATTAGGATCACTTTTCATTTAGTATTCTTTTCCTCTCCTATAGATTCATGTAATTAAGTTCCATAAGACCTCTCCTTCTGAAATTTTCTTTCTCCCCCTCAATTGATCATTCCATTTAAGAGTTTAGAATCCTAAGATAATGTTCAACAAAATTGTCAATCTCAAAAATATATTTTCTATAAGTTTCAGCTTATTTTCATAAGACTCAAGGTTTGAGATAAGACAACCTTTATAGAACTCATCTTAAGGTAATTAAAGCATGTCTTGCAATATAAGGAGGTTCATCAAAATCAATCCATAAAATTCAAAGCATGCATCAAAATAAAGTGTCTTTGGGATAGGATACTGAATATCTAAAGCTCCCCCTCAAAAGATGCATTCTTCTTTAATCATTTTAAATTGTTGAATTTCAGATTATAGTGATAAACGTGAATAACACTGAAATCCTGTAATATCGAGAATGTAGAGTAATCTAGTATTATTTCAAAATTTGTAGTAATTACTCTTTCTAATCCTTTACGAACAAGTTATGCTTTCTCTTAATCTTAGAGAAAATGTATAGAAATATCAATCAGAAAATGATTCATTTGAAGCTTAGTTTCTTTCAACCGCATTTACATTTTCTTTCTTTTAGAATTATTTGAGTGAGCTGAAATATTTCTAGTTTTAAGATCATTCACTCTATTGATGGAAGTTTTTTAATAATGTAGGGGAGAAAAACATATAGATGATCATTGAGGTATATATATTTATAGAACTCAATTTCTTAATCATAGTTTTTCAGCAATGTATACATGAGACACAATAAATCCTTTTAATATCAAAATAAAATCATATATTTAGAAATTTTTGTTTGCAATCAAGATCATTGAAAAACACATCATTTGAACCAATATTAGTATACTTTGAAAATAAGAAATGATATGTTTCGGATGCGTATCGGAGCAATCAAAATAAATTCTGTTTTTCTTACATTAACATTTTATTTAGTAATCATATGGAGTTTAAGCTTTTATACAAAATCAAATTCTGAATTTCATAAAGATTTTCAATAGAGCCCTTTTAAGTCATAATTTGAGATATGTATCTTTCACATTGTGGCTCATCTTAAATTATTACGATTGAAAAGTACATATTTCAATAACATTAAAGCACTTTCAGAATCTTTGTGTTTAATTTTGAGTTTTGATACAAAATAAAGGATATTTTAACAAGTATTAGGACATTATGTATCAAAGTTAGGCGAGTAGAAAGATAGATCAAAATCAATTTATTTTTCCTAAATAGAGATATTCTTCTCTTCTCCTTTCTACAATGATTGTGAATGAATCTATTTTATTTCTTTTCAATAGGATCAAACAAAAGATGTTATGTAGCAATTCAAACATTCAATCAAATTGTCCAAGTATGAAGCATTACAAAATATTGAGAACCCATAAATCAAGACATCATACCATATGCAAAACATCTCATGTGTTAAATCATGCATTAAAATATTAAGAACAAGCATGTCAAGGATCCAAATCAATACTTTTCAAATAAACTCCCCCTATTTAAATATAATCTTGCAATGATTTCATCCTTAAAGTGTGTTTTCAAGTGATTAAGAAATTTGACTTAATTCTACTTTCATTTTCTTTGTTTTTCATTTATAACTTTCTTATGCTCTATACTCTATTTGCTCCCTATCCGGTGGAGTTGGGAAGGGGCACGAGGTACTACCACTAGCCTCCCTCTTGTGCCGTCCCTAATATGCCCTACACCGAATAGTTGGGTCAAATAGTGCCGGTACTACCACTAGCCTCCCCATTGGCACCATCCCTATGATGAGCAATATAGAAGGGTTAAAATGTTCACTCCAAACTCTCCCTGTTTGAGTGTAATTAATTATAGATTTTATCCCTTCCAAATGTGCCGAATATATTATGCTTGTTTTGCTTTTCCTTAAGATTGAAGCACTTGCCTATGCTCAGATTTTTCATCTCTTGAACAATGTCCATTTTCTTTTCTTTATCTCTCTCTCTTTTTGTCATTCTCAAGTAATTTACATGAAAGAGTAGAATAAAGAGATAATCTTATGTATCATATAGATGTATATTATGCAAACAACATTTTCATTGTGCACAAGGATTCATAACTTCTCAAGTTATTTTACATCAAAATTTTAAGCATATACTTGTGTATTTCATGGTTATGATATAAGCTAAGAAATCATTTAGTTTGGGCAAACCATGAAACAATTTCCAAAAGCATAAGTCAATTAATACATATATGGACATGATATCAAAAGATTAACAATTAATGATTTTAATCATGTCATAATAAGATTTAAAGTTATTGACTTTGCTCAGTTAATTTATGAGAGAGATATCTAGAATTACTTATTCATTATATATTCTTCAGGCCAAACTAGATTTCTTATGTGTGAACTTTTGACTGAAGAAGATCCTTTCTCTTGTTTGCATGTGAATGTTTATTGTATCTTATATGAAGATATCCTTCAAGTTGAAATCTCTCATTTTTCTTTCTTGAAGGAAGGTCATTAGTTTCTTTAAGATACAAAGCATTCATCCAACATAAATATTTTTTAACTCGATGACTCAATATAAGATATGACAATAGTAGCATGTTGAGTCACTTTACTCAAGAGATTCCCTAAATATAAGCAGGCACATATCACTTGAACTAAAGAGATAGATTCATTAACCAAGATAGTTCAAGGACAAGCATGTGAGGCAATAGACAGATTTATCAAGGTCAAATCAATTTAGTTTAGATTCTATTTGCTTAAGATAATTATCAATAAGATGTGTTAACTAAGTTTTAATCAACTTATCTTAAACGTTTGTTTCTATCAAAATTCAGATTATGACTTATTTGTTATTAATAAAATATGATTAATTAAAGTTAGATTGAAGTCTTGCACAAGGTCACATAATGAGCATACAATCTGGTCTACTAGCTGTATGATAAAATAATTATTCTATCATGCTTCAATACAGCTTTAACACAATAGATCTACTTTGCTCATCCTTTTCAAATTCTACAAAATGGGGTCATAGATATACCTTCTTCATGCCAATCTTCTATAAGAGTTTTCTTGTGGACTAACGTTGGTCAATGAAGATCCCCTTTCCTGTTTGTCTTAATTTGGAGTTTGAGAGAAGATGTTAATTCATTCACCATATTTATTTCAAACTCACCTTACATGAGCTAAGTAAAATCTTCATATAACTCTTCATTAGTAGAACCAAAAATGATGTCATCAATGCATACTTTGAGCAAATAAGATGCCACAAGTCCTTCTTTTTGATGTATAGATTTATCACTAATACTTTTTATCAAAAATGTTACTTAAGCTTTTATATATCATGCTTTTGATGCTTGTTCCAAATCACATATTGCTTTATCATATATGTAATGAGTGTTTTCAAATATGGTGGTTATCTAACATATATAAAGTAAGCACATAGGAGTCCATTTTACACACTCACTTGATAGGATATAACGTTTATAAAGCAAACAAATGATAAAGGTGATTTTTACTTCTAATCATGCAAGAATCTTATCAAGATCTATTTCATCTTTTCTTGATTTAATCTTCTAATAGTCATCATTAAGTGTATATCTGAAAAAAAAAATCCAATTTGGTTCTAATTAACAAGTTTTTCAGATTGTTATATGTAAAAGATTTAACCATATAATTTGATTTTAGTATTTTGATAATAAATCATTAGTCTCATAAAGAATAAAATGACTTGATATTTCTGCAACTAAAATCTTTTCATTGAATATTCTATATGCATTGCTTGATGAATGATATCCAAGGATAGACATATCTCTATCAGATTTGGCATTATTTTCATAATAACATGTACGACTGAAAAATATGAAAGATATGCAATGGTTCATTTTCCATTTTTCAGAAGATCAAAATTTTCATCAAAAATAGAAATCATATGTATGACAAGCAGTGATGATAGTCTTTTAAAAATTATTTAAGTAGATGACTATCATACATAATTGTCTTTTTCATTTCTTCAAGAAATCTATTAATCCTATTTTACTTATGGTGTCCTTGGTGCTGAAACAATTGTATTCAATATTATTTTCTATGCACAACTTGATAAAAAATTGGTTTTCAAGACTATCCCATGATACTTTTGCAAACCTTTTTCATTTGAACCCTTTTTGTGAGTTTGTGCCAATGCAGAAAATATTTCAATTTACGTGCCAAGAACAAAGCCAGTGTAAGCTTTTGAAAACTTAGTATTGGAAACAACATCATTAGATTTAGAAATTGATTTTGTTTGTTTCCTTAGTTAACATGCATAGCAAACTTTGACCTTTTAGAAGATAATCTAAGTAAGGCAATGACAAGGTCTTTTGAGATTAAGTACATACTAGCATGAGTTGATTTTATACGCCAAAGATGGTTTCTTTAATCTTGGTATTCATAGTGCATATATTCAAAAGCATACCAAGTACACATTATCATTTAAACAATAATGCCATGGATAAAAACTCTTAATCAAGCATATAGAGAATTCATAGAGTTATTCTTAATAAATTAATTAATCATTTAGCAACTTATCCAATAGTGAGTGGAGCATACTATAAAAATAAAGTGATTTGAATATATTTTCTTTTCATACCAAAAAAAAAATCACTTATATCACAAAAATGATTAATACTTTCAAGTTATGTTTTAATCAACTAATAAAGTAATTTCAATACGAGAAGATGTAAGAATTACTTATTTCATTCTTTCTTTCATTTAAATCATTCTTTTAAATTACATTTTAAATTCAATTCTTTAACACATGTCTAGAGCACCCATTGTTTAGATAACATCTTTCATTAGAACCTTGGATAGCTAGACATGCATGCTGAAAGAATAATCATATTTTCAATTTAGGAACCCAAGCTCTTTTGGGTCCTTGTAGGTTAGCTATAATTATTCCTTTTGGAACCCATATTCTCTTAATAGCTATTTTGTCCATGAATTTACAGATTTTAGGATTACAAGGGATGTATTTCTGTATCCTCTTGTTGAATTTAACAAACTTAGATCGAACATGAGTAGTAGGAAAACTTTTAATTTTCTGTTTCTCCCTTTTTGGTTCATCAAATTTGTAATGTATAGATTTAGGAACAACAGAAGAGATTTTACTTAGCTTTTGTTTATAAGAATCTGTTTTAGAGTAATTAAAAACTGTTTTAACAAACATATTCTTAAAAGATTTTTGGGTGTACCAAGGTTGATATCCTAATGTAACTTTATCAAATTCAGCTCTTTGATTATTTATCATTAGGTTCAATTTTTCAGAGCTGAGGATAAATCTTTCAACAACAAGTTTTAATCTGTCAACTTCTTTAGTTAATCTTCTGTTATCTTCTGAAAGTAGCTCATTGTTTTTCTTAAGTTTATCATGACTTTCAGTGAGAAGTTGATCTCTTTGATTTAGTTCTTGATTTTCTTTAATTAAGATTTCAGTTTTACTGGTTAGTTTCAGTTTTTCATCTATTAGAATTTGATTTTCAATCTTCAAGTTTTTGTTCTTACAAATAAGTTTCTTATATTCTAAATACAAATCAGAAAAGGCATCATGGAGTTCATCAAATGTAAAATTGCTTTCAGTTTCAGCATGTACCTCTTGTGCCACCAAGCATGGATTTTCAATGTGATACTGCTCTCCTTCTACACATGATGTTTCAGATTTGTTAGTGCATTCATATTTGTCTTCAAGCATATTCCATATTTCTTTAGTAGTCATGCAAGAAGATATGCAATTAAACTCATTTCTATCTAGTGCACAATATAGTAGGTTCATGGCTTTTGAATTTTGTTGAGCCATTTTCTCATTATGACTAGTGTTTGTGTGTGTTCCATTGACTATAATGCTCCATAAATTATAATCAACTGATTGTATAAAAATGCGCATGCGTATTTTCCAATGTGTATAGTTTATGCCATTAAATAGTGGAGGTGTATCAATTGATTGTCCTTCTCCTAGAAAACTATCTATTTGAGTTGTCATAATCTTTGGCTCTAGTCGGTTAAGACTACAAATAATATTTGAGCACCTGCTCTGATACCACTTGTTGCCCAAGGTGACAACCCAAGAGGGGGGGTGAATTGGGTTTTTCAAAAATTATGTTTCCTAATTTTTACTTTGAATAGAATGCAGCGGAATAATAAGATGTTATTTACTTAAGCTCTAGGCAATTACAAGTAAAACAGTAGAAGATTAAGCTAGAGCAATTATACTATGGCTTTAGGGTGCAATTGATCTAAAATTAACTTATAGTTGTATGATCAAATTTAATCTATGTGTATGGTGAGAATGGAGTGGAAGCTAGGCAAATCACTTATAACTCTATAGAAAACAAAGCTAGAGATGTTACACACTCAAGCATGAATGGAAGGCATGAAATACAAGAGATAAGGCATCACAAACACAAAGATGTATAGTGGTTCGGTGCACCCCAGCACCTACATCCACTCCCCAAGACCTCTTGGGAATTTCACTATAATCCCTTAGATTACAGTCGGTTGTTTTACAAGCTCACAACCCAACTTGTTGTTTTGCGAGATCACAACGAACTCGGTCGGTTTTCACAGGCTCACCGACTAGAACCAACCGATTGTTTTCACGGGCTCACAATCCAACCCAGTTGGTTTTCCCAAAGGCTCACCAACCACAACCTTACAATGATTGTTTTCCGGGTTCACAATCAACCCAGTTGGTTTTCCCCAAAGGCTCACCAACCACAACCTTACAACGTTGGTTTTTCCCTTTGGCTCACCAACAAACCTTATCCCCTTGATTCAATCCCTTGATTGAATCAAGTTACAAGATATTAGAACAAGAGTTTAAATCAAATACAAGCTTCTCAAATAAGCAAATATAGCAAATGTAAATAAGTAAAGAAAAGAGAAGAAGCCCTCAAACTAATTTGTAGATGGAGGAACTCGGCTTCTTCTTCACTTGCCCCTCTTCTGATTTTGCACGAAGTAGAGGATCTCCGAGGCAGCACACGGATGGAGAGGAAGCTTTGGGATTCACTTGGATGCTCTTCTTCTCTCTATTTTACTTTGAATGGCCCTTTTGTGCTTATGGGAGATTTTCCTTGTAATCTCTTCCAAATCTCTTTTCTAAATGTTTTCTCCCACTTCCATGACTTCTCCCCTAGCTCTCTTCTTGTTTTTATAGCTTTAGATGGCGTGGAAACAAGAATATAGCCGTTAGAGACAAGAAAAAGAGCCGTTGGACACAGTCTGCACTTCCTGACAATATTACCGTTGGGATCGGAGTCGACTCGCGCGATCAGGAGTCGACTCGCCTGTTGCAGGAGTCGGCTCGTGCTTTACTGGAGACGACTCGGCTACTGTTCCAAATTTGAATTAAAGTGCATGCCTTGACTGGGAGTCGACTCGACTTAACCCGGAGTCGACTCGCCAACATCTGGAGCTGACTTGGCATCTTCGGAGTCGGCTCATCCCATGAATCCAGAGGACATACTTTCTGATTTTCTTCCTCGAGTCGACTCGGATTCTCTTGGAGTCGACTCGGCTCTCAGAGCCCGAAAACTGATCCTCTGCATTTTTGGGGTCGCGCTGCCTTGGAGTCGACTCGAACTGTCTGGGAGCCGACTCGAATCTCAGAGGCAGTAACTTGGTTTTCTGTCTGTTGATGGTCGCGGAGTCTCGGAGTCGACTCGTGCAATGCGGGAGTCGACTCGAATCTCAGAGTCCCAAAAATGCTCTCTGACTTTTTCCTTGTGCTCCGCTGAGAGTCGACTTTTGCTTTCTTTGGAGTCGACCTGCCAACCATCGGAGTCGACTCGTGTTCCACTGGAGGCGACTCGAATCTCAGACCCGAAAAACTGCTCTCTGACTTTTCTTTGTGTACCTCTTGGAGTCGACTCTTACTACCCTGGAGTCGACTCGTTGAACATTGGAGTCGACTCGAAATCCTCAGGAGTCGACTCGAAGACTATTCTTTTGAATTTTTTCTTTGATTTTACTCTTCCAAATTGAATCCTTTGAACTTTAAGCTTGGGCCAATAAATTGTAGCTTTCTTCCAACTTGAGAGCTTTGGAGGCCTTCTTGTGTTCTCCCAACTTGCTATGTTCCTTGCAAAATAAATATCTTTCTCCTTGCAACATAAACATTAGTATCTATACTTCAAGGTTTTGTGATCATCAAAATCAATCTATGAATCCCACCTACTAACCAGGCCATCGCCGTTGGCAGGCGGCAGGACATGCTGACAGTGACCCTCCCTGTGCTGCTCAGGGACCCCGCGGGTATGGCCCGCACAGCGGCCGAGTATGTCCAACATCCCCCCCCC
The DNA here is from genome assembly GCF_051530095.1 of Phoenix dactylifera. Classification (NCBI taxonomy): domain Eukaryota; kingdom Viridiplantae; phylum Streptophyta; class Magnoliopsida; order Arecales; family Arecaceae; genus Phoenix; species Phoenix dactylifera. The sequence goes on along the minus strand of NC_143196.1, from coordinate 8,443,182 downwards.
AACGCGATGCCTGGGTTTCGAACTCGAGACCTCTGGCTCTGATACCAGTTGTCAGGATCAAGCGCTACCATTACACCAAACCGACCGGTGTTAGTGAAGGCGCAACTCTATTTCCTTAAACCCCACCAAAGGCAGCGCCACGAGTCGACTCCGACCAAGGCCTCGCCCAACCCCGGACTCCGACCTGGCCTCGCCATGGGTTCAGGGACCCCTCAGGTATAACCCACCTACTAACCAGGCCATCGCCGTTGGCAGGCGGCAGGACATGCTGACAGTGACCCTCCCTGTGCTGCTCAGGGACCCCGCGGGTATGGCCCGCACAGCGGCCGAGTATGTCCAACATTCCCCCCCCCCCCAACGCGATGCCTGGGTTTCGAACTCGAGACCTCTGGCTCTGATACCAGTTGTCAGGATCAAGCGCTACCATTACACCAAAACCGACCGGTGTTAGTGAAGGCGCAACTCTATTTCCTTAAACCCCACCAAAGGCAGCGCCACGAGTCGACTCCGACCAAGGCCTCGCCCAACCCCGGACTCCGACCTGGCCTCGCCATGGGTTCAGGGACCCCTCAGGTATAACCCACCTACTAACCAGGCCATCGCCGTTGGCAGGCGGCAGGACATGCTGACAGTGACCCTCCCTGTGCTGCTCAGGGACCCCGCGGGTATGGCCCGCACAGCGGCCGAGTATGTCCAACAGCCTCCATCTCCAAATTGAATAGGGGGTTTGCCCTAACTAAAGTTGGAAACGAGCCATGCTTTGGGACCAGGTCGAGCTAAAGTGGCTAGGCCACATCCTACCCTCTAGGCTGGTTAACAAACTATGCTTGTGTTTAGTTAGGTTAGCCAATGAGTTCAGAAGCTTGTTGTGAAAATAAGTAATTGGCTGAGTTATACCTGGACCGAGTTTGACGCCATTATCTCCTATACGCTATATGGATGGTGAGGAACGGACAATCCATATCAAACTACCAGTACTCCTATTTGCTCGAACTATACACCATTTACCTCTGCAAAAGCTCATGGATATCCTGCCCCTAGCCCCCATATGCGTCCTACTCATCTAACCCTTATAATAGAAGGTTAATTGGATTCCATATCTTAGATGGGTCATACTATACAAGGTAAACTAGAAGGTTGGAGCATTTACCAATATGGTAATAATCTTCGGAAGAATAATAATAAACACCAAAGATAGTAAGGATGGAATACTTTACCAATATGGTAATTAATCAAGCAATAATAAAAAACTAAGGATAGCAAAGTTGCAAAGTGTACAAATATGGTAATCAATCATTCTCAAGAATAATAATAAAGTACTAAAGATAGAATACACTTTTTTTGGTAAGCCAGATACATCATATCGTCCTAGTATGGATACATCTAAGAAAGTCAGAAAGAAGAAAGTAGCAAAGAGGGGATGGTGAAGACTCATAGTTATTAGTGTTGCGCAACATATGATTCGACCCAATCATTATGCCCATTCGCCTCATAGTATATATATTTTCACCGAGTACCTTTATATGTAGTAGATGACCTAGACATTTTTTATTAAAATATAAAAAAATACGCTTTTTTTTGAAAAAAAACATATGCCTTCCATATGGAAAAAAAGAAACGTGTTTCTTTTTTCTTTTCTCGTCTTATGGCAATTTTTTTCACAACCCAAAGAGGAAAAAAAATGAAGGGAGAATCTCAAAAATCAAGACTTGAGGGACAGAACTCAGTAAAGCTCGCCCACCTTTATCCAACAACATTCCACCACAATCCAATACAAGTATGCCTTCCTTACTGTTTGCTTCTTTATCTTTGGTACACGACTATATGTATATATATGTGTGTGTGTGCGTGGGTGCGTGTGTATATAGGATAGTGGTGGAAAATTGAGTGATCGTCTATTACACAAGTCTCTGACCTCCGGAGAACAAGAAAAGAAAAACCAAGCTCATTAGGAATCTTTGCTCCAAGTTGGAGAAAAGGGTTTATGTATGTACCTTAAAAAAGATTTCAATTTATGTCGTCACATAATAAAGCTGAAGAGTAAGAAAATTGTTTGATGAGAGATATGGTACCTTCTATCATCATCTATCTACTTATTGTGATACATGACTGGGACACTTACTACATATATCCTAAAGCGCTATGGACTATCATTCAGCCATCAGCACATATCTCAAAGCAAGCAGCTAATGATCCAATAGTGATTTGCATGAAAGAAGATGGATCCTTTTACATGAAAGACACACCCTAACCAGATTGATATATGGCGACGCAAATTATTTCCCAAAAAAATCTTTTTAGTTACTTTAAAGGTTTGTGGAACCCATGCCTCTTTATGAAACAAAACAATCCATCCACTTTATTATTTGAACAAAATTACAGAAACACCCTTTCAATTTTAGCTAGTCTCACTTACATCCTCTCGACTTTAAAAAGTACCAAACTGGTCCTTCAGCTCATTGACTAGCGGACGGTGTGAGTTTACTATTTAATTAACCAAAATGCCCTCTCCATCTTTTAGACTATTTAGAATTGATTTTGACTACCCCCTCCTAATTCGATGGTTGTTCCCTTCGAATTGCCTAGTCCTCCATCCTCTAGCAATTTTCTAGTAAACACTAACAATCCCACCCTTCGCTTAGGTTCGATTGTCTCTCTTTTCTTGCACACCACCATAGTAGGCATCTGAAGAGCCTGAGAAGTCTCCATCAGGCCATGAAAGAAGCTTCACCTCTTCTTCAGCTAGTAATTCTTTTTTTTTCTCGAATTTTTTTCTTGATAGAGCTTGATTTAGTGCACTTTGTGTGCTGTGGGGTCTATTTAGACGTCGGCTCTAATTTAGCCATCAAAACCTAAGATTTAGATGTTGAAATTTGTTTGTTCATGCATGCAGTTGATTTTTCTATATGGTTCTATGGTTTAATGTTGTTTACTTGCATGCAGTTTTCATTAGTATGTGGTGTGTTGTGGTCTCTCTTACCTGTAGTCTAATGATTGTTGTTCGATAATCTCTTATGTATGATTTGGATACCACATTCACTATTTTTTTTTTATGTGTCCTATTCTCTTTTCAGCCTAACTATGTTATAGTAGAAGTATAAAAAAAGTCTTTTTGATTGCAGTAGCCATTGGAAGATAAACTATGTTTTTGACTGTAGTAGCCACAGTGGAACCCTTAAGAGCACATAGTTTTTGATTGATGTGGTGGCATTTTGAATGCATAGTGGAAGCATAAAAAAAGCTTTAACCACTGTTGTGATTTTTTATGCTAAACTAGCCAACAAAAAGCTAGTTGACTTTAAAACTTTGTTTCAGTTTTTTTAACTCCTAAAACAGGAATCAAGGCATGCTTGCAGTAATTTGTAACTTAGTGCAAAGCATAAAACTATCTCTTACAATGGATTTTATGTTATTTGTGCACCTTGGAAATGTGCAAGGGTGATCAAATTACATGACTTTGAAGTTGCCATGAAGAAGATTCAACAATTGGATGCGAGGGCATGGCAATGGCTTGCGCAATTGCCACTTGAATTGTAGTCAAGGCACGCATTCAACCTAAGATGCAAGTCCAACATGAAGCTGAATAACATATGCGAGTTTTTCAATAAGTATATAATTGATGCTTGAGACAAGCCTATAGTCATCTTGTTGGAGACTGTAAAAAGATTGTTAATGCAGCAATTCCAAACTAAGAGAGAAGGTTTGGATAAAATTGTAGGTCTTCTACGCCTTAGGATACAGAAGAAGCTAGAAAGAGATAAGTTAGAAGTGATAGATTGCCATTGTATATGGGGAGGAGGGCAGAAATTTGAAGTTGAGCATTGTAATGAGCAATATTGCCGAAGACTTGGGGGAGAGTTCCTATGGATACAGGAGATGAGGTCTATCAGGCATCCCATTTTACTATGCTGTGGTAGTAATTATGTTCATTGAAAAAGAGGCAGAGCACTTTATCAGTGCCGAGTACAACAGATATACATTTGCCAGGGCATAGGAGCATATTATTTAGCTAGTCCCCGACATATAGTATTGGCCAAGGTTACGGTACCCCACTATTGCTCCTCCTCTCCTAAGGGCTCCTCTAGGAAGACCCAAAAAGGCAAGAAGAAATGAATAGGATGAGCCAAAGGATTCTACTAGAATCAGAAAAAAAAAGGGTACCTCTCTAAGATACAATAATTGCCTTCAATAGGGCCATAACTCTAGGACTTGGAAAGGACCTAGGTAGGAGAAGACAAAGAAGAGGGATCAAGGCATTGAATCCAGTCAAGCCAGTAGCCAAGGGCACAACAAAAGGGAGAGAGGGCAGGTAGTATATACTTATGTTTCATGACTTAACCACTATTATATCATATGTACTTATGTTTCATATTTTGTCTATTATTTTAGGTTCAATACACTAGGCGATCATTAAAGAAGAAAGATGTAAGCTCCCAGCCTACCTCCTCATATCCATCAACCTCTCTGCCTTCCTTCTCATAGCTTGTAGCCTCCTTGGCTACCTCCTCATAGCTTGTAGCCTCCTTCTTGCCTCCTCACAGCAAGCACCCTTCTTACATCAACCAAGGCCACGATGTTCTGCATCTATTTTCAACATACTTTTAGTTTAGCATACTTTTGGCTATGGTCATGTGTTGGTATACATTGAGATACTTTTGGTTCAGCACACTTTTGGCATGATACTTTTGGTATAAATTGTGGTACTTTAGTATATCACTTTTGGTGTTCATTGTGATACTTTTGGTGTATATTGTGGAATAACATGATACATTGTCAAACATTATGGTACAATCTGTTTTTATTATTGGTATTGATTCTTCTCTTTTGATTATATGTTATTTGTGTTTCAATTCTGATTTTGAATTGTTTGTGAAATAGCAGTCGTAGCATGCATCCAAGTGTTATAAATGTAATAGGTATCCAAGTGTAACAGTCTGCATTTGCTAGGATACCTCTTTTACCATTTTGAAAATTACAGGAGGTGTGCTTGCAACATCTTAAAAGTAGAGGTGATATATTTGAGACATAAGTAAAGTATAGAGGGTATCAGTGTAACAGCTAGAAAAGTATAGAGGGTGTAACTGGAACAATGTAGGAGTTTAGTATATATCTTTACTAAATATTCAGTTATGTATTTTGCTTCAAAATGAGCGAGGCATTTGGAAGATGTTTAGGACTGAAAATCTTTGGAATGCTTCTAATGCAAGAATTGATCTTACTAGGTTGGGTAAAGATATTTATTTAATACAAAAAATGATATTCTCATTACATAATTATCTTAGAGATTATAAAACAAGTTGGGATAGCCCCCAAAATAAAACATCCAGCAGAGGGCAAACTCCAAAACATCTAGCCTCGAACACTCCACAAACCCCAAATATTCAACTTGGTATCCTTAACACATTCATTAAGATAATATAAAATAACTAGCCATAATAGCCCAAGATGTCAGCAAGCAGAATACTACCCATTTGATCCTTTTTTTTTTAGCTCGAAAGCTACGCCTCGAGCTACCTGTTCCATTGGAACAACTTGTTAATGATGTCCTCCTTTTTTACATTTGAAGGCGGATTATGCCAACGAAAGTAACTACAATCCTTGTTTACTTAGAACACTAAGTTGAGGCTAGAGATGCCTTCATGGTCTCCCCCCCAAATCCCAAACCTTCCTTTTTCTATCCATTTGATTTAGGATTTCTTTGATGTAGGGACAATGATTAGTAGAAAGAAATCACATGAGATTAGGTGATATCTTATGTGTTGGGAACATCTTGGCATTAGAACTTATAACCCACTAGCAACTGATGCCACAAATAGTTTGGTTATTATATAATTTTATACTACCATAAGACGGTCATGTTGCATTATTCCGATGATCAACGAAGGGACCAATTTGTAAATTTTAAAAATATGAAGGCCAGTTTGACATTTGTTAAATGTGACTGGCAAGAGGGATGTCTCAATAATTTTTTCTAATTTTTTTTTCGGGTTGAAACTCGGAAGCGAACTTCTCACGGCAGCACCTCCCATCGTCGTCCCTCCGGTGAATGGGGATATTAGACGACTCCATCTCGGCTTCATGGCCGTGCTCTTACCTTAAACTCTGGAGAAAAAATAAAGAGAAAAAAGGGGAGCTATTTTGATTTCGTTCTTGACCGCTGCTCTGGGTCTCGGAGGAGCTGGGGGAGATCACGTGGGTTTTGGGGTCTGGATTTGGGATTTGGATATCGGCTTCTTGAGGGAAGGGAGAGGGGGATCGAAGGATGGGGTCACTCACCAAGGTGGAGGAGCTGATGGCGGAGGAAGGATGGTCCAGAGAGGCGATCATCTACGTCAACGGCGTCCGTCGGGTGCTGCCCGACGGCTTGGCTCACCTCACGCTCCTTGAGTACCTCAGGGGTATAGCTTTGCTTCTTATCCTCTGTTCTTTTGGCTTCTTTAATATTTCAATATAGTTTGTTCTTTTTACCTTGGTTAAAATTATTTTTTTTTAGGCTTTGGATGGTTTTGGGTGTCGATACAAAAGCTTAGATTTTTGCTTCAGTAGCTTCAGGTTGACTGGAATTGCCTTAAGCGGCATTAGATTTAATGAAATTGTACAAAGTTCTTCTTTTGCTGTTATATGATGGAGAAGTTGGTGATAGTTTTGTGGTTTTTTGTTTTTGTTTTGAAGAACAGGAGTAACATATGTAAATCTGTATTTTTTCAATTTTTTTTTCTTACTTGATATCTTGAATTGTTATTGGCACTAAATGGTGGCATGACATGGAGTGCTACTTCATTTCAAGATCTTAGACATGAAGAAAATGGAACATGTGGAACATATGCGGCGATACACTAGTGTTATAAAAGAAATTATAATTTTGGAGAATGGAGAGGAATTAGTGTTATGAATAAACTTAAGGAGCAAGTATGGCTTTTTTTTCTTTTCCCCACAAACCAAGATATGTTACTTGGAGGAGGATACCTTGTTTACACTACCATTTGCTTTTACTTCTAATCCATATTTGTAACTCCAGTTTTGAATTAGACTTGGTTATTTCTAGGTTGGTTCTAGATCAAAAGTAGATCAATCCAATCCGTTGGCAGCCTTATGGATTAGCCATGGCCAGTTAAGGGACTGGTACTATATGTTGAGTTTTTGTGTGCATCTGCTGTTTCCATGTTAAGGGACCTAACATAGTGGAAACAAATTTTCATTTTTCATTTTCTGCTCTGTTGTTTTTTTTTGGCTATAATTTTAATAAGTCATATTAAACATGCCATACAACTTCATAGTCTCTAAGAATATTACACTTTTGTAGCATTTGGCATGTTTCATTACAAAATAATCTAGGAAGGGCTAAATGCATCAATATTGCACAAAATGGACATATATGATAAGTATGATGACCAAGGACACGAACATGTTGAACATCTATACTTTTTTTTTAATTTCTTTTTTTGATCTAGATAAAGAGGATTTAATGGAGAGGCCTGACATGCACTATTGAGTATTGACAGTCAATGCTAGAAGCCTGCCCATTGTGTTGCTACATGTCAAGCTAGGAAATAATTAACTTGATTATACGATGAATGGCTCTGCCCATTGTGTTGCTACATTTCAAGCTAGGAAATAATTAACTTGATTATACGATGAATACCTCTCATTGTTCTTGAGCATGAGCCTCAAATGTGGCGCAATTTGTTGATGGAGATTGTGGCTTGTCGGGTCTTTCAAATTTTGATATATTGTAGAAAATGTCTGGAATATTGATTTTGACAGGTTGGTTATGTTCTAGTCATTGAAAACATTATAGAACAAGTAAATGCTGATGGGTTTTCCTAACCTGTCATGATGTGTTTTGAAAGATGGCTTTTGCTTTGACACCAAGTAAGATAAGGAGCAGACAAAATCCTGTTTTTCATTGAACCATTATTTGAAGGTAGTCGTTTAAATTATATCCTCTGATATTATGCCATTGTGGACCACTCTATGAAACACAATGCTTGAGTATTGTGGTATATGAACACATACAGAATACAGATAAGTTCCAATATGTGTCAACAGATTGTACTTTGGAATGTATGGTGGAATTTTAAAAGGAATAAATAAAAAGCGGCAAGCATTAGCAGGTGGACAAAAGGTTGCAAGCTAGTATTTTGTTTTAGTCATTATTTTTGAACACTAAATACTGCTTACTTCGATATTAAAATATTGTACCTAGTCAAATTTAACAATAATAGAACTTGTTAGTCGGCACTTGATACCTTAAATATGAATTCAAGCAGGGAGTAAGGTGCCAACCTACATAGATCTGCATGTGCCATGGAATACCAGTCTGTGATGGTCTGAGCCGACCATGCTGTGTCAAGCCAGGTGCATGTTGACCCATACCTTTGCATTGTATGGGCCTGTGCACGGTACACACGCTGCCGGTTGTTAACTAACATGGTTATTGGCATTGACTGTATATAAAACCTTGTTGCTTTTCTTTTTTGTCAAGATGCTTTCCAGGTGAGTAAATTTTGGAGGGCTGTTCCTAGATTGCATGATTATAATCTGCTACCAGGAGGTAAGTCTGCATATGCACCAACTAGCCTCCATGATCAGCCCTTCTGTTACCTCGAGTTTGCACTGGTCAGAAATTGCCAATGATGTATAGATAGTTGCTGTAAAATTGTCAGTTGTGAAATTCTGCTCAATATTTCATTGGGGCTTTCTCAACTTAAGAGTTTTAATCCCATTTTGATAGGAAAACGGCCTGGGTGGTAATAGCAAAGATACATGAACTTATCATTTGTTGTTGGTCGTTCTCATTTTTATTAATTATTGTAACTTCATATGTTGACAAGTGATGCTTTTCTAATTGCAAATAAAGGGGCATGTTCACTTTTATGGCTATGTAAAGGTTCAAAGATTATGGAGGTGAATTTGTTGCAGATTAGGAAAAGCAATATTATAAATGAGGACAGAACTTTAACTTAGGCATTAAAGTATAAGAAAATTGACTTAGGTGCAATAACTTCTAAATATGGTGGTGGTCAAATATTGTTGGAGCATCTGAAATGCTGATAGTAGAGGCTGAGAAAAAAAACAGAAAATTTTGAATGTCAATTATTAGGTGTTGAGGAAGCTTTTTATGCCGAAACTTGACCTTTGATGGAAAATAAATTGAGGAAGATCTGTATGCTAAATCTTATAGAGAGAGAACATGGAACTAAATCCATTTTGTACTTATCATTCTGTTACTTTTTTTCTATCTTCTACCTTACATACAATGGTTCCTTATTGTGTTTTTTAAAAATATTTGTAACTTTTGTTTGCAATTAGCTTAGTGGAGAACAAGATTTACACTGTATGGCTAGAGTGAATTTTTATTATATAAATATTTGTTGTTGAACCAGATTATGACTTTGGTTTTTGTATGGGAATATAGATATACAATTGACAGGAACAAAGCTTGGTTGTGGTGAAGGTGGTTGTGGAGCTTGCACAGTCATGATTTCTTATTATGATGAACATATGAAAAAATCAGTGTAAGAATCTTGTCCTTATGCTTATGGCCAGCTCATGTGTTGATTCTTTATTATGTCAACTTGATATTGTGAGCTAACGATGTTTTGGTTGTTTTGTTTGGTCGGTAGATTAAAGCATCAATTTATCTAAGTGCAATGACTTATCTCTTGTTTCATTTTCTTCATGAAGTCATTCTTTGTTCTTTAAGTAAATGTTTTGAGCAGGGGAAGACCCTGAAATTTTTCTTTGGGGAGGGGGCAGTATAGAACTTATAAAAGTTTACTATCAAAGAATATATTGTGAATTAATGCGCGATATTTTTTTTGTAAAGAACTTATAGTGATTAATCTAATACATCAGAATTCACATATCATAGAACTATAAAAAAAATATATGCTGAGTACATAACATGGAGATATGTTTATTTTTTAACTTTACTTTCAATATAGATGACTTCCCTCCCAATTTTAGATAATTAATAGAAGAAGAGCTTAAGAGGAAAAATAATCATGAGAAAAAGAAAACATGAATTATGCTAAATACTGATATTTAATTGTTATCTAGTATATAGAGATTCAAGTGAATAAATAGTTACAAAAAACATTAACAATTAGATGGTAACATGTGAATTATTTTTACAGTCTTATAGATAAGCAAATGCAGTAAAAACTTAAAAATAAAGATATAAAATAATACATAAAGGCTAAGAATCTAAAAATAGATGATAAAATAAATCAGAAAAGAGATTGGAAAAGATGTAAGATTTGATAAGAATAAGAAATATACCTCATTAGTTCTTTCGTGCCACCACTTCTTCCAAAGTTTTCCCCTTCGTTTCTTTCTCATAACCTCAAGGCAGTTGTTTCCAAAATGGAATAGGAACCTATACTACAATGGCAAATTGAATAACATTTACTAAATTATGAGTGTATGTAATCTGTATAACTATCAATTGGAGCCATCTATCATAGGATTTATACTAAACTAAATAGGAAAGGATTATTAGTGGCTTGCACGATTTCTTGGTTTTTGGGAATCATAACTGATTTGAAAAGCAAACATGATTGTGCAATCAGAATTTTTTTAGAAATGGAAACCTCTATCGATTAATACCAGATTTGTGGATTCCTAGAGGCTTTTTTCCCCTCTTTTTTTGGGTTGTGGGCATGTTAATAGGAAGGTGGAACCAATGGGGACTTAAGCACTTACTAGCAAGGAGTTTTCAGAATCCTCGGGGGTAGGGAGTGCGACCCCCCGGAAGTTGCATATGTGTCTTCTTTTTCTCTGTTATTTGTATGCACTTAGGTTCAGCTTGTGCTGTTAAAATGCTTTGTGATGATAAGCTACTATGCAGGCATTATGCAATCAATGCGTGCTTGGCTCCGCTATACTCTGTTGAAGGAAAGCATATAATTACAGTGGAGGGTATTGGAAATTGTCAACGTGGCTTGCATCCTATCCAGGTGTAACATTGATTTCAACACCTATTTCCTTTACTTAATGCATTATGTTGAAATATAAAAATGCTATATATGATTGTTTGATTGGATGTTTATTAGTTTGAGAATATTTCATTTAATAATGACAAATAAATCAACAAATAAGGGTACTATCTAGAACTTCACATATATTGATAAATTCCTCTTTGTCCTTGATAATGTAGTGCCTTGTCGGCATTGTGATATGTACATGAAGACAATTCCATAATAAGCATGATATTATACATTTAATTTTTTTCAAAATTCTAATAGCCTGGTACATTGTTTTTCCACAGGAAAGTGATGCCCAAAATTTACAAACATAATAAGAAAATGTATTTATGAGCTTAGATGCATGGGAAGGAAAGGCAATGTAGTCCAGAAAAATGGGTATTTTTTTACATGTAGACTTATTGCAACAAGCAAAATGCAATGTAATGGTTTAAATGCCAATCCTAGGATTGTTTTGGTCCAATGCTTAGTCGAGATGCTATTGGGGGACGCCCCATCTCAGCACTTGTGAAGGTTTGACATCATGGTGAGTCACTAGGATGTCCTTTTTTTTCATGTGTTTATTGTTAAAGATTTCTTAGATGTTCTTTGGAGTTGTTTATCAACATTTAGGTGCTAAACTAGGACTTTTTTAGCCTATGTTGGGCTTGTGGTGCCACTAATAGTATTTCCATCCATGGTTTAAAAAATATTGTAAAAACAAAAATAATTTTAAATATAACAGTATTTTCAATCATGATATGAACAAGAAACTGAACAGATTTAAATAATATAACATTCAAGTCACTTTAGTTTTAGGTTGAGTTTTTGTGGGTCTAGTCATACATTTGCATCTTGTTGATAGCTGGGGCTTTGAATCTAATATCAGCCAAATGCTGTCTGCATATTGCTACTTGTACTATGTTTGTACTATCCCAGTCTCCTAGATATTTCTCTTGATAGTATGTTTGATACGAACTTGGCCATCCTATCTAGGGTAATTAATGGCTTTTTAGTTCTATGAATCTGAACTATGATTCCCCATGAGTATCATCAGATGCCTGGCATGATTGAGATCCCCCCTAGTCTCCTTTGACAATCTTGGCATGAGATCTCTTTAGTTAGTGTATCATGTCTTTTTGAACAATTTTGTGTCACTTTGTTATCACCATATCTGGTATTTTTCTTCTCTGCATGATGAAGATTGCATTTATATCCATCATCAATCATTCTAGATTATGCTCCTTTCAGTTTTTTCACTATTAGAAAGCATTAGAAAGCAATATTGGCTATATTTATCATTGTATACACTACTACACTACAATTATTTATTAATCTCTGAATATTCTAACTCCTGATTGATCTTTAGAACCTAGCTTCTTTACCTGCTTCCATTCATTTAAGGTGAGAACTTTTTTTTTATTTTTATAGTTAGCTTGTCTCTTCAATGTGGAATTTCCAAGGGCTACTGATGGAGATCCAAGTTAGTGCCATGGTGGGGTTGTGGCTTTAGAGATTTTAATAGATTTAATTCAGTTATCATTTTCTGTATTTTTCTTTTATTTTCCGGTTATTTTCAGTTTAGTGGGATATTTTAAATTCTAGAGTTGAGATTAAAATATCTCAAATTCTCAATGTTTATCTAGGAACCTAATAGCTGCAGCACATTACTGTTCATGTCACTATTCACAGTACAGTAACTGTGAATAGTAACTATTTCTTATTAGGCACATTTTTGGGATTTTAGAATGGGGTTGAATTAGGGTTTCTTTTTTGTTATTAAAAAAGGGACTCTTAGGGTTTGATCTAATCGCACTTTATGCAGATTATCAACGAAACAATGGAGTTTTTGGTTTTCTTACTCTTGTGATTTGATTCTGCAATAGAGTTGGGAGGACTTCAAACCCTAGGTATGATTCCTTGGTCCTAGACATCCTAGGAATGTTTTGGTCCAAGGCTTGGTCGAGATGCTATTGGGGGGCACCCCTGTCCCAGCACTTGTGAAGAGTTGATATCGTGGTGAGTCACTAGGGATGTGCTTTTTTCTTTGTTTTTTATGTGTTTATGCAAATGTTTTTTTAGATGTTTTAAGGAGTAGTTTATCAAAATTTAGGTGCTAAACTAGAGCTTTTTCAGCCAATCATTGGATTGTGGTGCCACAAACAGTATCTGTGTCCATGGTTTGAATAAAATTGTTAACACAACAATAGGTTTACATAGAACACTATTTTCAATTATGACGTGAACAAGAAACTCCCGAATTTAAATAAAACAACATCCAAGTCACTTTTAGTTTTAAGTGGAGTTTTTGTGGGTCTAGTACACATTTGTATCTAGTTGATAGCTGGGGCCTTGAATCTAATATCAGCCAGATGCTATCCACATCTTGCTGCTCGTACTATGTTTGTACTGTCCTAGACATTTCATTTGACAGTATGTTTGAAACGAAGTTGGCCATCCTATCCTGGGGTAATAAATAGCAGTATAGTGCTATGAATCTGAAGTGTGAACCCCCATAAGAGTGTAGGGAGTGTGAAGGAGCATACCACTCCAAAATATGATGACTAAGGGTCTACATGTGGGTCATTTGTTGAAGTAAGACCATGATGTCTACTTTCGCTCTCTGATGCCCTGATGAATTTGGCATATGCTAACCACAAGTAGTACTGGATCCTTAGACATCCAATTGATCCACTTGGTGTGCAACATCGTTAGTATCATTGGATGCCTGGCTTCATTGAGATTCCCTTAGTCTCCTTTGACAATCTTGGTATGAGATCTCTTTAGCTAGTTTGTCATGTCTTTTTGAATGATTTTGTGTCACTTTGATAACTCCTTATCTGGTATTTTCCTTCTCTATTTGATGACGATTGCATGTGTATCCATCATCAGTTATTCTAGATTATATTCCTTTCAGTTTTTTCACTATTAGAAAGCAATATTGACTATCTTTATCATTGTATACAGTTATACACTACTACACTACTATTATTTATTAGTCTCTCAATATTCTAACTACAGATTGATCTTGAGAAACTAGCTCCTTTACCTGCTTCCATTCATTTAAAGTGAGGACCTTTTCTTTATGGTCAACTTATCACTGCAATGTGGAATTTGCAAGGGCTACTATTGGACATCCAAGTTCATACCGGTTTGCATCATAGGGTTGCGGCTTAGAGATTTTAATAGATTTAATTTAGTTATAATTTTTCTATATTTTTCTTTTATTTTCTGTTTATTTTCACTTAGTGGGTTATTTTGGATTCGAGGGTTGAGATTAAAATATCTCAATGTTTATTATGGAACCTAATAACTGTAGCACATTGTTTTACACAGCACTGTTCACAGTACAGTAATCATGAATAGTAACCGCTTCTTACTAGGCATATTTTTGGGATTTTAAAATTGAGTTGAGTTTAGAGTTTTTTTTTTGTTATTAAAATGGACTCTTAGATTTTGATGTAACCAGACTTTTTGCATATTATGAATGAGATTATGGAGTTTTTGATTTTCTAACTCTTGCCGTGTGATTCCACAATGGAGTTGTGAGGCCTTCGAACCTTTGGTGTGATTGCTAGGTTCTGGAGCGGTCCGATATTATCTTCGGTTTTTTCTTGGTGATTTGGTAATAACTTGTGTTTTGCTTTACTGTTTCTTTTTTCCTTTTGCATCCATTTTGCCCCTTGTTTTCTTTCTGTTATTAATTCTATATTATTTCTTTTGATATCTAAACTTATATATGCACACATATCAGCTGGTTAAATCCTTTTGTTTCCTTGATTTGATTTCTACCACTGGTTAAATCCTTTTGTTTCATAAGCTCTGGGTTTGGGCTGAGAGAGAGAGGGAGGGGGTGGACGATGCTCACCAGTGATGCTGGGGGATGGGGAGAGGGTGAGCGTTGAGTCTTGATGGGGGGTGTTCTGAGCGCCGGGTGGAGGGGGAGTCTCGAAACATTGCAAGCCGAAGGAGGTGGCTCAATAAATAAACCAAACCAACTCTAATCGGTTATCACCCCCCAAGGCCCGGCTTAGTTTGATTACCTCTCTCCCCCTCACTCGGTTCGATTAAACCACTCCCATCCCGTAACGGACATTCTATACTAGTATGGGACCGAGACTTGGTATGAGTTGTGTACCAAGTCTTGGTATGCAAATCGATCCCCATACTGGGCGTACTGGCACTGTATTGGCATGGTATTAGTATAGGGTCTGATATTGAGACGACATACCTTGCTATAGACCCCTACCATGTAGACTGTCCTACATCAGCGACCCTAACTAGTTGTTGCCCATATCCTTCCCTCAATTCCAACCCCCCTCTCTTCCAAGAAAAAAGGAAAAAAAAAGGTAAACAGAGAGTTAGTTAAATTGTGGCGTGCCCTAGACAACTCAATGCTTATTTCTTACAATGTTATGAATGATGATTTATATTATGAATTGAACAAGTCTAACCACACATGGGCCTTTGTATTTTAATATTAATTGATTAATATGCAACTTTTGAATGACTTCACAGGACCCAAATTCTTGATCTTTCAGCTTTTTCTCATGGTCCATGCTAGAAAGGTTTATAACCACACGAACAGAAGAAGACTTCTGTTATCTGATTATGGGCAACTAATTTGCTGTTTTAACTTACAGGCATGCCTCCTATTTATATTTATGATTTTCTTCCTGACTTTCTTATTGAATATAACAATATCTCTATGTTTGTTCATGTATGAATGAGTTATTTCTCATCTAACTGATTTAGAACGGCAATTTTTGTAATCATACCTCTTTTGTTCACCTAATTTTTTCTAATTGGGTTAAGTTGGCCTTCGACATTTGCAATCTTGTGCCATATCGGAATTTACAAGCATTGATGCAGGAATCTGTAGCCAGAGCTCATGGTTCACAGTGTGGATTTTGTACTCCTGGATTTGTAATGTCTATGTATGCACTACTTAGATCTTGCAAAATGCCACCTAGTGAAGTGCAAATTGAAGAAAGCCTTGCTGGAAATTTGTGTCGCTGTACAGGGTATAGACCAATTATTGATGCCTTCCGTGTTTTTGCTAAACGTGATGATTCCTTGTATACCAATTCATCATCCAGAAGCACCTCAACCGGTGAAACCATTTGCCCATCAAGTGGGAAACCATGCTCCTGTGGAAAAGACGAAGTTAGCAATGGTGAAAGTCCAATTGAAGTTTGTTGCAAGCAACACATACCCTTTTCATATAATGAAATCGATGGAAACTTGTACAGTGAAAAGGAACTTATTTTCCCCCCAGAGCTTGTTTTGATGAAGAAGACGCCTCTTAGTTTGTGTGGGTTTGGTGGGCTCAAATGGTATCGTCCTCTAAGACTTCAGCATGTACTAGATTTGAAGTCTTGTTATCCAGAGGCAAAACTTGTGGTTGGGAACACTGAAGTAGGAATTGAAACAAAATTCAAAAATGTCCAGTATCAAGTTCTGATCTCTGTCACACATGTACCAGAGCTTAATGTATTGAGTGTGAAAGAAAATGGTTTGGAAATTGGTGCTTCTGTAAGATTGGCACAACTGCAACAAATTCTTAAAAACGTGATAGCAGAACGTGACACTCATGAAACCTCATCATGCAGGGCCATTTTGGAGCAGCTGAAATGGTTTGCTGGAAAACAGATAAGGAATGTTGCTTCTATTGCTGGAAATATCTGCACTGCTAGTCCAATATCAGATTTAAATCCACTTTGGATGGCTTCAGGAGCAAAGTTTCAAATTATTGATTGCAAAGGAAATATTAGGACTGATCTTGCCAAAGATTTCTTTCTTGGTTACCGGAAAGTTAACCTGGCACACAATGAAATATTACTATCAATATTCTTACCGTGGACCAGACCTTTCGAATTTGTGAAAGAATTTAAGCAAGCACACCGAAGAGAAGATGATATTGCACTCGTGAATGCTGGAATGCGTGCATTTCTCAAAGAAGATAATGGAAACTGGATAGTGTCAGATGTTTCTATTGTTTATGGTGGGGTTGCTCCAATTCCTCTGATTGCCTCAAAAACCGAGAGTTTTCTTGTGGGAAAGAAATGGAATAAGAAGCTAATGCAGGATACTTTGCAAATATTGAAAGAGGATGTTCCTCTTGCTGAAGATGCACCAGGCGGGATGGTTGAATTTCGCAAATCCTTAACATTAAGTTTCTTTTTCAAATTTTTCTCGTGGGTTACTCATAAAATGAATGAGAAAGTATCCTTTATGGAAGGTTTGCGCAAAACTGATCTATCAGCAATCCAACCTTATTCTAGGCCGTCTTCTACCGGAAGTCAATGTTATGAAATGACAAGACATGGAACAGCTGTGGGCCTACCAATCATTCATCTCTCATCAAAATTGCAGGTATATCACTTAATTCTAGATCTTTTTAATGTTAATATGATGGTCATTTCTTATTTTGATGACTGTCCTATATGTATGAGTGTTTTGGTGCATGAATCATTCTATAGGTTGTTAATCATCCTATTCCTGTGCTTTCATATTCTTTGTAATTCTTATCATTTGGTTGTCAAACATTAGCCAAACTGTTATCTATGCATGACAAACAAAGTCCGCCAAACTGGTACCGGGACCTGTACCGGTCGGTGTCAGCGGCCGGTCCGGGACGGTATTGGTTCGGTACCGTACCGACACACGGTATGTAGAGGCGTGTTAGTTCCGAACTGGCATGCTATTTTTTTCCAATGTTTTCTAATTTTGAATTATTGGCAATCAATTTTTTTTTTAATTTTTTTCAACGATTTTAAGTATAATTTGATATTTTTTGATATTTTTTGATGTTTCTATGATTCCGATATATCCTAAATAATGCCTCTTTATGTTTTAGAGTGATGCGAAACATAAAATAATTAGTAAGATGTTGCTTGCTAGAAGAAGCAACATGAAATATCCTAAAATCAATTAGTAAGATACAAAATATAAAATGATACAATCAATTACATATATTTAAAGTACCACATACTTACCAATATCTAAAATCTCGTCGAGTGGTTATGTTTTTTGTAGATATCCGGATCATTAGTATAATCAAGAGGCATATCAACCCACCCCTCTAACTAAGCGGCATTGGAGTCCTGTACGCTCGTCACATAAGAAACACGTTTTGGGTTATAACCAGTCTTGGATCTCTCACTGAAACTCTGGCTTTGAGAGATGTTTTCTGACCAATGTCGGAGGAACTGGTACCGGACACTGTACTAGTTTTCTGGCAGGATGAGTCAGTACGGGCCGTGCTCGGCCGGTATCGAGAGAGGGATCGTGCAGAGAGGAAGAGAGAGAGAGAGAGCGAGTGAGGGAGGGAGGGCCAGAGGAGGGTGACAGATATTGGTGGAGTGCCGGTGGAGGCTGGCCTTGGTCGCGGGGAGCGAGGCCGCGACTGTTACCCCTATTTTGAACGAAACAAGGTCTGACCGTGGCCTTAAAACTTTTTGCATTTTTAAGTGAAGTCGGCAAATCTTTTGCCGACTTCACTTAAAAATCGTAAAATTTTTTTGTTGGTAAGCGATTTGCCGACTTCACTTAAAAAACGCAAAATTTTTTAAGGCCGCGATTGGACCCTGTTTCGTTCAGCGGCTGCGCGGACAAAACAGGGTCCGCCGCGGCCTCGCTCCCCACGGCTGAGGCCAGCCTTCGCCGGCCTCCACCTGCGTCCCGCCCTCTCTCTCCTTCCCTCTCCGGCTAGCTCTCTTTCCTTCTTCTTCGGCCAATTCACTCAGATTCAGAGACCAGGAGCAATAATTCTGGTAGTCATGGATCTGCTGGCCAGAGAGGAAGTGAAGGACATTAGACCACCATTTATGAGACAGCCGTAGGGTGGTATTCGATTTACCGGTGAGTCTTAATTTACGTATACTACATGGGATAGAAACCATGTTGCACAATCTAGTAGAACCCGCGAGGATCCAATTGCATATAGGAGACGAGCTCCTCGAGGTCATTTAGGAGGAAACGATGCAGTTACAGATGATCTCGCATGTGAAGTAGGATTCATAGACGTATCAAGTTTAGAGTCGTATACTGGATTCTATTACCTGCAGCTACTGGCAGTTTATGACCTATACGGATGCAGATATGGATATGGTGCGTCTGAGGTATTTTTTGGTAGCTACTACCCTACATAGCTCGGAGCATCTTACGGGTCAGATTTTGCTGCCAGTTTATTAAGATGGCCCCCTTCACTGCCGTTTTATCAGCCAGTTTATTAGCTAGAGGACATCTCTCAGAGCTAGACTTCGCAAGAGATCCGAAAGTGCTTATAACCTGGAATACATTCCTTATGGAATGAGCATACAAGACTACATTGCTTGGTTAGAGGGATGGGCTAATGTGCCTCTTGACTATACTAATAATCCGGATATCTACGAGAGGTATTGCCACTCGACGAGATTTTAGATATCGGTATGTATGTTGTGCTTTAAATATATGTAATTGATTGTATTATTTTATATTTTTCACTTTATTACTTGATTTGAGGATATTTCATGTTGCTTCTTATAGCGTACAACATCTCACTAATCATTTTATGTTTTGTATTATTTTAAATCAACAAGGTGCATCATTTAGGTTAAACAGGGGATCATAGAAAATCAAAAAATATCAAAAAACATCAAATTAGACTTAAAATCATTGAAAAAGTTCAAAAAGATTGATTACTAATTAACTCAATTTGAAAACTCCAAAAAAAAATTAGGCGTGCCAGTACGGAACCGGCACATTTAAGCGTACTGTGTGTCGGTACGGTACCAAACTAGTATTGTACCGATCCGTCCGCCGACCGCTATGGGTCCCGGTACCGGTTCGGCGGATCTTGGTTTGACCAGCCCGTTTTAGAGCCTAAACGATGGAATTTCGGCCTGATCATGACCTAAAGTTGTAGATCTCGAAAAGATATCCAATTTTATAAAAAAGATCAGCTCAATCAGGCATTGTATGACCAAGTTATATCATCTGGAAGTTTGGTATGCGACTCGGCTTTTCGATATGGTGGATCTCGCTTCTGAACTCTGTCTAGCCCTGCTCGTAGTGGCCAAAGTATTCCACATCGAGTTTAGTAATCCTCCTGAATACTCATGGTGGCCAAAACAGTCGACATCGAGTCCGGTGATCCTCTTGGATCAAAAGGAGAGGGGTATTACCTAATCTCAACGAAAATCTAGGTTGATTGACGAAATCGGCAAGATCTGGCCGATTTTCATTTTTCTATTTAAAGATTTTGGGAGGCGCTGAGAGCTCATGGGATGCTCTCAGTGGCCCCAATCATTTAAGCCCCCATGCTCCCATTGTGCACGGTTCACGCCCTAGCACCAAACCGCCCAGTTCAACGCGGTTCGGGCTATTTTCCGAGCTATGGAGGGGAACCGTCCCAACTCATCCTTTGTTCAGAATGGTATGCCCACCGAACCGGGATGGTACCGCTAAACTTGCTACAAGGTATTATCCATTTTTCTGTTTCAAAAATAATGCATTTGCATTCTCCTAATTGGTTTGAAATTATTTGTCACTTTAGAATTCAGTTTTGGATTTCTTGGCCCATGAGCAACTCAAAATTCATGAAGTTAATATCTTATGCTGTGTATAATCTCTAGTCATTTATAAGATTACTTATCATCATCTAGTTACCATTTTTAACACCCATCACATGTCTACAATCAAAATGATTGCTTCTACCATTATCATTATCTTCATTGCTGTGGGTTATTGCAAAAATAGAATAGTCACTGTCTTATAAATGCTTTTAGTTGCTGCTCCTTGCCCTACTATTATCTTGAGGGTAACCAGATACTAATTCTGCCCTTCCTTATTCAATGTTAAGATTTCATGACCCAATTTGTTTTCCAAAATTATTATATAGATGATATATTATTAATAAATAATCTATTTTCTGTCTGTTAGTGTCATTTTTACTCTAGAATTAAGATTTGTACGTATTTTCTTTTGTAGTCAGTATGCAATCAGTTATTGGATCAAATCAGATGGGTGACCTTTCACCTTTGGTTCAGTTAAGAATGAGAAAAGGATTTTTCATTTTTTTCTTAGATTTGTGGTGGAATAATGGTTTTATGAAAGCTTTGATTGATGGCTTAGTGAAAATTATGATATTTTGTAAGAGCAATTTGAATGCCGTTTTCTACCAAAAACAATATTATGATATTTTGTAGATTGATAACATGTAAGTGCATTGTTCAATGTCTTAGTTAATAAATTATGTTTCATGGAGTGATAACTTATTTAATAATATACCTTTTAGTTTTTTCTGTATTTGATTAGTCGGATTATTTAAAATTTAAAATTGTTTGAACCAGATGAATTTATGTAGAAGCTCAAATCATGCTTTAATTGAAGCTTGAACTGGACTTTAATCTTTCTTGAACTACACTTGACTCAAGTTTGTTACAATCTTGAATAGTTGAATTGGTTTTAGTTCAAGATTGAATATGCTTATGTTTGGCTTTGTTCAATGTCAAGGTCAAATTAGGCTCAACCAAGTAATATATAATCTAGGCTTGATCTCAAACAGTGAACTTGAAAATATTTCAAGCCAAGTTTGCTTAAAACTTGGGTCAATCAAGATAAGCTTGGTTGCACTAGTAACTAGGACCATAATAATTTTTCATGGAAAATGTTCTTATTCCCCAAGAAGTTCCCAAAATGGTTGTAACCTTTGCTCTTAGGAACTTCCAAGGGCAAAGTTGGCACTTTGGCCCAAATTAGCGCCTAACTCCGTTATGGCACACTAGTAACCTGGTTTAGACCCTTTTTGGGCATTCTCTTGGGAAAACATTTGGGCACTCTTTATAGTTTATATATACTCTACATGTCTCCATGGTGGTTAATGGAAAGCCTTTAGACTTTAAAGATCTGTTGATAGCCAAAAAACTCAATTACTCATAACTATTGGCGGTAGTGTTGGTCAAATCGTGCCAACTTGGGCGGTTCGGGGCAATATAGAACTGGGCTAGTCGGTTACTTGCACGGTTCATCACATTGAGACGGTTCATCATGTCGTATTTTAATTCACTTCAAAGCCCTCGGTTCTCGGCCCTCCTGACCTCGAAATGAAGGCTTGAAGGTGAAGCTCCTCCAGCTCTCCCGACACTGTTCTAAGCCCCCCTGTCTAGGTGAGTCCCCCCCCCCCCCCCCCTCTCTCTCTCTCCCCAGACTAACAAGGCTTGAAGCTCCTCTGGCTCTCTTGACGCCATTGAAGCCTCCCGGCCAGGTAAGTCCCCCTCCCCTCCCTGCTCTCTCTTGCTCTCCTGAGACTTTAGAAGTAGGAGAAACAGGCGGGTGAAACCTTAACCCTGACCTTGGCTTTTCGATTGGGGGCGTGGCTTCGATCCTCTCTCTCTCTCCCCCTCTCTCCTTCCTCCTCCCCCCTCTCCCTCTCCCTCCCTCTCTTTCTTCCTCTTTGTCCCTCTCTCTCTTCCCGTGGTTCTGGCATGCTACGGTTTAGCATGATACGGACCGATAGCATACCGTGTTAGTTGATGGCCAACATGTCTGTCAGTACCGGTTCTGCCAACCTTGATTGATGGGATTAACTCAACTAACAAATCACAACCATAATGTCATTGTAGATGCAGACATAATATATAGCCAATAGGTGTATGTGTTTAATCTTTGATTCATAACATAGCTAGTGAAAAGCTGATATAGATGTTGCTTTTATTCTTGTTCATATTCTGATAATGCATTTGTATCCAGGTAACTGGTGGGGCTGAATATACTGATGATGTGGCAGTACCTCCACATTGTCTGCATGCTGCCCTAGTGTTGAGTAAAAAGGCTCATGCACGCATTTTATCTATAGATGATTCACTTGCCAAAACTTCACCTGGTTTTGAAGGTCTTTTTCTTTCTAGAGACATCCCTGGAAGCAACAAAATTGGAGCAGTTGTTCATGATGAGGAACTTTTTGCCTCAGAAATTGTCACTTGTGTTGGTCAGGTATTCCATAATTTGTACTGTGTTAACTGCATGTAACTGTTCTAATTGTTTGATTCAGAACCAACAGACAGGAGCAACTACAGCTATTTTTCACTTCTTTAAACCATAGAATTTTGCATGATCTCTCATGCAGGTCATTGGGGTGGTTGTGGCTGATACACATGAAAATGCAAAAATTGCCGCAAATAAAGTAGTGATTGAATATGAAGAACTTCCAGCTATTTTATCTATAAGAGAGGCTGTTAACTCTTGCAGTTTTCTTCCAAATACTGAGAAATGTCTGGTAAAAGGAGATGTGGAATGGTGTTTTCAGTCAGGTGCATGTGACAAAATCATAGAAGGGGATGTTCAAGTTGGCGGCCAAGAGCATTTTTACTTGGAGCCGAATAGCAGTCTGATTTGGACAGTTGATGGTGGAAATGAAGTTCATATGATCTCCTCTACACAAGTAGGTTGAAGTTCTTTGGCTGCTAAATATTTTGCAATGAACAATTTGTGATGCAACATATGATTGTTCAATACATAAAATATTGAGTGATTCAGTTCATTTCTGATGGCTTGAAAATTGTTTTATCATTTTTGTCTTGACATATATCTTTTTAACAGACAAAGTATTCCATTTTTATCTAGAGAATGGATTCATTATAGAAAATGGATTCATCTTGTGAATCATTTTCCTATGTAATACATTTTCTATCTTTTTTCTTATTTCTTATTCCTTTGTATGTTTGTATGTATATATGTATGTACTATATATATAGCTATATGAATTATGATGCCTTTTGGACCTTATATAATGCAGATCCAGTAGGTGACTTGATTGCAATAAGTTAAAAGAACAACAAAAGGGACGAAAGGAGTGAGACATCCACCAATCTGAAATCTCCATATACTAGTATAATGGACAGATTAGATAGAGGAGTTCATCAGAATTAATATAAAGTATGAATCATTAATGATAAGAACGAAGGAGGTTGCTTGGAGAAGCCTCTTTGGCTGATTTTTAGTAGTGGGAGTTAATGTTCTCTGGTTTCATAGGAAAATTTTCTGACTTGTTTTCTAAGGTTTTAGGTTTATGTAGGCTGTAATATATGCATGGGACTATAATCCATGGTTTGCTGTGTCGGTACTGGGCCTCAGACCGGTTGCCCGGCGGCACGGGTCGGTACGGGCCCGCATCGTGCTATGCCGAGCTTGTACCAACATAGTAGAGGAGGCGGGGGAGAGGGCGAACGGGAGAGAGGAAAGAGAAAGAGAGAAGGTAGAGAGAGAGGGAGAGAGAAGGGTGGCGGAGGGCCGGCGGAGGCCGACCATCCGGGTAGGAGGCGGAGGAAGGCGCTGCGGCCAGGTCCCCTATTTTGTTCGAAACAGGGGTCTGACTGCTTCTTAATTTCGCGACTTTTAAGTGAAGTCTGCAAATCGCGGCCTCCGCCGGCCCTCCGCTGATCGGCCTCCACCTTCCTCTCTCTTTCTTCCTCTCTCTCTCCCTCTCTCCCCCGCTCGCTCTCTCTTTTTCTCTCTTTTCTTCTTCTTCTCCTCCTCCGGAAACGGATTTCATTTCTATTGCCGGAACCGTCCCGATCCACTGCTGGGACGGCTCGGTATGACCAGAACCGCTCGGTTCGGGACGGTTTCACTGACCTTGCTATAATCTTTAATTTTGTACCACATTTTTTGTTTGCATTATTTGTTTCTTGTAATGTGCTCTTTAGTAATAAGTTGTTAGATAGTGGCCACATCTTTCTTCTTCTTCTTCAACTTCTTCGATTTCTCCTCCTCCTCGTCCTCCTTGCTGTTTGTTCTCCTTCTCCTTCTGCATCTTATGCTTCTCCTTCTCCTTCTCCTGCTTCTTCTCCTTCTTCTCCTTCTACTTTTCTTGTTCTTCTCCTCCTCCTACTCCTACCATTCTCTGCCTTTCTCTATCGTCTTCTTCTCCTCCTCCTCCTCCTTGTTCTTCTTCTCCTTCTTATTCTCCTTCTTCTCCTCCTTGTTCTCCTCCTCCTCCTCCTCCTCCTTGATAGAGGACTGTCCATTCATAAGGAATCTAGCGCAGTTATGTTAGATGCAAATATAGAAATTAGAAAATTTTATTTAAATGAAAATTAGGAAATTTGAATTTTATTTCATTTGGGTTCTAAAATTTTATTTGGATTTTAGTATTTTATTTTTATATGGACTCTGATTAGGGTTTTAGGTTATCTACATAAATCCATTACTATGTTAATTGAGAGTACAATTTGCATTATTGAAAATGCAAAATATCGAATATCCTCTTTCTGTCCCCCTGCCTTTTTCTCTTTCCTTCTCTCTTCTTCTTCTTCTTCCTCTTCTCTCCCCTTTTCTTCTTCTTGTTCTCTCTGTCCTGCGTCAATTAGTATCAAAGTAGGGTACATCAGCCAATCCTGAAAAGGTTAGAGCTATTAGAGAGTGGCCTGAACCTCCATCTGTTCTTGAGGTTTGTAGTTTTTGTGGGTTAGCTTCTTTCTATAGGTGCTGTATTAGCCCTATCATGACTCCTATCACTGATTGTATTAGGAAAGGAGAGTTTCATCGAGCCCCTGCAGCTGCAAGAACTTTTATAGAAATTAAGCAAAAGATGGCTAAGGCACCTGTTCAGAGGCATTCTTATTTTGATAAATTTTTCAGGTTGCTTGTGATGCTTCCGTGGTAGGTACAGGTGGAGTTTTAAGCCAGAAGGGACATCCTATATCTTTCTTTAGTAAGAAACCTTCTGACATTATGTAGAAGTATTCCACATATGATAAAGAGATTTATGCTGTGATCTAATCCCTTCATTATTGGAGATATTATCTGCTACTCAAAGAGTCTGTACTTTGTACTCTATTCTGACCACTTAGAATTGCGGTACTTAAACTCACAAAAGAAATTGAACATAAGCATGCTGAGTGGGTTGAGTATTTGAACGTGTACTCCTTTATTCTCAAACATCGTTTAGGTGTTGAGAATAAAATAGCTGATGGCCTTAATAGGAGTAGTGGAGTAGTTGCCATCCTTAACTCTATGACTACTGAGGTTATAGGATTTGATAGGGTTACCTATTTAGGGATACTAGGCAATGCATCCTGCGTACTTTAGGGAATTCTTAGCATGGGAGATGCATGCAGGAGGTCTATCTGGTTATTTTGGAAGATGAGACTATTGACTTAGTTGAGGATAGGTTTTATTGGCCTTCATTGAAGAGGGATGTAGCTAGAATAGTTTCCCAGTATTGTACTTGTCAGTTAGCTAAAGGCAAGAAACAATACATGGGACTTTATATCCCTTTGCCTATGCCGCACATGCCATGGAAAGACTAAAGCATGGACTTTGTCTTAGGATTACCTAGAACAGCCCGAGGTCATGATTCCATCTTTATTGTAGTCAATCAATTTTCCAAAATGGCACATTTCATTCCATGTAGTAAGACATATGATGCCTCACATGTAGCCAAATTGCTTTTTAGGGACATTGTCAAGCTGCATGAGCTACCTAGTTCCATAGTGTCTGGTAAGGATGTTAAGTTAGTTATTTTTGGAAGATACTTTGGAAATTATGTGGTACCAATTTGATGTTTTCCTCTGCATTCCACCTCCAAACTCACTCTTAATCGTAGTTTGCGTAACTTGCTTAGATGTATTGCTGGAGACAAACAGGGTAATTGGAACTTGGTGCTACCTACCGCTGAATATGTTATAATAACTTTGTTCATAGGTCTACGGGTAAGAGCCATTTTAGTGTGCTTATGGATATCAACCCCATACCCCTATTAATCTTGTTCCTTTGCCACCCGATACCCGTGTGTCCAAACCTGCAGAAAATTTTGCCCAACATATGAATGATTTGTGTATAGAGATTAGGAGCGAATTACCATGAGTAATGCGGATTATAAACTTGCTGCTGATTTGCATTGTAGGGCTATTTAGTTTGATTTAGGAGTCGATGTCATGGTTCGCATTCATCTAGAATGCTTTCCCAAACATTCCTTCAAGAAATTGCATGCTCGTGCCATTGACCCATTCCCCATCATTAGAAAACTTGTACCTAATGCGTATTTTCTTGATTTACGTGGTCATATGAATATTAGTTTTGTTTTCAGTATGGAGGATTTATTACCTTATCAAGGCATTTTTGAGCCTCCTGCTTTGTCATCTAGTGTTCTTGCAGGTACTTCAGTTCCTCAAACGCTACATTTTCGTCAGAGAGAGATGAGATTGAGAGAGTTTTGGATGATGAGGTTATTTCTTCTGATGGTGGTTTCCATCGTTATCTTGTCCGATGGAAAAGGCCGTCCTTCATCTGATACTTCTTGGATTTCAGAGGTTGAGTTTCACATTGTGGATCCTAAGCTTCTTGAGTGGTACTTATAGTCAACCTCTCCAGAGCTATTTTTTTTCAATCGGGAGAGTATGATAGAGAACCGTCCAAGGTCCGCTGTACCGGTACCGGTGGCGCCCCGGACCGGTTCGAAACCGGTTCCGTACCGGTCCGTACCGGTTCCGTACCGGTCCGTACCGGTTCCGTACCGGTCCGTACCGGTGGCGTACCGGTCCGAACTGGTCCGTACCGGTTCTTCAACAATAAATTACCGGTACCGGATTTCACGCTGATCCGGTACCGGTCCCAGGCCGGACCGGTACGTACCGGCCCGTACCGGCCGGTACGGACCGGTACGGCAGACCATGGGACCGTCCATTAATAAGGAGTCTAGATGCACTTATATTAGGCATATATATATATAAATTAGAAAATTTTATTTTATATAAAAATTAGAAAATATAAGGAATCTGGAATTTTATTTGGACTCTATTATTTTATTTTTATGCAGCTTCTTCTTATTCTCCTCCTCCTCTTTGATGGTATAATAATCCTTTATAAATCATGTTAGTTGCTTTTTAAAGGTTTTAGCCTGAGTTGAAGTCCCTTATTAGGGTGTTGACGGGACCTATTAGTTTTTTATTCTTTATGAATTCAGCAATATACATAGAGAAGTTATGAAAACTTGTAGAACCCTAATTCTTGTTAGTGAGACTCCATGGAATCTCTTAACTTGAGGACTCGATACCATTATATTTAATCTAGTATATGGATTCTTCTTCTTTAATATTTTTGAGGATTGTCCACTATTAGGTCTGGATTGCACTTCAAGATTTAGATGAACATTGGTAAATTTTGCCCATGGGAGTGTGGCATAACTCCTCACTTATGGAAATTTTGTCTATTTGTTTAGCAAAATGATGTTTAGATCTTCTAAGATAGACTCTCAAATTATTTCCAGCATATAGTTGGACTCTAATATTTTCAAAACTGAAGTTTAAGTATTAAAGCAAAAGCTTTTCTTGATTAAGCATGAACCTATCATATTTGCACTTTTAACACTTCCATCCAATGTACATGACTATCATTTCTTGTATATAGCTATGATATATGCTCAAGATGCATAGATTAGAATGAACAAAATAGACATCAACTGATAGCATGCTGTCACAACCCAAAATTCGAACTTGATAGAATTCTGTAAGCAACCAACATAATCGATTAAAACTTCATTGAAATATAATATCCTCAAAAACAAGTTCTACTAGACCGGTATTGAGGCTCGTATCGGCTAGCGACCGGTTTGGTATTGTTTCGATAAGTATGGTACCAAGCCATGGTGTACCAGACTAGGGCAAGGGAGAGGGAGGAAGAGAGAGCAAAGGGAGGGAGGGAGGGAAGGAGAGGGAGGGAAAGAGAGGAGGGCTTACAAAGAGGGGAGAGGGAGAGGGATAGGGAGGGAGAGAGGGAGGGAGGGGGGCTCATGGAGAGGGGGAAGAGGGAGAAGGAGAGGGAGGAAGAGAGGGGGAGGGAGGGGGGGAGAGAAAGGTGGGGGCATCAATCAGTGTCAAAAGGGGAGAGAGCAAGCGAGGAGAGCGAGCGAGCTCCCTCTCGCATGTTCGGCATGGGGGTTTATAAACCGGACCAACCCACCAAACCATCCCGATTTAGTGTCAATTCAGTTGGGTATAAGCTGAATCACTTGGATTAGGTTGATTCGGCAAACGATGCTCGAAAAAAAAAAATGGCGTCCAATAATACATAACCAAAATTACTGTATAACTCAACATTTAAGATGAAATCTACTTTACAACTTGAACATATCCTTTAATACACAATACTATACCTTCAAATGATATCAATACAACATGAAGAACTATGTTTCTAGTGTCACTTTGGTCATTGTTAGATCCGCATATTAATTTTGAAATATCAAGTCCACCTCCTCAAATAAGCCCACTCATTCTCTGTCCGATCACTTTGTAAAATTCAGACAGAAGAGCTCATCAAGTAAGCTTCTATCATGGTCAAGAATTTAAGTTTTCATTGAATCTTAAAATCATACTACAAATTCAATTATTATTGAAAATCCAAGTTTCGGTTCAGTGAAATAACATAGAATCAAAAGGTTCCAATAAGAAAATACAAATTTAGTGAAAAAGTCAAAACACTTGATTGTAAAGAAGAGTTCAAATAATTTATAACAAGTCATAAATTCTTTGCACCCTGTATCGAGCATATTGACACTGCACCAACATTGGACTATTATGAGGTCTTGTATCAAGATGGCGAATGTTATGGAAGAGCTTCTAATTAGAATAGAATGTCAAGACAAATATGTGTTTAAAATATCATTAAGGATACATGCAATTTCATAAGTGCATATAGAATCTAGAACATGAATTGAAGGTAGCATAGGACCAGGAACAATTTAAAATCATCAAAATAGAATATGGTTTTAGAAACTAAATTAATAGAAAGTCCAAAATTCAATAAAACTCTAGGTTTGAAAAGTGGCTAGTGGTCCAAGGTATCAAAAGTGACTAGTGGTCCAAGATATCAAGATAAACACTATGTACAGGAAATTCCTAACATGTCTCCATGACATAGGCTACCGGGCCCATCCAAAATTAACATTTGATGTCTCTTTCTAAGTGCAAATTCCCTTTATAAGAATATTGACAAGAGATGCACCACAATCTGTCAAGTAGAATTTTTACAAATGTTTGGGCCTAATCATTTTGTCATGCTGAAACATTTTTTAAATTTTTCTATTTTAGTACAAATGGTCAAATGATACATGAACATCCATCCCAGTGTCCCATCCATGACCTCTCACCCACCTTTTTTCCGCCTCTTTTAGATTGGACAATTAGATGTTTGAGACCTGGTGATCACTGTATCTTGTGGAGACTAGATAGGCTTATGTCATTCACTAGTTTCTATGCCGATAACCTCTCATCTTGCTGATGCTACAATATATATTCATATGTGCATGGTAATAAGGCAGGAAAATGGTTATTGCACCATAGGTCCCTTCCACTGCTGTAGGTTTATATCCGTAGGTTTTCGGATTGTCTTGAAATATGAGCAGCGATACAATGGGGTGGTTCATTGGCTGAGAAACAGGGTAAAATTAGAATGAGATATTTAATAAGAAAACATGGTTGAGTCTCCATTGCTTTCATGGGGTAGAATGAAGGAGATGTTTTTTATTTGCATTTGTGCCTTTTGGAAAGAGCTGCTAAATCAAATTCTCATTAGGTGAAGGGAGTATGAGGGGAGCCGGCGACCGAAGCCCCGATGAGCGGCGACTATAACTATAACAGTCCTAAGGTAGCGAAATTTCTTGTCGGGTAAGTTTCGACTGTGTGCTTATTATATAGATCATTAATTTTCAAAAAAGATTTGATGTTTGAGATGGTAAATAGTAAATACAGTTATCTGCACATGGATGTGAAGCTAGGTGCAAGCTGTTTGCAATGTCAATGAAATTTAGAATACAAAGGGGTCTGTTAATATAAGGAAGATAACCCATTGTGTACTAATATTTGTTAAGTGAATTTCAGTTAGATAACCGATGGAAAATAAACTAATAGCTTGCAGTATGTGGCTGTTTGTACAAAAAAAGTACATTTGTTGTTTATGCACATTTCAAATGATGTCTATATTGAGAGCACATATATGAGTTTCCAGGAGGCAAGATTCTTGCTTTCTAAGTCTTTCCTTTCTTACTTTTGTCTATTATTGCATGCAAAATTGAAGTTAAGAGACTTCGTCCCCCTGATATTATGTTTATCTTTTTCTTGGTACTCAGTCACCCCAAAAGCACCAGGAATGTGTTGCTGCTATTCTTGATCTTCCAATGTCAAAAGTTGTTTGCAAGACCAAGCGCATTGGTGGTGGATTTGGTGGAAAAGAAACAAGATCTGCCTTTATTGCTGCTGGGGCTTCTGTACCATCCTATCTTTTGAAGAGACCAGTAAAAATTACTTTAGACAGGGATATAGACATGATGATAACCGGACAACGGCACAGTTTCCTTGGAAAATACAAGGTGCTAAATTCAAAAGAGTATAATGCATTTCTAATTTTCTTCTGCATTTCATGCTTCTTCTATCGACATTTCTTATTGTTGGAGAATGACCACAATTATATTTGGAACTGTATTTGTAGATTGCCATGGATGTTCTCAGAAATTTGCTCTGGAGACATTAAAATTTAGACTGTTGTATCACTTGAAATTCATAGAAATTCATGGGCTTATGGCTAGATAATGTCTAACAATATAAATGACAAAATGATAAACAATCCTTCTATTTGACCAAGCCATTGTAGTTGAGTCTTTTTGTTAATCTTCATGCATGTACTACAATTGTTCCTAGTTCACCTTCTTCCTGTCTTAGCTCACTAGATGTTCTAGATGTTAATTTTGTCTCATTGAGCATCCACTTCTTGTGCTCGTCTACTTTAACATTGCTATATTTCTCTTGGCACTTCAGATGACTGCTTGTATCTACGTTGGCTCCTGATTCATTTGTGGTAAGACTTGCCCTAATGGAGTCTGGCTGGCATTATTTCAAAGTTGTGGACTACATCATGAGTGTTGTTTTAAGTAGTTTGACTCTAGTTTTAGAAGTTTTGGTGGAATTTTGTAAAGAAATTTTAAGATTCAATTAGAGTAAGTAACCTTAACAAGAAAACTACAATTAGTTAAGGACTGATATATTAAACATTATTATGATAATATGTTTTTTATTGTTGGGGACCTTTAAATGCATTGCTTAAGTACTTCTGGATGGAAACCCAAAAAAATCATTATAAAAAATGAAAGTTTCAAAAGTCATGTGAAACTTGTACTATATTATTGGTAATCTAACATATATTAATAGAAATGTCTATGAAATTTGAGGTCCTAGGATAACCAAAACTACAGTAAAAAAAATCATATTTTTATTTCAAATATCTTTGAAACTGAAACCTTGCAAAATTCAGGTTTAATTTAGAGAAAATACTTTCCAGCCCTATAAATTAAGTTGCTGACTAAAGTCAGGAATCAGCCTTTTTCAGATCAGGTTTGGGCCAAAATCAGAACTTTAGTTTGGTTTCAATTTTCAACTTTCTAAGTAAAATTTCAGACCAAGGATTTAAATCTTGGTACTGGGTGATTTCTCAGTTTGCTCCTAGGATGGTATGGAATTGGGACAGAAGGTAGCATCATGATATCCCAAAACAGTCTTAGCGACAAGCACAAGCTGAAGAAAAAAAAAATTGTCCTAGACTGTCTTGATTTTCCTGGTTTTTCTTGAGTGTTAGGATGCAATTGCAATGGTTAGAATGGACCAGGACAATCGGGATGTCTCATTTCAAGAGAAAATCATTGTTCCACACAAGGTTTGTTGTGCCATACGGATTCGGATGGCATGGATGTACTATATCGTACTGGTTCAGTACCGGTACATGGTACGGGGGGCATATTGACACTCGGTACGCCAAACCGGCTCCGTACCATACCGTACTGATACAGTGATAGGGTGGCGCTGGTATGGGTTCTAGTACCAAGATAGTATACCTTGGTTCTAGACTTGTCCTAGTTTTGTTTTCTTGTCAGAATGGTATGGTACTGTTAATGCCGTCCCTGTAGGACTTTAAATCCTGCTTCAAACTGTGGATCATTATATGCTAGGTCATATTGATCGCTCAAATCAAGGTTCATATTGTTTGCAATATCAAACATGTCATTTACATTTTGTGCATTCTCTTACATTTTGAAACCTTGAAAGCATGCATGATATTATTAATTAATCAGCTCTCTTTTTAATATATAAGAATTTTTGGTACACAAAAATGGTACAAGACTTTGAGATGCTATAGCACGATTAGGAATTGACCTCTTTACTTTTGCAGGCTTGAGGATTTTTATGACCAATGCAGGAACAATGGCTAGCTAGATCTTAAAATTTGGACATAATGTTACTCAAGAAGTTTCATTGTTTTATAGAATAAGAAATATTTTCAACCTTTTTTTTGCTTTAAGAATTATACCTAGTGAACGCTGAAAGGCAATAAAAACCCGCATATTTTTCTCATTTTTTGTGTTCTTATATCTTAGATGCTTAAGTTGTGAAAGTGTAGGTTTCATGAGCTTTTTTGTGCTTTGTTTATTTGCAACTACATAATGATTCAAGTATTCAACTTTCTTCAAATATTAGTTTAATGCTTTTGAGCTTCTGTAGGAAGAAAAAGTTTTTATCCCTAGTTAGCTGAGAAATTCATAGATACTTAACTCTTAAGGGGGAAAAAAAAGTTGGTTGGACCGTTACTTTTTTGTGTTTTCCATGTGCTATGTAATTTATTTACGTTTAAAATATAATTTTTGTAAGAACTTCTTCCAGATTGGGTACACAAATGTTGGGAAGCTGCTGGCATTGGATCTCCAACTCTACAACAATGCTGGAAATTCTTTAGACCTGTCTCTAGCAGTTCTTGAGCGTGCTATGTTTCATTCAGATAATGTTTATGATATACCACATATCAGGGTTGGAGGGCAAGTTTGCTATACCAATTTTCCAAGTCATACAGCTTTCAGGGGTTTTGGAGGTCCTCAGGGTATGCTTATTGCAGAAAATTGGATCCAGCGAGTTTCTGTAGAGCTTAAAAAAAGTCCTGAAGAGATAAGAGTAAAGTGTTCTTCAATTGCATGTTATACTGCTCTGTAAATATTATTTTAATCATTGTGGTCCTCATCATGCTCTAACCTATAAATCAATGTCAGGAACTTAATTTGCAAAGTGAAGGATATGAACTGCATTATGGTCAGCAACTTCAAAACTGTACGTTGAGGCAGGTATGGGATGAACTAAAGGCATCTTGTGATTTTTCGAAGGCTCGTGAAATTGTAGACCATTACAATATCCAAAATCGCTGGAGGAAGCGTGGAATTGCAATGATTCCAACCAAATTTGGTATCTCCTTTACTACGAAGTTCATGAACCAGGTAACTGAGAAGCTGCAAAAATAGTTTGCTTTCTGCCTTTCTCAATCACCATTTGGCTTTGATTAAATAGCTCCAAAATTGTACAAGGCCATCTCTCTCTGTCAGCCAAGTTCTACTTAATTAACTTTGGATGTTTGGGATGGCCATGCTAGAGGAATAGCTATTTGGCCACCATAATAAATATTTTCTGTGAGCTTGTACATATGAAACAAGTGCACTATCTATATCAATTTTGGAGTTCAATATTCTATTGCATACAACTTTTATATTTTTATTATCATAGATTATTTATTGTATAGGCTGGTGCTCTCGTGCAAGTGTATCATGATGGGCATGTTCTAGTGACGCATGGGGGTGTTGAAATGGGACAAGGCCTACATACAAAAGTTGCCCAGATTGCTGCCTCATGCTTTGATATTCCAATAAGTTCTGTATTTATATCAGAGACAAGTACAGATAAGGTGAATTTGTTCCTCAAGCTATGTCATACATTCTGAACATTTGCTCTTGATCTTTAGAACGTAAGATGAAAAATAGAGATGTTAGTAGTGAATAAAATCTTAGCGATGGCAACAAGAGTTTTACATTCGTCAATCTGTTATCATATGACTTTTGTCTAAATTCTTTATTTTTAATCTAGATTCCCAATGCATCACCGACAGCAGCTTCTGCAAGCTCTGACATGTATGGCGCAGCAGTTTTAGATGCTTGCGAGCAAATTAAGGCACGCATGCAACCTATTGCTAACAGATACAAGCACAGTTCTTTTGCTGAGGTGATGTGTCTATAGTAACTTTGTCTACCTTTTTGAGCTTAAGTTTCGTGATTTATTCTCTCAAATTTAATCATTTCTTGCCAGAAGGAGTGCTGTACATCTGATATGATAACAACCAGGGCATTTGTTAATATGAGTATCACCCAATGTTGCAATGAAAGGTCCAACATTTTTGATTAGCTAACCTCCACATTATTATGCAATGCATTGTTCTTCAAGTTGGCATAATTCAGTTAAAAACTTCCTTTTACAATTGGCAACTTGATTATGAAGCACTGCAAATACCTTTTCCTTCATCAATAATTTTATATTAAATAATAATTAGAACTTTTTACATGCATTAAGAGTGAATTATGATTCCTGTTGTTATGAAAAGTTTAATTGCGGTCTTTATCTTTGTTATGTTTTTGTTTCCAGGTATTTTATTCAACGAATCATAAATAGTAAGCCATCTACAATGCTTTGTCTTTTTTGCAGGACATGAGTTGTCTCACTAATATAACTGGAAAAAGAGAACAATAAAATCTCAATCCTTCTAAGATGGTCGATGATTGTTCTTTTAGTGCCATAATACATGAATACTAATATTTAATTTTCAAGGACATTTTGTGTACAACCATAACCATAACCATTCAACTTAGTCCCAACTATTTGGTGTAGGCTTTATGTGTCTCATTTGCCAAGCTTGGCTTTATGGGTCCTCATTTGCCAAGCATTAATATGTTGTGCCAAATATGATGTTACTTCAATAGCTTTTCCCTATCCATTTTCATAACCTCCATTCTTGTTATTTTAGGTCTTCCCTTCCTTTTCCTATATCCTTTAACACAAATTAGACTACCTTTTTTAATAAAGCCCCCTCCATTCTTTATCATATTTGTCCATACTATCTCAATCGATTCTCCATTCTTTATCATATTTGTCCATGCTATCTCAATCGATTCTCCATCACTTTCGCTTTAATTTGTGAAATTTTTATAGCTCCTTTTGTTATACTTATTTCTTCACACCTTCCTAGCTTTAGGATAGTTCCATCTTAACAACCTCATCTCTTCTGCACTCAGCATGTCCTCTAGACTCTCTTTATTGCCCAACATATTGAGATAATACAACAATGCAAGCTTTTTATTGATGTTTAGCTGCACATTTTCTATCTTCACATATATTTATCGATTTGTAACTCAAGAACTTTTTGGCATTCTTAGCATGTTGGCAAGCACACCTTGTATATATGCATCGTCTGCTTGTATTTATATGAATGTATGAAGATTTTACTTTGAAGTGTCATTGCAAGCGGGTGCATTAATCACTCACCTAGCTAACACTAGCCCAGCTCAATACGTGTCAGCTGGCATGTTTGGAACTTAAAACACATGTGGCACATTGGACGCAAAATGGCTACTAAGGCTTTATAACCTTGTGATTGGAGATCTTTCCCAGCCATTCTTGGTGTCTTAACTATAATAAATTCAATTATAAACATAACTAGAGACATGATAAAATAATGATTTTATAGGGCAATATTTATCTTATTTAATACTTGGGAATGGTAGTTTACAGGCTTGAGGCAAGGTACGCCGTATTAGCCCGTATCGGATGGTATGAGGCGTGTCATACCGGTACTTGGTATGGATGGCATTTCGACACTCGATACGCCAAAAAAAAATTTATACCGTCCGTACCAACACTGTGCTAGTGTGGCACCGGTACTAGGTCCGGTACCGAGATGGCGAACCTTGGCTTGAGGCATATTCTTTTTAGTTTTCAGGTATAGAATTGCTCACTAAACTAGACTTTCAAAGAAAAATAAGGGACATGATTTCCTTTTTTTAACAATATGTTGCCTAGTTTAGGCTTAGAAAGAAAATTTGATTGGAGAAGGGAGGGGATTATACCTTCTTAGGGCTTAGATTTGTGTAGATTTTGGTGCAAAAAATCTCAATCTCTCAAGCTCTCCCCTACCTAGACCCTCTTCCATGTTCATTGTTGAAAACCGAGAAGGCTTATGAAAACCTCTCTTCACTTTATTCACATGACAGTGCAAAAAATCAGGCAAAACAGAGTCAAACTAAGCAGTTCAAGTAAAATAGAGTGGAATTGAGTGAAACTAGATGGTTTTGCCCAGTTCGGACCAGTTCTTACCGAGTCCCGAACTCGAAGGCCTAACTGACTCAGTTTTGTGTCAGTTCGGTGTTGTATGCCCCAAACTAGGTGGTTCAGGCTAGTTTCGTAGACCATGATGGCAATAGTTATAATGGTTCTATTGGAGCAACTTTGCAAGTTGCTCCTACTAACAAATGATGAAAGTACTCCTTGTATTACACAAGATAGCCTACATGCATGGTGTTATTGCTGTCATTTTAGACATGCCATCAATGCATCTTTTTCATGCATTTATTGTTGCAATGATTGCTCCATTTTTAGTGAACAATACCATGGACTAAATGACTAAAATATTGCGATGCATTAAGGCTACCTAGTGTAATACATGGTCATTTGTCAATTAGGGCAACTTATGAAGTTGCTTTCGTAGGACTATTATAACTATTACCTATATATGTACATATATATGCACATACATATATGTGCGTGTGTATATGTACATATATATGCACATACATATATACACACACACAAGGTTCGCGGTACCGAGCGTATCGACGTACCGGTCGGCTTCGGTAACGGTACGGTACCGGTGCCGAACCGAGCCGAACCGATACTGTACCGATAGGGCACATTCGGCCTGATTTCGACCCCATCGTTTTTTTTTTTTGGAGCTCTTTCACTTTTGGATTTTTTTTGATGTTTTTATGTTTAGGTTTAAGGTTAAAACTAGATGATGCAACTTATTACTTTCAAATGATTCAAATAATGAGATGGAGAACATAAAATATCTTCAAATTAAGATACAATCAATTACATACATTTAAAGCACTCTCGGATATCTAAAATCGGGTCGAGTGGCGATGCTTCTCGTCAATATCTGGATCATCAGCATAATATGGAGGCAGATCAACCCATCCCTCTAACCAAGCGGCATTGTAGTCTTGTATGCTCAATCCTCGAGGAATGTGCGTCGGGTCATAAGAACTCTCGGATCTCTCGCTGAAGCTCTGGCTCTGAGAGGTGTCTTGATAAGGGGCCCATCCGAATATGCCAGCACCAAAATCCGACTCGTAAGACCCTCCGGGCTGCGCAGGGTAGTAGCCATCGGAAGATGACTCCGATGCACCATATCCATAGGCTGGCTGAGGCCGCGGATAATAGGAAGACTCGGAACTTGATACATCAATGGATCCGACTCCACATGGGACGTCATCTGCAGCTGCATCCTGGCCTCCTGAACGACCTCGAGGAGCTCTTCTTCGATATGCAATGGTATCTGACCGGCCTATATCAGACGGCCTACCATGGTCCGTATCTTATGTAGCATGCATAAACTGAGACTCACCGGTGTATTGAAAATCTCCCTCCGGCTGTGTCTCATAAGTAGTACCATACTGTCCTCCACTCCCTCCATGGCTAGTAGATCCATCACCACCAGAACCTTCATCGCTGCTGGTCCAAGTCTCCTCCTCGACACTCTCCATTGGGGCCCTTTTCTTTTCTTTTATCGTTTACTGGGATTGACGCCCTCCTGATCGAGTCGACTGGGTACTAGAGCATTCTCGTCCTCGCATGAGAGGATTATCTCTCTGAATGGGAGCGTCGTACCAGTCATGCAGTGACTGGCTCCCCTCTAGCCACGTCCTATCAGCTGTAGGAGTGCGTGGAATGTTGCGCTTAGCCCATTGCTGTGGATCGACCATATTCTCGGTAGCTATGATGCTGGCTGGTCGTCGAGGCGATCCTGGCTCATCAAGCTTGGGCTCCTGCTGCTGGGCCGCAAGCCAGTCGAGCATAGGATTATCATCATCATCTGTAAAAGTCCTATAGATAGGATCTGCATACTTGAGCTCCACTTCCTCCTGAATGCATTTTAGCCTCAACCGCAGATTGTAGTGAACATAAACTAGGTCGTTGAGGCGCTTTTGTGTCAAACGGTTCCTCTGTTTGCTGTGGATGAGGGCGAAGGTAGACCAGTTGCGCTCACAGCCACTCGAGGAGACCGTTTGGGAGAGGATTCGGATAGCTATCCGCTTAAGATTTTTTGCAGATCCGCCAAAATGAATTCACCATTCAGCTGCAAAATTATTGAAGATAATTACATTTTACATATATGATGGCCTCATAGTTGAAGATAATTCAGATGCAAAAATGTCTTGCAGATTTGTATTGTACCTGGATTCATAGTTGTCTTGCTCACGACAGCTGGTTGCTGTCCAAAGCTGTGGTTGCCCTCTCTAAATAATTTGATCTGTGAAAAGAAGCTTGTTGTAGTATGTCAATAATATAAGATCCGATATATTTACATATATTACTAAATCATAGTTACCTCTTCTATACATGATGCGGCGACTTCTGGATCAGGCTCCATCTTATAAATAACATTACGCAGAGCATGAAGAAGTTCATCATCCATACCAATTCCACTCTCGTACTGAAACTGGAGATTCAGGTAGTATGCCGCACATAGATGATACCATATAATTATACAAATATATCAATCAGTATAATTATCAATATTATTGCTTACCTGCTAGATGCAATTCTTTACCCATTTGGGCTCCCCACCGCCGCTCAATGATGTCGATGTACTCCTGGGCATGGGCTACATCTGCCTCCATGATCTGAGCCTTTGCCTTTTCCATCATGTGATACAAAAAGCCCATTTGGGGGTACCTCTCGCTATCCACGGCCTGCAGCACTTCATATAATGGTTTGATAGCCTTGACTATTGCATTGGCCTGCTGCCAGAATGACTGCCTGCTTACCAAGTCTTTTATAGCCAACCGTTGAGGCACTGTGGCACTTTGAAAAGTGCCACATTTTGCCACAGCGCGGCACTTTCGAAGTGCCGCACAAAGTGGCACTTCCAAAGTGCCTCTGGCCTCTGGCCAGCGCCACAAGTGCCACAGCGCTGGCACTAATTTTAAACATCGAACCGGTGCGAACCGGCTCGGTTCGCACCGGTTCGAGCTCATACCAGTGCGAACCGCTCGGTTCGCACCGGTTCGAACTTCGAACATGTACCGGTGCGAACCGAGCCGGTTCGCATCGGTACGAAGCTCATACTGAACGGTTCCGACCCAAATTGGGTCGGAACCGTTTTATACCCCTGTACCGGACCGGTGCTAGTCGATACCGGTCCGGTATGGGCTGAACCGACCGGTACAGGCCGGTTCAGTAGACCATGCACACACATATATAGATACAGACAAATAGATGTGCGCACATAGACACACACATATGTGCGTGTGCATGTATGTATGTTTTTACATATTTATGTATGTACATACTTATGTATGTATATCATTCAATTCATTGTCTTTACATCATTCCTCTATCTTGTTAGCCTTTCTCCCATCATAGTTGTTGGGGGACAACCATAAAGAAATGTCTTGTTTGACCTAGCATACTTGTGACTATCTTCATATTCTAAGCATGGTGTCAAAATGTCCAGGTGAGATTTGTTCTTCTTAGCAACTATTGGGCATTAATTCTCTATAGCTAGATCACTGCATCGGCACTAGTATTTTAAAGACACCACAATCTCTACAACGACCTATTTACTAAGTTAAGATTATTACCATGTATAATTGATTTCTTAGGAGACTGATTTACATTGGATAGAGTTGAACTCCTTTTGTATTGCTTTTCCTTATGTTTCTATCAGTGCAGAGGACTTTCATCCATTTGATTGAGGCTTGGTTCAACCTATGCCGGAGGGAGTACTTTGTACTGGTACAAGGGTTGTATTGTTTTTAAGAAGAATATTTTTACAATTGTATTTGTGGAGGGTTGGCTTAAGAGATGAGACCTAGGGCCTCTCAAGTGGTCATCTATTACAATATTAGATCTCGTAAGGGCATCTTAATGATGAAATGGCTGTACTTTTTCTTGTGATTTCACTAGCGGATGACTAGGACTTGGCAAGTTAAAGAGA
Source organism: Phoenix dactylifera (assembly GCF_051530095.1). Lineage (NCBI taxonomy): Eukaryota > Viridiplantae > Streptophyta > Magnoliopsida > Arecales > Arecaceae > Phoenix > Phoenix dactylifera. The sequence goes on along the minus strand of NC_143196.1, from coordinate 8,402,107 downwards.
GAGTCTGGCTTCAAAAGCATCACAAACAGTCTTCTTAAAGGAATATGTATTTTAATAATCAAAATACTATCTATCGAGGCAGTCAGAGTTTGATCAAGATATCCTTTGGTCTAATTTATCCTTTTAAATATCAGTTGGAAAATGTTAAAGATCTTAAAGTTTGTTCTCTATTCTATGTTATCATTGGACCAAACTTTTGATACTTTCAAGTTTCAACTCTCCTAAAGCATTCTAGTTTCTTTTGACAAAATTTAAACTAGGTGGATATGCACCCTTTCAAGTGTAGTAGATGGGCAAAATAGCCCTATGTCTGAGGAATTTTGTTGTGGATACATATGATCTACAATAGATTGACAAATTTTGTTCTCCAATTTGCTAATTCCTCTTTGTTCGCTTTGATATGGTTTATCCCAAGATGACTTCGCCAGTAAAGTTGCATGTGAAGTAGTGAAAGATGTCAATGAAACGTAAATAGAGGCCTTAATAGAAGAAATTAGATACTTGGCACCCAAATAAAAACTAATTGAAATTTTATAATGATTAGTTGTGAAGTTAAATTCTAAACCTCTATTTCATGAACATTTTGATATGTTTAAATATCATAGTTAGTATGGACATGCTTTGTGGTCCTTAAGCAATTTGTAAATTGAATAGCTAGTTAATATGTTTGTAATTGCATGCGAAAGGTGTTGAGTCATGTTTGATAAGCTCAGAGATTGAAGAATGGATGGTTTACCACGTCTCCTAGTTTGGTAGGATTGCAATAGACACACCGCCATGTTTGCAGTTTGGAACTATCTAATCTCAAGGGAAAAATTTATTAATAGAAGCGATCTTTCCAATTCAAATTCGTTAGGCCATAGGTGTCATTTTTCATGCATTTGGCATTTAATCTACCATTTCCTTTTGAACATTATCCATTATCCTGTTCCTGCATAAAAATACACACACATACACCAGAAGACTGAACACATTCCACTTTACAAAATCTTGGATTTCACAATCAAAGAATTGTGCTTCACTTATATTTTATTAGATAGCTGAAATTTGTTGTTATTCTCTAACTGGCCAGTTAGCAAGTACATGCCACAAGGAACGAGTAAACCTCTGTGCCAATGGATTTTATATCACACCTGATATTGGCTTTGACTGGAAACTGGGAAAGGGAACCCCTTTCAACTACTTCACCTATGGAGCTGCATTTGCGGAAGTTGAAATAGACACTCTGACTGGAGATTTTCACACGATAGCAGCAGACATTGTTATGGATCTTGGAAATTCTCTTAATCCGGCCATTGATGTGGGACAGGTTCTCTGATCATACCGTTGCCATTTTCAGAACTAAAATTTCCATTATTTTAGTTAATGTTAAAATTTGTATATTATGAACATATTTCGTGCCAAATTTTTGTTAATGTTGTACTAAAGGAGTTACTTTCCCAAGGCTGTGGAGTATGTTTAATGGTTTGGAATTAAATGTGATCCACAGTATATACATATGTTCATACATACCAAAATACATGCATGAATGTGTGTGTATGACAAACTTTTGTACTTGTATGTATTCTTATATAAGATGATGACAACATTGCTTAATGGAAAAATATCTTGTTTTCTTATTTCATGCATCTTTAGCTAGTTATGCTTGGAAGCGCTAGCATATAATTAACTTCTAACTTGTAACATGAAGTCTAATGAATAAATATTAAGCCTTTTTTTTCTTTGAAAATGTTGTATCAAGATTATCTGAAGGTTTTGTGATGCCAATAGAAACTGCTAATACATTGGGATGTTATTGGCAAAGTTTCTGAAAGTACCTACATTCAACATGGTGCTCGAATAAGTCCTATATTTTGACTTGAATGACTTGCGAAGGAAGACTTTGCAGTCTTAGGAAAAGGATCAAGAGAGGAATGCGCAATCACCACACAAAAAAAAATCAAAAATCATCTTTAAATTATAATTTTCATTCTCCATTTTGGATCCTTTGAACTATGTACATTCATACATACATACATGATACATGTATATATATGTATATGGTATATTTGACATATACATATATTTATATGTATATATAGATACATTTGTAGATACAGAAGTATGAGTGTATATATATGTATATGCTAAGCTTATGTGGCTAGAAACTCTAGTGAAAGTGTTGGGCTTTGCTGTCAATAATCCAATAAAATGTATTGTAATAATCAAACAAACCATATTGCCAGCAGTCCTGTCTTCCATGAGTGAACAAAGCACATTGAAGTGGACTGTCATTTTATTAGATAAAAGGTGGATTGTCAAGAGAAGGAATCAACTTGCAGATGTTTTCAGAGTCTCTGGGGTATTCTCAAAATCACACTTTTGGTTCCACGTTGGGCATGGAGAATGTGTTCCAGCTTGAGGGGGAATTATAAGCATCAGTATTTTATTATAATGGGCTTTGTTTCTTATGGGCCTTGGTCGCTTACTTACACAGACATTGTATTTGACCAGCCCATTCATATAAGGTTATTTTTGGAATTTTAAAAACTGGATTGCCTTAGTTAGATGAAAGAAAAAGGTGGAGGCATGTAAGTGACTTTTTTGTGTGCATCTTTTTCCTTCTTTTTTTTTGTTTCTTTTCTTTCTCCTGTTTCTCTCTCTCTCTTCCATCTTCTATGCAAATTAAATCAGCAGCCTTTCCAGATATCATTGCTGCCGAATAAACTGACTTTTCAGTCCTTACACCATAAATTATTTCATTTAGCTTCAGTTTTTCTGTTTATTTTTCTACTTTTGGTGTCTCAAGATTTTTCTTATTTCCTAAAAATCCAATTAAAAATTACTGCATATTACCTGAAAGCTGCTGCAGTTTAAGCTATTATTAGTATGAACTGTTGATTTTAGATAGTAAAACTTGTTTTTCTGCATCTGCTTATTAGAGAAGTTGTAATACATGAAGAACCTGGAATTCCTTTTCCCCTCCAGTTCATGCATCATGTTGATTTTTATCTTCATTTTTTGATTCATAGATTGAAGGAGCCTTTGTTCAAGGTTTGGGTTGGATTGCCTTGGAAGAGCTAAAATGGGGAGATGCTGATCACAAGTGGATTCGGCCTGGCAACCTATACACTTGTGGACCTGGAAGTTATAAGATTCCTTCCACGAATGATATTCCTCTGAATTTCAAAGTTGCACTTTTACAGGTAAACACATGGCTGCTTTATATTGCTTATTGCTTTATGTGTTGCATCATTTAGTTTCATAGTTCAAATTTACTACTTCCACACATTTTGCTTTCTTGGATTAGCAATCCGAAAGTGAAATTTCAAGAGATCTCATGTCTCCAGTACGGAAACATGATACACGTGCAGTTAGAAAGTTCAAAGATGAACGTCATAAGTTATGACTTTAAATAACTTTAAGGGGTTAAATTTATTTATGGTATTTCCATACGATAGAAAGTGTACCAGAAGGTAGATATCTTGCTCTGATTGTTCAATTTCTATGCTCTGATAGTTCTGTCAAGTCACCAAATCATGACTAAAAATTTGTAATCATATCAACATGTTTGACAACTGCCTTCTCTATTGCTTCCAATAAAGATTTCATTTATTAAATTTTTCATACGACATATTACTATCTAGAACATCAAAAACGTGCATAAAAGAGAGCTTACAAAAGGTTGAGTTCAGAATAGAAATTGTATCTCATATTGTGTGAGTTTGGATGAGTATTCAATCTCATTTTCTCTAGCAAGGATAAGAATATAAAATTGTCTCATATACAGATAGGCTCTCCACATCTTCCCCATTTTGATTACATTTAGCATTTTTTTGGAAGCCATCAGCAACCGTATTGCCATTCCTCACTACATATCTCACTGGTCCATTTTCCATTATAATTCTCCATGTATTTGTATTCTACTGATTCATTTAAGATGTAGCATGGTTAAGCTGTGGATTATCCACAAGTTGACACAGGTGTGATTTTCACTATATATTACCAAGTTCCAAATTACTTGATCTTCCGAATTCTTCTGAACATGGCTTTAGTATACATTTTTGAATATCAGTAACGAATGTGGCATCGGTGTTTCTCAAGAACGGTACAGTAGCAGATGGTCCTGTACTGACAATCGGGATGATAGTGCATGCTGGTACCCTTCCATTTTTTTTTTTTAGTTTTTTTGCATTATCTAGCCTTTTCATATTCTTGAATCCTCAGCCACCTTTCTTTCTTTGATTTTTATCCAATCATTGGTAGGGAGGTCTGCAATGCCAAAGGATGAAGAGGTGAGCAAAGAATGTGAGTGAGAGGAAGCAGAGGATTTGGCGAAGAGGCATAGAAGGGGTTTAGGGGTTATGACCTCGAGTTGGGTTTAGGTTGGACTTGAATGGTTTTTTTTTTTTTTTTTTTTTTTTTTTTTGAGTCAAGCACTCATTTATAATGCACAAAACTTGGTTTAGGGCTCATTCTGGGCATCTAGGGGAATAAGGAAATATAGTTCTCCATCACTTCCCAGACCTCCTCTCTCTTTCTCTTTGTTTCCCTTCCCATGCAGCCGTCATCTTCCCCCACTAGGCTGCGAATTGCTCGTCGTGTCCTGGTGCTCTTGAACACCGCAAACCACCACGAGGTTGGCTACTGCCTATCCTCCACCTCGGCCTCCTCTCCTTTTCTCTTTATCTGTTTTTCTGAAATTTCACAACCACCAAATCAGTATACATTGGTTTAAATCAAGCTTTGTATCGCCAATACCGACCCACTTCGACCGATATAACACGATTCATGCATTGTATTAGCCGAACTAGATTTGGGGCCAATCGCAAACAGGCAATGTTGTCTCATCTCGACTGGGATGATTTGCTTTCCTCTATTTTGACTTCCTTGACACTATCCGAGTGCTACTTTCTCACTAGAATGGTATGGTAATGGTGGTACCATTTTGTTTCGATAGTATTTCAAACCAAGGTATGTCGTACCGATACCAGTAGGCGTATCAATCGCCTACCGGACCGGTATGGTACTGGTTCCGAACCATTCTGCCGCGGGACCGCGCGCCCCAAAGGAGTCGGAACCGTTTTTCATGCTTGAACCGGACCGGTCCGATATGTGCTGAACCGGACCGTACCGGTTCAGCATACCATGTTTCAAACTATGCTCAACATCCAAATCTTTGAAAGCTGAAACTTTATCAGCAGCCACCAATTCCTAAGCATTGAAAGTAGGTGGCCCAAGGTCCAAAAAAGAAAAAAAAGGTGTAATAATGATGACCTAATTGTAGTGCTTTTTTTGTTTTGTATGCTTTCCTTTAGTTTTGTGTTTAGATTAGATGTTGTTGCACCAACTCTTCCGTAGTAAATATACAAATGAACAAATAACATATTCCATTATTACCCTGTGGTCCATATACAGAATTGTTTAAGATGGTATAAGCATACACTAAAACAACAAATATCAAGAGGGGCTTCATCAGGGAGAGGTACTTTAATTTGCGTTGAAAAATATAGAAAAACAAGCGGAAGAACTAAGGGAGGTAATATTGATGGATCTTATGAAAGGAAATATCAAAACAAACCTGACATAATGTTATAGGTGGGCCTAATCTAACACCTTATTATATGTAAATGGTGGGTTTGTTCGGACCATCATTGGAGCCATTTAAACAATTTCATACATAGTCAGGTTTGGAAACAGAACTTAGAGATTACCATTAAGTAAATTGTCTTCCTATTCAATTAATAAAAAGAACAACCATAGATAGAAGTTTTGACAAGAGCAAAATGAGTTGTTATAATCAAGGTTTGTGGTACCGGTCGGTATTGGTGCGCATCGACTGTACAATACCATACCGGTATTGAACCATTATACAGCATAGGGGGCATACCGATATTCAGTATGCCAAATCGGCCCTTGTACTGAGCATACCAATACTATAATAGGATAGCACCATTATGGGATTTAGTATCGAGACGACGAACCTTGGTTATAATATTTGCTTAGGTTATGTTGTGTTGATCTTTTCTTCTAAGTAGACCCTCAAATGTCTAGAATAGTTCTGTGACATAGATCATTGTAGAGATGAATTATGATATGAAGCTTGTGGTCTAAGAAATGTATGGAACTACTATTACATGTGTATCACTATGAATGAGTTTAATGCTCCTAGTAATCATGAGTAGTTATGAGGATATATTGAAAAGATGAATTGTATAGGAAACAATGATTTTGTATGATAACAACATAAAGGGGCACCAAGACAATTATCTAGGGGAGATGGTTTTGAAGTCTGGGTAATGTCTTAGGAAAAGCATTATGAAACAACTATAAGAGCATACATCTATGGTGAAAGATGTAAGTGGCGATCATAGTTTATGCAGGTATAATTGTGGGTTCACCTGTGACCAAAGGAGCTACAAGGGCAATGTGGAAAAGTAAAGGGAAAAAACAAAAAACTAATGGAATGGACATATTTGTCAAAGACCTAGGGCCAAGAAGTTTCAAAAAGGGATATTTTAAAGGGGTCTTGATAATTATTCGCCTTACAAAAAATGGAATGCCTTGAGATATGAAGGCACCAAGCCAAAATGTTAACATGATTGTCCTTTTCTTAGTATCATACTCAAGGTATGGAGTCTTTTTCCGCGATGGTTTCATTTCTGCAGATTTATCAAGCACGTTAGTTTATTAATTATTTAAAAATAGTAAAATTTTGTTATGATGAAAAAAATATTTTGTACTTCAGAAAATACTTCGTACTTATCTAATACATAGTAATAATTTTTCATATTTTTGGATTATTTATATATTTTTAATAATTTTTAAATTTAAAAAATGTTTAAATAGTAAATGCAGAAAAATATGTTTTCTACTTCAGAAAATACTTCTGAATTATGTAATATGTTTTACAATTTTTTGTATTAATTATATATTTTTAAATTAAAAAAAATAATTTTTAAATATAAATATTTAAGAAAATTAATTTGAGCTCATATTTATGGGGAATCCTACCATGGATGCTATATATATTTAATTTAAAAATTATATATAATCTAAAAATTAAAAATTTTAGTTGAATTGTGTAGATCATTCATAGATCTACAATATATCATGAAATCATACCAAAATCGAAAAGTTTGGCATGATCTTCCCTTATTTTGGAAATTTTTTTGGCATTTTTCAGCGTTAAAAAAAGAAAAGAGGAGAAAATGAGGTAGGGAAGGGAAAATATACCATGTTTTTGGGCTGGATCCTCCTTGAATCGTTGAAATCAGTGCTTTTTTTTTGGCTCCGGGGGGTGTGGGAAAATGGTGTAGGAATGCTTGAGAAGGCTTAGGAAGCCTTCGAAAAGTGGATCATCCACTGGTGAAGGATCAGATGACTCCTACAAAAGTGAGGAGGCCCAAATTGGGAATATTATCAAGACTTTAATACGTGTAACAAAAGCTATGGAGTTAGAAAGATAGGGCTAACAGAACCAAGTGAAACCCCAAAAGAGTCGAAAAAAGATGAGCCAAGCAAGACAGGATCTTGGCAAAGTTTTGACAACGAAGGAAAAGGGGTCCAAACTGAAGAATAGACCCTAACAAAGCATAAGAAAGTAGAGGTTAATCATTGATTCTCAGTGCAGTTCGACCAAAAATCTTGTATGAGAAAGGCTAGGCTACATGGTAGATCGAAAAATGGCAAGGCTAGAAAGGAGAATAGCATATTGCCAAATGTGCAATAATAGACCTCGATGATGGTTTTCCAGATGGAATATAAGATCATTTATTTAATTGTTGTCAAAGGATGTAGGTAAAGGTGTAGAAGTCCAAGGCAACATCGAACAAACTTATGAGAGTTTATAGAAACGCTTGAAAATAAGGATGTAGAATGCTTGGTGAATGAGGACTGATAATGCTGCTGTTATTAGCTGAAACAAGATTTGTTCTTTAAGGTTATGGTCTAGGGTCATGTATCATTGGTGAGTATGCCCTAACAAGTTAGTATGATCCGTGCAGGAAGTCCCGAAGGACAGCACTACATAAGGTGTGAGGGTGGATTCAATAATGTTGTCTTCAGTTATAGGGTTTATTCCTCAAAGGAATGAATGGTCGAAAAACATTTATCAAGGCTGACCAAGAAACAGCGCAATGCATATCAAATATTAATTTGTCTAATAATGTGTCGATCCTGAGTTACTTATCGTGTCTACTTTTGGATTTCCTGTTGTTTCTGCGATAAGCAACTGATATACTGTTTATGCTTATTCACAGGGTGCGCCAAATCCAAAGGCAATTCACTCTTCAAAGGCTGTGGGTGAACCTCCGTTCTTTCTTGCTTCTGCAGTATTATTTGCCATCAAAGATGCAATTATAGCTGCTAGAGCAGAGGAAGGTTATCATGGCTGGTTTCCACTTGATAACCCAGCAACGCCTGAGAGGATCAGGATGGCTTGCATAGATGATTTCACCCGACCATTTGCAAGTGATGATTATCATCCCAAGCTCAGTGTTTGATGTCTAGTCTCTGCAATGGACATGCTTTCATTAGTTATCTGGTGTTTTTATCCATTCAGGCTTGTAAAGTCCCTGCGTACGTCTTTTTGCAGGGTGTGGATAATATTGTAATAAAAACGCCGACTGCTGATTAGATTGTGTCTAATATGCATCTTGTAATTTGAAAGATAAAATTCAGATAGAAGCCATGTATGTATAATGATACCGTTGCTCAAAATGATGCCTTCTTTAGGAATTAGACACCATTCATGCTAGAATCTTACAGGTACCATGGGCTTGTTTGGAAGATAAACAGCCAAACTTTAAATATAGGCTTATTTTTTCTCAGAAAATCTGAAAATGATTGATATATACATATGCGAAAGGTTATATCCAAACTTTATGTGCAGTAAAAATTTGGATTAGATGGCTAAATATTGCTAACCTAAGATGCTTTGCGAGAAAAGTTAGAGAACGCATGCCTTGGTTGCACGTAACAACATTGCATGGGCCCTTGTGTACGATAAATTCATCGTTTGGCATGCTACAAGGATTTGTTTCTCACTATTCGGATACTGGACTTTCTCACTGCTCTTGCCAATGCTAAAATTCTTTTTCTCTAACCAACCGTGTTGATAATTTGGGATCTGAATCAAGCATTATGTCTAATTTGCGTGCTCGGTATTCTGTGAAGCAAAGTTAGATAAGGGAGAAAGACAAATCAAAGTCCTGGTATGTTATTGATTCGGTACAATATGGATTGGTATGTAGCAGTATGCATCTACAGCAAAACAACTTCTGTTCTCTTATTTTTTGTCATGGTACTACTTGAAATTAGACGATATGGGTGGATATAGTCTGATACACATTATGGTTTTGGACAGTATTAGATGATATGGTACAATACAGCTCAGTATGGGTCGGTATTGGATTTATATGGCTATATCAATCTGAATAGTATTTTTGTGCCAGATCTGGCATGATACGGTACCATACATCTCGAATCCGATGATTTGGGTGTATAACAAATATTGCTTAGAATTGATAATTGATAGGATAGACAAATGGCTAAATCAGAAGTTTGCAAAATTTGTATTTGCCGGTTCGAAGTTGACTAGTCGCTTTAGCACCATTTCATCCATCCTTCTATTATATTTTAATTTGACAAAATATTTTACCTAAAAAAGTTCAATGAATTTAAGGAGTTAGAGTTGCATATATATTGAAAATCATCATTTGACATGCTATACTAATAGTCGACTCGAGGAGTCAGTGCAGTACGGCTATGATTTACATCAGCTAACTAGGTGAGCTTGGACAGATTCCTATCAGATTATTTGCATTAAGGTCATCTCTAACTTTTTTTTGTGAGAAAACTTTAAAATGTATTTTGCAAGTAGAGATTTGTCTGTTCAAATGCAGGGATTTGTAAAATCATCATTTTATGGCATGATTGAAGGCTATTAGTGATATAACATTTAAATTGGAAGAAAACATATACAACTGATGCAATGCACAATATTTAAATTCCTATATAGCTTCTCTCTCAAAAAAGAAAATAAAATCCCAATATACCTAAAATTGTCATATTTTGAAATTATTTTCTAATTGATATTCCGACCATAATCATATTTATTCTCTATGGTTGAGTTAGAATAATGAGCTTGTATATAGTCAAAGGACCAAAGCATAACCCCTAATTGGAACTGCATTAAAATGCCAACGCATAACTCCTAATGACATGATATCGAAGTACCAATAGATAACTCTCGCTGGCAGGGTATTGAAGTACCAACATATAATCCTTTTGGTAGATTGTCGAATTAACATATAATTCCCACTGGTAAGATATCAAAGAACCAACATATAATCATCACTAGCAGAGTATCAAAGTGCCAACATAAAACTCCTGTTAGCAAGATATTAAAGTGCCAATATGTAATCCTCACTGGTAGGATATCAAAGTGCTAATATGCAACCTCTACTAGCAAGGTATTAAAACATAGCTAGCTAAGATTCCAAATTTGAAATATAGTAAGGCTCTTTTTATAGAATAATATAAGTCATTCTAATCAAAATGTGCGCATTCCATCATAAAATTATTCTTGTTTTTTACTTATCTTGACCATTAGCATATAGGTAATTATTCCTGCTTTAACATTAATCCAGCAGCTTGCCGATCGGATTCAAGAGAAACGGTGGCCCAAGACCAAAGAAAAGAAGGAGATGTAGCTCACCTTGCCTCTGGCGATCTTCTCCGGCAGGCTAGACAATGAAAGCTCCGAGCTCCTCCAACGGAAAACCCAGAGATCCAAGTCTCTAATAGAAAATCTCCAAAGATGATGCCTAAGGAGAGGGGAAGAGTGAGGATTGGCTCAAATTAGGCCGGCTAACGATCTTCCTCATATGGTGGAATTGGAGGGGAAAACAGAGAAGGGAAAAGGAAACTCCGACCAGGAGTCTCCCTCCCCCACCATGCGGGCCGAGCAAGCGCTGTGGCCCAAAGGCCAGTATAGGCACAATAAGGTAGGTGCTTATAGCCTGAAACTCGGTCAGGCCTCGAATTCAAAGCCCAAGCATGATCTGAACTTTTTAGGCCAGGTTGAAAGCTCGGCTCTAGGTTGGGCCAACCTACATTGATCTTGCCAAATGCTTCTTGAAGTAATCCCATTTATATTGGACTAATATTTAGCCATTAAGGTTTTGAAATTATATGTATAATTGAGATAAAATGGCTTGGAAGGCCAACCCTACATGCAGTTTTCTGTTTTTGTCAGTGTCATTGTCGTTACCTAATATATATCTATAGATAATGTAGTAGGAATTTAAAAGACGTACGGTTGGATTATTTAGGGGAGAAGGTAGGGTCGTAGTCCTTTTTGGACTTGTTCCGAAGTCCCTTCCTTTGTTTTTTTTTTTGTTAATTTCATTCTTTTTGTCTTTTCTTGTTTTTGGCTTCCCTCCTCTATCCAGTATATTATTTTAAAATGATCTGTAATCTCACAAAGCTAACAACTCTGGGTTCATGACTGCCTTAGGTAATTTTGGATAACATTTCCTTATTTCTATGCAGGTTTGGGTTGCATTCTTGATGCCAAAAAAATAAATAAGAAAAAAGATTAATCTTCTTTCACAGTATTGACTATTAGATCTGTTAGGATGGCCATTTATGATTTGATCTGACAATTCGACCCACAAACAATCTGCTTTATATAAATTCGAATTTGATAAAAACGGATTTGAATTATAAACGGATCAACTTATCTAATTTCTTTTATTAAATGAATTGGAATCAGATTTAGATCTTTGACTTATTTAATCAGTTCTGAGGTCAGATTATGAGGTGACTCGTTTAATCCATTTATGATACAACCTCTGTCCTTCCCTAACAAAAGCAACATGACAGGCATACTGCTTGAAGCAATCAAGACAGCTTGGAAACCAAGAAGGCACTCTTACTTTGGACTTTAAAATGTAAATTAAAAAATAACACAGTAAGAATGGGTGCACAATCAAACCCGTTGCTAGATTAGGCTTGGAATGCTCGGCGTCGCGGGGCCACTCAAACCGCGAAACGCATTGTTAGATGGAGCAAAACTTTGGGATGTTCGGCCTCATGAGCAGATTGGCCATAGGCAAGATGATGTCTCATCAAGCTTTCCTGTACTCTCATAGTAAAGCTAAAAATCGAAAATAAAAAGGCAAATGAAATATGTAGTTGATGAATTTTTCATCAAATACGTGACTGGTTATATAACACGACTCTTAAGTTGTAGAAGACTTTTACAACTTGCTGTTTAACGTCATCCCCTCAGAAATTGGTGGAATTCTAGTGAAAATTTAAGGCGAGAGGATGGACTTGTTGCTAGTGACTAGTTTCTTACAAAAAGGTACAAACAACCCTTAGGACAATGGAAATGAGATAGAATCTAGCCTAGTAGTACTCGGCATGGACTTGTTCAGGATGTTTGGCTACTTCTAAGATTTTCTCCAACTCCCAAGATTTTATATGATCTACTTCTATGTCATCGAATAATAATTAATAAAACATGATGTCATAAGACCACAGGGATGGAACGGAGATCGTTTCAAATGACAATGGGCATGTGTAAAGCTTAACACGTTTCAGATGCAGTTAAACTATGGCAAGTTGCTGCCTTCACTTGATGATTAATATAGTTTCACGGATAAGCTTTCAAAAATCAGAGAATTGACAGCTAGTCCTGAGGGATGGCCAACTTCGGAAAACAAACAAGAAATCAAATGCGCATCCTGTGAAGTATCATCTAGAACGATGAGCTGGTCTTAAGGAAATCATTGTCTCCTTTATATACAATTGAAGTATAGTAGTATATACAAACTGAAATGATGACACTCCTCCATATCAATAATTAACTTAATCATTCAGCTGAATAATTCAATAAAAATGATGTCACTCCTACATAGCAATTAACTCTAGTTAATCATTCAGCTGAATAATTCAAACTCTGACAAATGTCTGAACATTTACTGATTCAAATCTATAAACATGTTGATCTTTATCCGGATATTCTCTCTCCTCTCTTTTTCCGAGCTTACTTCCATGCTCTGAATAAGGTATCGACATGACATTATGACTACATACCTCAAGGATGGTACCCTCCACAACTATCCGTAAGGATGCTTTGTCCTCCCTTTCGCATTAATAGTCTCGAACTTGAGATGTTTTGAGGAAAAGATGGGGATATGCAGCAGAACTCTTGTTATTTCTTTCGCATTGATATTTCTTTCTTTTTTTAATAATCTAGCATGAATATAGAGGGGTTATTTTAGCATAAATAAAGAGTGTACATAGGACACATAAGAGTGTATATAACTTGCATGAAAACCAAAGTCTATTTTTGATGTCAAGACTATAAGAGTGTGGATGGCCATGATCCTACCATAAGAAAAGCTTTCTGCAAGTTGATTTTTACTTTTTAAAAGCCAGATAATTACAAATTGGTGGCAGACTCGAGCTGTGATGGGAAATTTTACTTTTTAATTTTTTTGTCTGATTGGACTCAATATTACTTTCTTGTTTTTTCATTACCCTTTCCTCCCTCTTTGGGTAGGCACCTGTTATAGTTTGGAATAAATTTGGAATTCAATCTTTAGATACCTACTACCCGAATTCAATTATATATTATATATATATTTTTATAAAATTATATATATATATATATATATATATATATATATATATATATTGTGAGAGGACTTGAATTCCAAATCTAAAGAATATTTAAACTCTATATTTACCACAAAGCTGCAAAAGTTATTTGTATTTAGATTGTTTGCCAAATTATTTATACCTATTTTTATTTGATATTATCCCTCTTTTTTCTTTTATCTTTTTCGTAAATTTGGGTCGGGTACCTAACCCAATTACTTAAGCATCCCAATCCTAAAGACTAATTAGATGGCTTTGGATATCCGACAGGTTTACTTTTTTTTCTATGAGATGGATTTAAGATTTTGGGGCAAATTTTTAATTGAACTTTGGATGAATTTGGGTAGTAGAGTTTTAAACAAATTTGGATACAGGTAGGACAAATTTTACGAAAATACTACTTGTTGTCATTCCTAATACTAAGCTTGGTCATGTAGAACCATTCAAATTATGGTAAGTGTAACTTGCAGGCGTCATCTTTAACAAACATCAATTAGGTTATTGTTTATTATATTACAACAGAATTAATAAAAACGTAAGCTCCATATATTAAAGTTTAAGCTTCTCGTAACACATATTGCCGGGTCATCGATAATGATAATACTCTGCATTTAACTAACCTCGTCAACCATCAAGTATTGGTTATAAAAGGGACAGAGGATTGTGCATTGGACGACTCGCAGCCCATACTTCAGAGACTTGAAGATTTGCTTAGCTTTTGAAGAGATCGATGCGGATGGCTTGTCTAGAGAGCGCGAGGCTCAAGCTCGCGGTGTTGCTCTTTGTCATGGCCTGCAGCGTTATGACAGATGCATTCCCAGAACCCAAATCTCCTCCACCACCATCTCCTTCACCTCCATACTATTACTATTCACCTCCACCACCACCACCACCTTACAAATACACCTCACCTCCTCCACCACCTTACAAGTACTCGTCGCCTCCTCCACCACCTTACATGTACTCGTCGCCTCCTCCACCACCCTACTACGATTCCAAGAAATACCCTTCTCCGCCTCCCTATTATGATTATTATTATCACTCACCACCACCTTACAAGTACTCATCACCTCCCCCGCCACCATACAAATACTACTCGCCTCCTCCACCTTCCTACTACTACAACTCTCCACCCCCACCGGCTTATAAATATACCTCGCCACCTCCACCATCGTACTATCACCACTCTTATTATTATGACTTTCCATCTCCACCGCCATACAAGTACTACTCACCTCCTCCACCGCCATACTACTCACCTCCTCCACCGCCATACAATTACTACTCACCTCCTCCACCGCCATACAAGTACTACTCACCTCCTCCACCGCCATACTACTCACCTCCTCCACCTTACAAATACTCCCCGCCTCCCCCACCTCCCTACCATTAACGCTTCCAGATTCCCCTCTCCACCACCTTAAAAGTACTCCGCACCTCCTCTACCACCATACAAATACTACTCACTCCTCCACCCCCTTACTATTATCACTATCCACATCCTCCACCTTACAAGTACTCATCAGCACCACCGCCTCCCTATATTATTACCACTATCCTCTTCCACCAGCTTATTGTAAATCACCACCTCCACCATATATATTATTCGAAGTCTCCCGTTTCCATGATCACTGCCATCGTCACTATGGGCATGCAGATATATACTCCCTTACAGAATACGTATCAGAAATCTACTACCGAATGCTGCTAGATCGGGCCTTTATATATATTGTCTTATATTCTGTGTAGTTCTAAAAACCAGCATGGGGTTCCGAATCCCTGATTGTTAACAGCTCATATCTATGGGTTTTCGTTATATTTCTATTTTTATTTTGAAATGTGGAGCGAGTTCCTTGTGAGCTCCACGTTGCAGTAGCCCAGCTGGTATTCGTTGCTGTATGGATTGTTCATGGAAGACATTTATATATACTATTGCTTTTTCCATAGCTTGGATGCTTGTGAATCCGTGCTGCAACTTTACATATGGTGAGCCTGGAGTCGACTCCATTATGCTAAGGCTATACCTACAGGATATATTACTTTTTCTAAAATAAGAAGAAAAATAAGTAGGTTGAGTGGAGCTTTCCTGGGGCCGGAGAGCTTGCTAAGAAACAATATCTTTGTTGACATTACATGCATGGCATTTGAAAGTTTCCGTGTAATTGGCATGGTCAACCGACCGTTGTCGATTTTTTTTCCGAGAAAACAACCATTATCAATTTTCCAGTTAATAGAATAGCATAGAGTGATTTAAGACGAGAGAGATATATACGGTGGTTGCTGTGCGCGTGAGAGAGAGATGCACTCGACGTCAAGGAAAATTGTCAGAGATACCAAAATTGTTGGTGTTACAACAAATGAATAGCTTCAAAGTGATCTTTTGCGTCCGTTCAGAATCATTGGTACAATATTTTGCAGCGACTGTGACCATTGCTATACTTGCGTAGTAATAAAGTGTAACAAAAAAACTATAATATAAGCTGGGCCCCACCAAAATGAAAGAAAGAGACCCCTTTGCCATAGCTTCTCATGGGGTTTGAGTCCCCTTCGCCATGAGAAACCTTCCCCTGCTCAAACCAACTTCGCCATAGGCCCCTCCTCCTCCTCCTCTAAGACCTTACAGTCTCAAAACAACCCCCCTCTTACCACCATCTTCTCTCAGCCCCACCTGTCTCAGCAGCAGCTACTGTGAAATCCCACTACGTCGACCTCAAACTCCCCTTGACAGGAGCTAACGCCATTCCACTGGGCGTCCGACGACAACCAGGAAAACTCCAGCCTTCCCCCATTCACCCCACTCCACCCCCACCCCTACCTGGTTACCGACCACAATCTAGGAGTGAAAGAAAGCGGTTTCTTAAACCTCCTCGGCCTAAGACTGTAGGTAAATGGATCAAAATAATCTCTGAGCCCCGTCCTGGATTACCCAGGCGACCTAGCAAGCCCAGGCAGTACCACAAAAACCCCATCCTCCCGGAATGGTGGTGGTGCCCAGCTTCTGAAATTGAGGTGACAGATGAGGGGTGGAAATTTAACGAGCCCCTCACACGTCCTACCGAGGGGGAGAGACGTACGCCGGCGTGCTCCGAAGGAGTATTCTCCAACCATCCCAACCGGCAGACATCAGTGAGCTTTCTTCCACTTCCCCCGGGAAAAGAGCATCAGTGACTTCGTCCTCACACAACTCCTCCAGCATTGTTGACCATGAGGTACCTAGAGCCGACCGTAGCAACCACTTTCAGCCATTGCGGAGCACCATCCCCTAGGTAGCTAGTTTAGGCGGGCGTCCCACCCCAAAGAGTCTTACCCTTGTCCAAAGCATATGTGAGGCCCAGGAGGCTCAGGCCGCTGCGGCCCAGGACCGGCAGGCCCCGCCATAATGCAGTGCATTTCTTTTTTCTTTTTTTTTTGGTACAACGGTGGTTCATGTTTGCCTGGCATGAATACTACCCTCAGCAACGTGGTGCCTTCAAGGTGGAGCGAGTAAGGGGCTGCATGGCCCTCTCTCCGCGAGCCAAGACAAGGTTCACGGGCCCTTCTCTTTCGCGATAACAAAAGAAAAAAAAAACAAAAGAAATGAAAAAAAGAAATAAAGGAGGAAGAAACAGAGCAACAAATTCTCTGTTCCTCCCTCTCTCCTCCCTCCTCCCTCCTCCCTCCCGTGCCCATCGTTCCCACTCCCACCTGTGCTTTCTCCATTCACCTCCTCCTTTCTGGCAGCCCTCGATGTCCGCCGCCTCCTTCTCCTCTTTCATCATCTCCCTCCCACTCTCTCTCTCACACGCCCTCTTTCTCTCACCATTCCCCACATCCACGCTCTCCCTCTCTTCTCCTCTTCTTTTTCCTCTCCTTCTTCTCTTCTTCTACCACTCTTCCTCACTCCCTCCCGACTACTCAGATTGGTCCGAGCAAAGAGAATTAATTGGCAAGTGATCAAAAGTGGCCAAATTTTAAAAGATCTAGCTGGGGCTGAAATAATGAGCCAATCTACCATCCAAGTACTGGTTTGTTCGGGGCCTCCACAATGGAGTCAATTTCCTAAAGGTGCATGGATGCCATATAAATTGCATGCCATTTTTAAGGATATTAAATGACTGAATTTGGAAAAGTTAGTAAAATAAAAGTTGTAGGTATATTTCTCTTCTTTCCAATAAGTACAAGAATATTAATATCATGGTTGAAAAGTTATAGATATTTTAAGAGGCAGGTATCTTTTGACCTTCCAAATTCTCTAAGAGAATTTAGTTTTGACTTTGATGTCTTTTATTACATGAGTTACCCATATCAAGATGACTCTTGACTTTTTATTTTCTGAGTTACCCATATCAAAGTGACTCTTGACCTTTCATTTCTTTTGTCTTTTTATGTTACCTATGACTTGCCTATAAATAGTCATGAATTATAACGAGAAGGCATTCAAGTTTTGAATGAAAGTTATCTTCCTCTTTGCAAAAAAAAATTGTTCATCTTTTCTCCCACTTCCATTGGATTTCAAATCGATCCAAGTGATATTAAATGGTATCAGAGTAAGGTTATCAACTCTTGACGTTTCGAGAGGGATCCTATCGCGTTTCTTATGGTGGTGTTAACGTAAGCTTCAACCAACCATGGCAGGCCGAGACAACCGAGGTCCTTCTAGCGATGTAGTACCTCGTAGAGATCGAGATCTTCGCGATATAGAGAATGATGAGTTGCAAAACCTTACCGAAAGGTTGGCTCGTTATGTGTAAAACCCGAGTGAGGAGGAGGACGGCACTACTGAAGAAGATCGCAACACCTTGCATGACTAAAGTTCTCGTCGTGGTAGGAGGAGCAACTCTTCTTTATCTCACCAACATTATCATCAATTTCAATTTCCAGACATCAAGATAGATATTTTCGAATTCGAAGAAAAAATACAACTCGACATCTTTCTAGATTGGCTCAGCACTGTTGAGCGGATCATTGACTACAAAGAGGTTCCCGATAAGCTTAAAGTGAAGATCGTAGCTATCAAACTTCGAAAGCATGCATCAATCTAGTGGAAGCGCCTCAAGTTGCAATGAGAAAAGGAGGGCAAATTCAAGATTCGTACTTAGAAGAAAATAAAGAAAGAGCTTCGCAAAAAGTACCTTTCCAAAAATTACCTTCAAGATGCTTTTCTCACTATGTATCAATTTACTCAAGGGATGTGAACTGTGGAGGAGTACACTGAAGAGTTCGACAATCTTATGGTTCGTTGTGGTGTAGCGGAGCCCGAAGAACAAACAATAGCTCATTATCTTAGCGGATTGAGGCGTGACATCCATGATATGGTACACCTCCATTCTTTTGTTTCTCTTAATGATGTTATTAAACTTGATATTAATGTGGAATGCCAACTTCAACAACGGCGAAAAAAGCCTTCAACAAATGCTTCTGGAGGCCGAAATTTCAAGTGTGAGGGCTTTCCTATCTGGGGGAGTGCATCGCAGTCTCATTCATCTTTTACATCCAAGACAACCACAACAGTGAAAAAAGATGCTTCATCTTCTTCTCGGCCAACATCATCTCGACCTCAATGTTTCAAGTGTTCTGGCTATGGGCACATTATTTTTGAGTGTCCAAATAGAAGAGTGGTTTCTCTTGCAGAAGAAGGTGATGAAGAAAATGAGTCAGATTCTATATATGAAGAAGTTGAAGAAGACATCACATATAGCGATTATGGTGAAGTTTTTATGGTCCGTCGAACCTTGAATTCAATATGAGGCGAAGATGATCATATGTGGCTTCGGCACAATATCTTTCATACTCTTGCATCTCAACGGTGATAGTGAAAAAGTTGAAACTCAAGATAGAACCTCACCACCATCCATATTCTCTTTCTTGGCTCAAGAAAAAAAAATGAGGTAAAAATTTTCCAACGTTGCCTTATTCAATTTTCAATTAGGAAAAATTACTTTGATGAAATATGGTGCAACGTGGTTCCTATGGATGCTTCCTATTTATTTTTGGGGAGGCCATGGTTATTTGATAGAAGGGTCGTTCATGATGGATACAAAAATACTTACGCATTCTTAAAGGATAGTGTCAAAATAACCCTTAGATCTTCAAGAATGGACAATACACCCAAACCCATTAAGGAAGAGGGAAGTACTTTTTTGTTCATGGTAGAATTTGAAGTTGAAATTCGAGAAGCCTCCCAAGCATATGCTCTTGCGGTGGTGGAATCTAACCCGGAGGGCAACTTATTGCCACCCGAGATTGCATCTTTTTTGCAGGAATTCCGAGATGTGGCTCCTGATGAAATTCCTTCTGGTCTTCCACTAATGAGAAAAATTCAACATTGCATTGATCTTGTACTAGGTAAAATTTTACCAAACAAGGTGGCATATAGAATGAGTCCCAAGAAGCATGAAGAATTGCAAAGACAAGTGAACGAGTTGGTGGTCAAAGGTTTGGTATGTGAAAGCATGAGTCCATGTGTGGTTCCTGCCTTACTTGTCCCCAAAAAGGATGGAATATGGCGCATGTGTATTGATAACCCAGCTGTTAACAAGATCATCATCAAATATCGTTTTTCAGTTCCTCGGTTGGACGACATGTTAGATCAATTTGCCGACGCTTGCATCTTCTCGAAGCTTGATCTTTGAAGTGGCTATCATCAAATTTGCATGAGACCGGGTGACAAATGGAAGACGATATTCAAGACAAGAGGTGGACTATATGAATGGCTTGTGATGCCATTTGGGCTCTCTAATGCACCAAGCACGTTCATGTGCCACTAGTGCACCAAGTACGTTCATGCGCCTTGTGAATCAAATCTTCAAGCCTTATATAGGTAAATTTGATAGGCATTCACAGCAGCTTATATATGCACTGGCTCCATCCGGCCCGGAATCCAATGAACCGATGGTTACCTATCTTTTTTTAGTGGTTGCCATACAGAGAGAAGTTCGCGCTTTCTCCTTAGAAGGAAGGTCCTCAAAACTCCCGGTGACATTCCTATATTGGTTTTTGATAGGCATTCACAGCAGATTGCGGCCTCGCCAGATCAGACATCTCCGGTTGTCGATCCTCCGACTAAGCCACAGGTTCGTAGGTCTTCTCGCATTTTCACTCAGCCTATTCGTTTCGTTGATTTTGGTCCATAGCAGGGATCAAGAGCAACACTTGGAGCATCTTAGACAAATCTTTACGATGTTGCGAAAGGAGAAGCTCTATGCCAACCTTCGCAAATGCGACTTCTTGACCAATAGCCTAATTTTTTTGGGTTATATGGTTACTGCCAATGGCATCACAGTTGATCCTAAGAAGATTGAAGTTACCTCTAGTTGGCCGGTATCTCGTACCATTCATGAGATCTGAAGCTTTCATGGGTTGGCCACTTTTTATCGAAGGTTTATATGGCATTTCAGTTCTATTATGGCCCCCATCACAAATTGTTTGAAAGATGGTTCCTATCTTTGGACTATGGAGGCTCAAGAAAGTTTTGAGAAGCTTAAGGAGTTAATGACAGCGGCCCCTATCCTTGCCTTGCTAGATTTTGAAAAGATTTTCGAGGTGAATTGGGATGCCTCTAATATGGGATTGGCGCGGTGCTTAGTCAAGAAGGATGCCCTGTTGCCTTCTTTAGTGCCAAACTAGGAGATGGGCGAAAGAACTATTCAACATACGATAAAATATTTTATGCTATTGTTGAGGCTCTTCGTCATTGGTGACACTATCTTGTGAGTAAAGAATTTGTTCTCTACTCCGATTATGAAGCCTTGCGATTCCTCAATACTCAACACAAGCTTAGTGCAAGGCATGCCAAGTGGATTGAATTTTTGCAATCCTTTACCTTCACCATCCATCATAAAGTCGGAAGTTTCAATCAAGTTGCGGATGCTCTTAGTCGAAGACATGTTTTATTGTCAACCTTAGAGATTAAGGTAATTGTTTTGATTTGGGCTCGGTGCAGTGATGCTCCTCATGAAGATTATTCAATTCAAGAAGGTTACTTGTTTAAAGGTAACCAATTATGTATTTCTAATTGCTCTCTTCACCAAGCAATCATCAAATAAGCCCACGATGGAGGACATGGAGGACACTTTGGCCGAGACAAGACTTTAATAATTGTCAAAAAAATTTTCTTTTGGCCAAAGATGAGAAAGGATGTAGAGAGACATGTCAACTTATGCTGAACATGGCATATTGCCAAAAGCCGAGCTCAAAACACTGGCCTTTATACTCCTCTTCATGTACCTCAAGCTCCATGGAAGGATCTAAGTATTAATTTCGCCTCTTGGTCTTCCTCGTACTCAACGTGGAAAGGATTTGGGCATGGTGGTTATTGATCAATTCTCTAAAATGGTATATTTTGTACCTTGCGAGAAGACCTATGATGCATCTCAAACTGCCTATCTTTATTTTCGAGAGATCGTTAAACTTCATGGCATCCCAAAGACTTTCATTTCGGACCGAGATCTAAAAATTTGTAGGACACTTTTGGCGGATTCTATTGACGAAATTGGGCACCAAACTTCAATTCGGTTCTTCTCATCATCCACAAAACGATGGTCAAACGGAAGTGATGAATCGAAGTCTTGGTAATCTTATTCGAAGTTATTTGGGCAACAATAAGAAGCAATACTAGGAATAAAGAAAGATAGGGTTGATTAAGCGGTAAGTGCCTGACACCCCAATCAGTTCGATCAAAGCGGAATTATCTAATCATACGCACACTAGGATATAGGAGTTTAGATAGATATTTGGGTTAGATAGAGATGAGGGTGACCAATTCTAATAATATTCGGAAAGAGCCAAGGTGGGAGCTAGTGCGCTGCCCGCCGGCCATGGATCAGGGCCCTTCACAGGGTTGATCCAAAATCACTGAGGGAGGTACCACATCTGGATCCAACATCACCAGAGAGAAATAGAGAGAGAAAGTTCTGTAGAGAGAGAAACACAAGAAAGAGAAACCAAGAGAGAGAAGAGAGAGAGGAGAGAGAAAGAAGAGAGAGGAGACTCTTTTTTTCTCAAAATAGGGGAGAGCTCACTCTCCCTCTCTTCTCGAAACAAGGTTGACGACCACCAGGCGGCCCAACCCTGGCTACGACGACTGGCCTAGTGACGTCGACGATCACTGAGGTCGGCCGAACGAAAGAAAACGGCGACTAAGGTCGGCCGGACGGAAGTAAAGAGGAAAGAATAAAGGGCTCGACCCTTCTCTTCCTCCCTTCCCTTTCAACCTCGGTAAGCAGCCAATCACTCGCCTTGTAGTCAAAAGACAACCAAGGGCGATGATGGTCAGCGGTGGTCGGCAAAAACAAAGATAAAAGAAGAAAATAAGAAATGCCCTATTTCAAGCCATTCCAACAGCTTGTCGGCCCAAATCAACGGTGGCAAAGGCCATGGAGCTGGATAAATAGGAGGATGAAGAGACTTGACTAATTACCTAGTCCGACAAAGCTTCCGACGGCATTTTCGGCAAGGACCGAGAAGGAGACTCGGAAGGAAGACTTGGAATCGATGGCCTTTCTCGGGTCTTTGTCGGTGGAGCTAGGAGGAGGAGGAAGGAGCCTTAAATAGAGGAGGTCCTTGAGATTTTGGCCAGTATTTGGATTGATCTAGGACTCCTAGAGTCTGTCGGTGTCAAGGGAGAAAGAAGACTCCCAATCGGAGTCTTCTCCTCCATCGCATGCAACAGGCACACATTGGGCTAATCGGTCTGGCCCCTTCCGGCCGACCCGCAAGCCCACAAGCTGGGCTGCGGGATCAGGCTGGGTTTAACCACTCCAGGCCGGCCCACGAGCTTTGAAATTATTTTTCATTACGTTGGGCCAAAAGACTGGGCGAGTCAAGTGGATCGAGCCCAGTTATTGAGTCTCATAAAAGGAGCTCTATTATTGGCAATGCCATGGAGGATGGCCTAAGCCAAAGCTTCACAACACTTCTAGGCTGTGTGGAATTGAAACTCCGGATCAAGTATTTAGGATTGCCACTCCATCATCTCAAACCAAGAGCCTCCGATTGGCATTTTTTGGGTGGAAAAAATCGAGAGGAAGCTAGCTTCTTGGAAAGGAAGGGTTCTATCTCTGGCAGGTAGTCTGATATTAGTGAATGCCATCCTTAGTGCAATCCTAGTATTCTGGATGTCCATAACTCAAATTCCGTCCAACTTTGTGGAAAGTATCTATCGTAAAAGGGGCAATTTCTTCTGGAGAGGCAGTAAAACATGCTCCAGAGGGCACTATTAGATTAGATGGGATCAAGTATGTAGACTGAAACACTTGGGGTGGGAGTAGTAAACATCCAACTTTTAAATGAGTGTTTACTTAAAAGGTGGTGGTGGGGGTAATTCTAAAAACACAAAAGACCATGGAGGATGCCGCTTCAAAGCATATATTTCGAAAACAAGGGACCAAGCTAGCTGAGCAGGTACAGAGCTAAGCATGCATCGCCTTATTGGAAGAGCATCTTGAGGATCCGGTTGTGGTTCTTTTCAAGCATTTATTTTTCTCTCGGAAAGAGTGATCAGATCATGTTCTAGCATAACCATTGGATTAGCGATAGTCAGCTAAAAACCAGCATCCCTCTATTATTCTCCTTGTTGGAACGTCTTCAAGATCTCTGACGTATGCTTTCTCTAAATCAGTAAAACTCATATAAAGATCTTATCATTTTTTTTTTTATAGTTTTTCATTAATCTCCAAAGAAGAAAATATCTTCTCTCATGGACCTTTCCAATGATAACCAAATTAGTGCTATGATATATTAGTGTTATAGTATAATTTATGCTTAATCGCCCTCTCCTAAAATTTTATGTATCGATCATAAGTTTACTACCATGATGGTTAAAATGATTTTTAATGTCACTTTTATTCTTACAAGTTGGTAGCATAATGCTCAATCGTTTTTTCCTATTTTCATAATTTTTCATAGTTTTCTTTATATTAGATATTTTAACTCTACATATACACTCAACATTTCTATCCTTAATAGAAACTAGTACGATATCCTAAATCATCTATATGACTTCCATTTAATAGCTTATAAAAAAAATAACTTTTCTATCTTTTCTTGTTCTCATCTTTTTTTAACCAAAACTTTTTGATCTTCATCTTTGATGCATCTAATCTATGCCAAGCTTTTAATTGTTCTTTCTTTAGTCTTGTTTTATAGATATCTTTTACGACATCCTTTAATTTCTAACTTGTAATATAATTCTTCATACTGCACCTTGAATCTAGCCTCTCATACCGCCTTCTTAAATTGTCTCCTAATCACGTTATAGCTTTTATACGTTTGTCTACTCCTATGTAGTTTACTATAGTACTCTCTTTTAGCCTTAACTGCCAACCAATCTTTCTCATTTTAGCAACAAAATTGCTTACCAGATAGCCTTTTTTTTTTTGTTTCATCCTCCTAATACATATGCAACCACTTTCTTAATACTATTAGCCATCTCATTTTACATGGAATAGATTTCTACATCTAAACCCCATTTTCCTTCCTTCAACATCCTATCCTTAAAAGTTATTTATTTGTCTCCTTATCTCCTCGCAATGTCCATCATCTAGCCTTTGGGTTTCTATTTTCATAGTTCCTACTATTTTCATGCTGAACTCGTGTTGTTTATATCTCGTGGAAGAGATCTATCAAAAGATTGATGTGTTCCAATACCTTCGTTTATATACTTTGCGGTAAATTATATTAATTTATCTTAATCTAATAGCTAAGTCATTATCTACTTTATCTAAATTAAATTAAATTATAATAAATATGTGAATATAAAAATATTTAGATATACGAAATAACTATTAAGAAAATGGGGGCTTATCTCATTAACCGCTTCCATCTACTTAGCAACTAGATGATGTTCTAGGTTCGAGTCTTCAATCATGCATCCCTAAATGTTTGATCATATATAATTATAGTACGGATAAACCTACCTTCCTTCCTCCTAGAAATGGATAAAGCATTTTTTTTGCTATTAATCCCAAAAATCTCCGGTCAACCCTGAACACTAATTATAAATCCAAATCATTTTTATATTTATATAAAAATATTTATAAATGTTTTGCTTTTGCATAAATCAGTCCCTTTGCTAGTTTTCATTAATTGAATATTAGTTAAGGTTAAAAATGTTATATGACAACAATTTTCTTGTTTTAACAGTGACTGAGGCTCAAAATTCAGCCTCTTCTCATTCAAGACTTCGCCAGTAGGAGCTAACAATGGAGGGGAACAACTTAGTGAGTTGATTAAGTGTGAGGGTTAGGAGGAAAAATATCCAGAAGATATGAATTTAACAATTTAGGAGAATATAAGCAGAATATTCTGCTTCGAATTAGCACGAGAGATGTAAGTAATAAGGTACAAGATTTTAGGGATTAAAATACACATATAGAAATGACAGAATTAATATTGAAATATGGAACATTTCAGGGACTAATATATGAAAAACCTTTATATCAAATAATTATAAAAAGATATCATATGGAAATTAAGCCTCAGCTGAATTTGGAGCCAAACATAAGCTGGCTCACCAACTGTTTGCCCGTTCGCGCAGGTGTTTATTTGTCTAGCCGGGCGTCACCTCAAGCTATCCTCAAGGCCCCTCTTCCAATGAAGAGCATGCATTCCTATCGTCCATCACTCATATCCTCGGCGGCTGTGGAGGCCTCCCAAATGGAAGGTTTTTTTGAAGGCCACACCACACACCCTTCTGCCCTATTTAGACCGGCAATCTCTTGCTGCGGAGTTCAGCAAGGCTGTCCGAAGAACACCTGCGTACAACTTAGCTCAGGGGCTCCACTCGTTCAGGGTCTAACCCCCTGTTCTCCATCTAACCCTGTATCTTGTTACCCCCTTCAACAGTCCAAGCTAGTTCCTCTCAGGTTTCCTAGTCTGAGACCACTTGGTTCCTTGTAGCCAGGGCTATCCAACTGCAAACCAGATTTGTTCGGACAGCAGAGGTTGCCGGAGCAATGGAGGGCAGGCACGTTGCTGCTTCGGTTCTTTAAGGTGATTGCATTTGGTTGGAAGGAGACTCAAGCACAGTTATCACTTGGATTAATGGAGTTGGATCCACTGGCCACATTTTTCTTGAAGATATTCTCTCATGCATTGAGAAGGCAGCTGACTGCAAAAGCCTGATAAACCCTAGAAGTATTGGAAGTATGCTTTACAACCAACAAGATTGTCATACGCCTACAATATCGGCATTCCATTTTCTTTTGTCAACTGGCACTTCTAGTTCCATCGTGCCAGATATTAAGCCTTCGATAACTTTGTGCCGTCCCCCGATAGCTCTTGAAATAGTCAAGAAGAACACTATTTGACGTTTCGTATCTTTAATACCTGAACTAAATTTAGATTCGGTTGCATTCAACTACATTGGCTTACCCTTGACCTTTCTCGGGGGAGCCGCTGCAGTCAAATTATTCAAGAAAGCGCCTAAGCCAATACCTTTCCCTTGATAGAGTTGGGATAAGGTATTTGACAAAGGAAAATTTTGCAGCCGCTATTCCAAAATGGTATCATATATTGCCAATAAAGTACAATACGTGCTTTAGCCATAACTCTAAAATATCAACAATGTGTTCAGTACAAGAATTTCTAGACTATAAAAAAATAAAATAAAGCTACCTTAGATTCAGTTTTGTTGATTGACCATATCTTAATCAGATTAACCATTCATTTAACATCATTTGATCTCCTACTTGAAGGCTCTTACAAGATGAGTTTGAAGCTTCTGCGAACATAAACAACAAAATAGCCAAGAGGAGAAAGAATGCAGTCTCCAAAATTAGAGTTCAGATCGCAAACCAGGAGGCAAGGGCACCAGCAAAATATCACGTCAGGTCCACCATAAATCTCTGTACTTTTACAGCCTCATCACCAATGCCAAACCAACTTTCACCATCTTCGCAATGAATAACAAGCACAAAATAAAATTTCTATAAGCATTTTCTTGGATGGAAGATCAGAGGTCTGACTCATAGCTCATACACCCAAAGAAGTCCAATACAAATAGTTCCATTACCTACACTCGTTATAACCTACATCAGTCTTTCTACTACACAAACATGAGAACAACCTGATAGGGAAGTAATAAACTCCATGTTGTAAAGCTAAACGTTGAGAGAAAAAGATGCAGCTTGAAGGAGTGGTAAAGCTGAAAACTTTTCTGAGGTATTTGCACACCAGACATCAATGGTGCCTGGGTTCCTCACCAAAAACCTCAGCAAAGCAAATTGGGCATGCCTACAAGATAAGAAGTATGGTCAGGAATAGATGGAGCACTGTCATGACAAACAGGGAGCCTGTATTCTTTGATTAATATTAATCTCAGCTTACCTTGTTTATGCCAAGCCATCTAGTCACACAGCCAGCATGATAGACATGCTTGCATGGAAGAATCATTTGTCTATCCCCTCTTTTGTAGTCCATCTGGCAAATCACACACCTGGTGCCAGGGGAAGAAACAGCACCCAAAAAAAAAATTATTGAAGATACTCAGATGCTTCCATAACCTATTTTTATGTGGAAACCAGAACAAACTAATAAACATCTTTGGAATTGAATGGTAGGAAATAAAAACAAAAACAGCTAATTAACATGAAGGTAAGTGTCTCTATTTATGATCTACACATAAGGACTTATGAAGAAAAAAGGCCATATCCGCAGATACATTGCTTGCAGAATTTGTATTTCAATTCCTCGTTGAGATTTAGGTGTCCCCTTTCTCTGTATTTTTTGTCATTTATTTTTGGTCCCATCAACTTGTATCACCACTAATATGCTTACCATAATTGTGCTCATCAATTTTTTTTTTCCCGTTTTCATCAAGAGATCTAAAGATCATGCAAGATATACAATAATTGCTGCCTGAATGGATGCATGGGTGCAAACCAAGGAATGCGGAACCGTCCCAAACCGGACGGTTCCGCCCGTTCCGAACCGTACTGGTGGCTTACCGGTACAGTTCCGACATAGAAAATAGTTCGCCGCCGGAGACGAAGAAGAACAAGAAGAGAAAGAGAGAGCGAGCAGGGGAGGGAGGGAGAAGGAGCGGCAGCAAATGCCGGCGAAGGGCCGCGGGGGGCCTGTGGAGGTCGAGCGGCCGGGGGGAGGGGGGGCGGAGGCCGAGGCTACGCGGGTGTCTTCTGTTTCTTTAATTTCGGGATTTTAAGTGAAGTCGACAAGCAATTTGCCAACTTTACTTAAAAATTATGAATTTTTTTTCCGTGGCCCTGTCCCTTGTTTCAAAAGAAATAGGAGACGCAGCCGCGGCCTCGGCCTTCGCCGCCCCCCCACGGCCTCCACTCCTCCCTCCCACCCCCACTCGCTCTCTCTTTCTCTTCTTCTCCGGCTCTGGCAAGTTTTCTCTCTCGAGCGGCCCATATCAACTCATGCTGCCGAGCAACCGATACGGTGCCCGTTACCGACACGATGGACCTTGGTGCAGACAGATGCTGGTTCTAACTCTGAGGCACAGAAATTTCTTTGTTCTATGATATTAGCTGGTCAGTATAAATGGAATATATATGGTGCATTGAAAAGGATCGTAAACATTATTCACAGAAGTTATTCTTTTAAACATTTTTTTCCTAATACCTTAAGAGGGATCCATAGCATAGTTAGTCATCAAGAAAAAAGATATAAACGTTGTCAGGTAGTCTTCAATGGATGCAGATTGGATTCTAACAATCCAGCAATCATCATGCTAATGTGGGATGGATTAATTATGTCCTTGGTGGACACCCAAGATGGATGCTGCAACTACTTCATGTCTTGACCTCAAATTTCTCGGTCACAAAACAATTTGAGGCCTCCAAATGCTATGCATATCAAGACACCAGACCCTAATAAAGAACATTTATTAGTCTTCCTTTACCATATAGATGTTCCTGATGTATTTCAATTCATGATTGAAATATAAAAAGTTAATGAAGTATTCAGTTTTCCAGATTATTTTAACAAAAAAAAAGTCAGGCCAGGTTATAGCCAAATCAGATTGATGATTTGAATAGGATATTTGTGCAATGACAATATATATATGTATATATATATGTGTGTACATATATGTATATATATGTGTGTACATATGTGTATATATATGTGTGTACATATATGTGTATATATATGTGTGTACATATATGTGTATATATATGTGTGTACATATATGTGTATATATATGTGTGTACATATATGTGTATATATATGTGTGTAGATATATGTGTGTATATATGTGTGTAGATATATGTGTGTGTATATATGTGTGTAGATATATGTGTGTGTATATATGTGTGTAGATATGTGTGTGTGTATATATATATATATATATATATGTATATATATATATATATATATATAAAGATTTTCAGAGGGACATCTATATTTCCTCATCCCTTATCTTTAATTTTTCTTCATATTTGTGGAGCATTATTTCAGTTTTTGTCAGATCTTATAGAACTAAGATTCCTTTTTCTTTCAACAAAAACTTGTGATTATCATCTTCAATTTGATAATAAAATTGAATATTCATTAGTCTGTGACAGAGCGAGTTTCTTCTTGATAATAAAATTTTCTGGTCAATTGAAAGAAATTTTCAGATTTTTGGAAGCAGATAGAAGCATGATACCGATAAGAAACTACAATTTACTTCCACTATACTGAGCAAGAGAAATTATATAGTGGTTTATTCCAATACACTGTGAAAAAAGAAAAAAAAATACATATTAGTTTATGCTGATCTTCCTAAATGATATATAGGCGCGGTGAATATTGCTTACAATCAGTTAGACAACTAAATACTACTGTAGGTGATTAGTCACAGCATGATCTATGTGAAGAAAGCACGTATTAGTAGTCTTTTCTAACAAAAGCCTGATTTCTTATAACTTAAATAAATAATGCATGGAAATTGCTTTCTTTTGAAGCAAAAAGCATCAAAAGTAAGACTTGCAGGGGCTGCAGGAATGACATTGGCCTCTGAAAGACAACTATAAATAGTACAAGACTGGATATGGACATTAACCTAAGCTGACAAAATACCATATTCAAGAATCAAGATCTTGATGAAGCATAATCAACTCTCTTAAGATAGAACAATCTGAATAAATTAGCCCACAACAACGTGGTAATCAAGCCAAGATGCCTACCTACAATTGGCAATCATCCAGTGTACAAGATAACACTTACAATAGGGAACATGTAATCTGACTAGCAAGTGCACTGGGAAATACAAGCCTCACAAAATCAGGATTAGTGAAGGAGAAGGCTATCACAGAATCAATGCTAATGATGGAACAACACAAATACATGTTATATGTTGATGAAAAACAATTCGTCAAAGTTCCTCTTACTAAAAGCTCTAAATATGGTAGCTGGAAGCATGGATTTACCCAAAAAAGCTTGAACAAACATATCAATAAAAAGATGAAAAAAGCAAGCTTCATTTACCATAGTTTGGTTAAGTTTGATATGTAGGAACATCATTGTCATGCAAAGCATTTTGGCAAAGTCTGCTATCTTGGCACTGGATCCCATAGCGGTATATTACCGAGACGGTACAGTACGGGTCGGTTTAGTATGGGTCAGTATAGTATAGTATGCATCCCAAATTGAAACAATTTTTGAGCTATTTTTCTCACTTTATCTCCATACACCTCGGTACAAGTCTATATGTGCCTCAGTACGCCTTAGTATGGGTAGGTACGTACCTCCGTATGACTCGGTATGGTCGGTACGGGGCCTATATCGACCCGAATATAATTTTAGTTCCAGTTCCGACTAGGTGTGGTATGGTACGCCCCATATAGGTAGTTCGGGTGGTACTGTAGTCCATGCATTTTAGCATTGTGATGGCTTGTAGAGAATAAACAAGAACATGCGTAATTGATAATGGAATACAATGATCATCATGCCACAATAGACCACATAGTAGTAACAATAGCGAATGAATTGCTATTCATCAAAAAGCCTTGCATGAAATGTGATCCAAAACCCATACTTTAACACACAAAAATAAGATCATAGGCAACATTTGAAAACTCGATTTAATTCAGGCTAGACCAAATAAACTTCAACTTCTGCAATTTCAACAATTTCGATGATTTCACTAATTTTAGTTGGAAATGATACAAATAAAAAAATGGCAATTTAGATTAGAAAAAAATCAGAAATAATTAAAAAATAAAATCATTCAAGGAAATCAATTAGACATAATTTTGAAATCTATTACATTGCTTAGAACAATCACATATGACATTCTTCTAGTTCTATACTAAATAAAAAAATTACGTTTAGAAATAATATTGGAAAAGAATATCGGATGTTCATTTACTATTTGAAAGCAATCTCACTTAATACAACCTAAATATCTCTGATATTTGAGTTTTACAAGCAAACCTATGTCAAAAATTATACTTTCCTCTAAGTTTCTTTTGAGGCATTTTCTTAATCCTCTTTAAACTAGTAAAGTCTTAGTGTAGACTACAGAAAATACTTGCAAGCATGGATTGTTGTACCACCCCGAACCACCTAATATAGAGTTGTATCATATCAGGTCAATACCAGTATAAAAATTATATTCAAGTTGGTACAGGCCCCGTACCAACCCAAATTGAGGTATATTGAGATATAATCCAGCTCGTATGAAGACGTACCCAAGGCGCACCAAGATAAAAAGTGAGAAAATGGCTTGAGAGCATTTTAGTATAGGGTGTGTATCAAAACAAACTAACCCATATTGTACCAAACTAGTAATGTACCAGAGTGGTATTTGGTATCAAAATTGCAAACCTTGCTTCCAAGATTATATGATACAAAGAAGTAACAAAAAAATGGGAATATATAGCTTATTGGAATGACAAACTTGGCCCTATCGGTTAGTTTTAACCAAAATTCCAAAATCATCCTCAGTTTTGGATTGGTTTGGGTGAAACTGAAATACTTGTGTTTCAAAGTTTCAAGCAAAACTTTAAAGCTGAGTTTAGTTCAGGCATAAAGTAGAAATAAGGCTTGGACTGAGCCTTATCCCTGCCAAACAGAATTTGTGAAGGAGGGAAAACCAAGGAATAATATGCCGCTCAAACTTGCTTATAACAAGCTTAACTATTCCAAGGGGGAGTTCTCATAAGGTATTCATTGGCATAAAGGCACTTCCTACTTTTTACCTTTTTATGGACAAAAAGGTCATCACTCAAAAGTTATTCCAAAAAACTCTCTTTTGCAATTCAAACCTGGAGCCAAACTAAAACTCGGTCATTGCAAAACTATTCTCATAGGCATAAATTTTACTATTCTATTTTCTTATTCCAAAACCAAATGCAAACAAAAGCATGATCTTAAGGTCTATGAAGAAAGCACTTAATAGAAGCAAGATAAAGCAACAAATTACCTAATATACTAATTATGTGAAAAATGATGAGGAAAAAATTTCGGAGCCAACTCTTTCATGTTTGATTAGCAGATGAAGATCTAACAACAATAGTTTCACCAGATGGATCTCACATTTTAGTCAATTGTAGTGTAAATTGGAATAGACTGGGTGATTAGTTGATCACAGATGATATAATTCAATTTCAACCACAGATAGGTATTTCTCAACTGTTTCATGCACATTACATATATCCGTGCATGCATGGACATACATGCATATGTTACACTTTTATGATTGTTTTCCAACTTGAATTTTAAATGCCTGATCACATCTAGGGCCACATGATTGACTACCAGCATTTCTGGAGAGTGGTGTCTATTTGTCTCATTTGATGAGGACATTTTGTAATGGGAGGACTTGTGCAGAAATATAATAGTATATTACTACATCAGAGCCAACTGAAAACATAATTCTTTCCAGCAGTTTTCAAAATAAAAAATTGCACATTACGGCTCGTCCACTTTAAGCAACAGAACTACAAGTTATGGTCATGTAAGAATGGGATCAAGTAAAAGAAAACCGCACAACCTCTGTCTCCTATTTGAACCCATTGTATAATTGGTGGGAAGCTAGCGATAGAGCATCCATCTTTAGCCCCTAGGATTAGATAAAAGGGAATAAGTGACCATATAAAGATGACTGTAACCCAGGACTTTGTTGCTTTCTTTTAATCACTAGAGTTGTACATGAATTGTTTGTTCATTTAGAGCACAATTCATAACTTTTGCTACTTTGTTGTGCTCAACATACAAGAGCCAAAATTTCATTATAAAAATTAAGAGGGCAATAGCATGGTATGGGACTTGATGATTTGTCTTTCCCTCTAGTAAGGGATTATCTTGTATATTAGAAAGAAAAGTGGAGCTACTTGAATATGCACAAGGATTTTTTTCTATAACCTCCCTGTTACGGGGGAACTTAGCCACCATGCCCCACGTGACCGGCACGCGCGCCCAGGAAGACTACGGCTGCCCCTTGATCCAGCAATCCGACCTCGGGTCGGATATCTTCGGCTCCGCAGCCCGACCCCGAGTCGGCTGCCCCTTGATCCAGCAATCCGACCTCGGGTCGGACATCTTCGGCTCCGCAGCCCGACCCCGAGTCGGCTGCCCCTTGATCCAGCAATCCGACCTCAGGTCGGATATCTTCGGCTCCGCAGCCCGACCCCGAGTCGGCTGCCCCTTGATCCAGCAATCCGACCTCGGGTCGGATATCTTCGGCTCCGCAGTCCGACCCCGAGTCGGTTGCCCCTTGATCCAGCAATCCGACCTCGGGTCGGCAATCTCTTGACAACAACAGACTGTTCCCCTGAGGCACGCCGCGGCTCCCTGCTCCACTACTTCCTGCAACGGCCGAATCCGGCGCTGCCCCACGATCCCCTGTAACAGCCGTACAAAGCGGAGCTCCACTACGCCCTGCCATGGCCGTACCCAGCGCTGCCCCACGACGCCCTGTAACGGCCACGTCAGTGGCAACCCTATCGTGCCACACGATGACCAATCCCCAGAAAAACCCCCCAGCCTGATATATATGGGGCTGGGGGGGAAGGGGGAGGAAAAAAAAGATTTTCCAGAGTATCATCTTACCTGCTACCTCTCCTTCTCCTTCTCCTTCGATCTCCCCTGACTTGATCGTCGGAGGGCCCCCACTACCCTGGTGGTGGTGCGAGGCTTGCTTGCAGGTTTCACGGCGGAGGGCGGAGCGCAACCAAAGCAACTCAAAGGGAACCCCGTTCACACCGCTGTGCCAATCGTTCTCGGTTTGGACCCCCAGCAACAGTTGGCGCTAGAGGAAGGGCCCGGATCTCAGAGCGATCGTAATGGCACGGCGAGGTGGTCGTGGAGCTTCCAATGCTTCCGGTCGCGGGGCCTCTCGCGCCTCTGGCCGGGAGGCCGCTGCATCTCCAACACACTCTCAGCAACACTCCACCGCCCCACCGCCCATTCAGACGGTCGAAGCCGCCCAGTTCGACCAGCTAGCCCAGCAGGTTCGCACCCTCGCGGAGGCGGTGCAGAATCTACAGGGTGCGATGTCCCGGGCGCCGCAGCGGGCTCAGGAGCCGCTGCTGCCTGAGCGTTCGCCTGTCCTCCTCAACCCGCGCTCCTTCCTCTCTCATGGGGAGGAGCGCCGGCGCGAGGAGGATTCTCGAGCACGCTCCATTCTGCCGGGACCTTCCCACCGGAGCTGCGCGGGGTACGAGAGGCGGGCCCGGGCGCGTTCCCAGACCTCCCAGTCCTTGAGGAACCCGCGCTCCAGTCGGTCCCCCTCTCGCCGCTCCTTGTCTCCCACCCACCGGTCGCGCTCCCTGGACCGGCGGGTGGACGATCTCCACCGACAACTCCAGGTCCTGAAGGGCCATTCCAAAGATCCCTTCGCTGACTTAGAGATCTCCTCCCAGCCGGCGCTCGCCTCGAGGATCCTGCGGACCCCGAATCCGCCGGGGTTCAAAATGCCGGCGATCGAGCCCTATGACGGGGCGGCGGACCCGCGGGATCACGTCGAGAGTTTCAGGACCCTTATGCTCCTCCACGGAGCATCAGATCCCCTTCTCTGCAAGGCTTTCCCGGCAACCCTCCGTGGCCCGGCGAGGGCATGGTTCGCCGGGCTGGAGGCTGACTCAATCCGGTCCTTCGACCAGTTCACTCGCCTCTTCATCACTCATTTCGCCGTCAGTAGCCGGCGGCGACTGGTCTCCGACTCCCTCTTTGATGTTCGGCAAAACGAGGGAGAAAGCCTGCGGGATTATCTTACCCGCTTCAACAGGGCTACGCTGGAGGTCCGGAACCTGAGTCAGGAGGTAGCTCTTTCAGCCCTGAAGCGTGGCTTCCGGAAGGGCAGACTCACCTTCTCCCTGGACAAACGCCTGCCGCGGAGCTTCCCAGAGCTGTTGTCCCGGGCGAACCAGTATGCGGACGCCGAGGAGGCGGCCGCCCACCGGAGCAAGGAGGCCGCCGAGATCCCTCAAAAGCTTGGGAAGAAGAGGCGGAAAGAGGCACGCCAGAGGAGGAGCCCGACGCCTCAGCGTCGGCGCAGAAGCCCGTCGCCGGCGAAGAACCACGGCGCCCCACGCCCTCGTTCTCCGCCCCGACGTTTTCACCGGTACACCCCTCTCCTGACTCCCTGGGCCCAGATCCTTATGTAGATCAAGGGGCGGGAGGACCTCCCGGCCCCGAGACAGATGCAGAGGATCCCTGGGAAGAGGCCCTCCCGGGCGTACTGTGAGTACCATCGAGACCACGGCCACGACACGGAGGACTGCTTCCAGCTTCGGGACGAGATCGAGGCTCTCATCCGCCGGGGGCGTCTCGGTCGATATGTGAGCGACCGACGTCCCCCCGCAGACCCGCGTCCGGCCGACCCGGCCCCTCCGGAGCCTCGGGAGCAGAATCGACCCGTTGCGGGCGTGATCCACACTATCACTGGGGGCTGCCCCCGGCCCGTGAGGAGCGCAGGGGGCTCGGCGGAGGCGTCGGGGGCGGCCGTCGCAAAGAGGCAGAGGGTCGGCAATGTAATCACCTTTTGTGATGAGGATGTGAAGGGGGTTCAGACCCCCCACGATGACGCCATGGTGATCTCCCTCACTATGGCAAACTATGATGTAAGGCGTGTTCTTGTGGATAGTGGAAGCTCAGCTGATATCTTGTTTTACGAGGCCTTCCAAAAGATGGGCTTGTCCAGACAATTGTTGCACAAAATATCCACCCCCCTCATAGGATTCACCGGTGACGCTGTCCCGGCGGAAGGTGTCGTTGAGCTGCCTGTGACTGCGGGCGTCGCACCCGCAGAAGCCACGGTGCGACTCGGGTTCTTGGTCGTCCGTGTTCCCTCGGCCTACAACGCTATCCTCGGACGACCCGGACTGAACGCCCTTCGCGCGGTGGTCTCTACGTACCACTTGCTCATGCGGTTCCCCACGGCGGTCGGGATCGGGGAGGTCCGAGGCGACCAACCGACCGCACGGCAATGTTTCCTAGCGACCCTCAAAGGGAAGAAGCCCGCAGAAGCCCTAAGCGTCGAGTCCCTTGATGCCAGAGACGAGGTGGCCTTGCGGCAGGGGGAGCCGGCCGAGGGTGTGGTCGAAGTTCCCCTCGAGGAAGGCCGCCGGGACCGGGTGGTCCGTGTCGGCGCCAATCTCGACCCGGGAGCTCGGGCCCGGTTGGTGGAATTCCTCCGAGCCAATGCCGATGTATTTGCCTGGTCGGCGGCCGATGTACCTGGGATCGACCCGGAGGTCATTTCTCACGCCCTCAACGTCGACCCGACCCACCGGCCAGTGAAGCAGAAGAAGAGACACTGTGCCCCGGATCGGATCCGGGTGGTCGACCAGGAGGTAGACAAACTCTTGGAGGCAGGATTCATAAGGGAGGTGAGTTACCCCGAGTGGCTGGCAAATGTTGTACTTGTCCGGAAGGCGAGCGGAAAGTGGAGGATGTGCGTCGACTATACCGACCTGAACAAGGCGTGCCCTAAGGATAGCTTCCCGCTTCCGCGGATAGACCAACTGGTCGACGCGACTTCCGGATATCAGCTGCTGCCTTTCATGGACGCCTTCTCCGGTTACAACCAGATAATGATGGCCCCACAGGACGAGGAGAAAACTGCCTTTATAACGGACCGGGGGCTGTACTGCTACAAGGTAATGCCCTTCGGTCTGAAGAACGCTGGCGCCACTTACCAGCGCCTCGTCAACAAATCTTCAAAGAGCAAATCGGCCGGAACATGGAGGTGTACGTGGACGATATGCTGGTGAAGAGCCGCCAGGCAGACCAGCACATCGTGGATCTGGAGGAGACTTTCACCACCTTACGGAAGTTTCGCATGAAGCTGAACCCAGCGAAGTGCGCCTTTGGCGCTTCGGCCGGGAGGTTCCTTGGTTTCATTGTCAACCAGCGGGGTATCGAAGCCAACCCGGACAAAATCAAGGCCATCCAAGGTATGTCCCCTCCGACCAAAGTAAAGGAAGTTCAAGAGCTCGCTGGAAGGGTCGCCGCGCTCGGACGATTTGTGGCAAAATCGGCCGAACGCTGCCAACCATTCTTCAAGGTGTTAAAACGCCCAAAAGACTTCCTCTGGACGGCCGAATGTCAAGCAGCATTCGACCAGCTCAAGGAATACCTGGTGTCTCCTCCCCTACTGTCCAAGCCGCAAGAAGGGGAGATGCTCTACCTCTATCTGGCGGTCTCCCCAACCGCGGTCAGTGCGGTGCTGGTTCGGGAAGAGGCAAAGCTCCAGAAGCCTGTGTACTACATCAGCCGGGTCCTACGGGACGCCGAGACGCGGTATACGAAGGCTGAAAAGATCGCCTTCGCGCTGCTGACCGCGACCAGGAGGCTCCGCCCCTATTTCCAGGCCCATTCTGTCACCCTCTTAACTGATCAACCGTTACGACAGATCCTCGGCAACTCCGAGAATGCGGGACGGCTGGTGAAGTGGGCAGTAGAACTCGGTGAGTTCGACATCCGCTACCAGCCTCGACCCGCCATCAAAGCCCAGGTGCTCGCGGACTTCCTCGCTGAGTGCACGGTGCAGGAGGCGGAACCTAGACCGCCGGAAACGCCCAGCCTCGACCTCCCGACCTGGACGCTTCACATCGATGGGTCGTCGAACCCCGAGGGTGGAGGGGCCAGGCTGGTCCTTACCAGTCCTGATGGAGTGATAGCCGAGTATGCCTTGAGGTTTGGATTTCTAGTTACCAACAACGAGGCGGAATACGAGGCCCTAGTCGCAGAACTCAAACTCACCAGGGAGCTCGGCATCCGGCGTTTGAAGGTCTTCACCGACTCCCAGCTGGTGGTCGGGCAGGTCCGTGGGGAGTTCGAGGCCCGGAGCCCGACCATACAGAACTACGTCCGGAAGGTGCAAGCACTCATTCCCGACCTCGGCAGTGTCGACATCCAGCAGGTCCCCAGAAGCGAAAATGCCAGGGCCGACAGGTTGTCCCGCTTGGTGGGCGCAGAGGCGCACAACTTGTCGAGGGCAATCTACCTAGAGACCCTGGATGCCCCGAGCATCGGCGAGGCTGGAGCGGTGATGGCAATTGATCCGGAGCCGTCTTGGATGGACCCGCTCGTCGCCTACCTCGCCGAAGGGATCCTCCCTGAAGACGAAGATCAAGCTCGGCGACTTGTCAGGAAGTCCGCCCACTACGTACTCTATGAAGGGAGGCTGTATCGGACCTCGTTTACCGCCCCCCTCTTAAGGTGCCTCCGCCCCTCGGAGGCGGCCTACGTCCTCGGCGAAGTCCATGAGGGCGTCTGCGGATCGCACTCGGGGGCTAGGTCCTTGGCGCACAAGATCATGAGGCAAGGCTATTATTGGCCTACCTTGTTGGAGGACTCAAAGGATCACGTACGGAAATGCGACGCCTGCCAGTGCCACGCCAACGTCCAGAGAGTCCCTTCTGTCCCCTTGGCACCAATCACCGCACCCTGGCCCTTCGCACAGTGGGGAATGGATATCCTCGGACCATTCCCCGTCGCTTCCGCCCAGCGGAAATTCTTGATTGTTGCAATCGACTACTTCACCAAGTGGGTGGAGGCAGAGCCGCTGGCCACTATCACGGAGGTGCAAGTCCGGAAGTTCGTGAAGAAAAACATTATTGTCCGATTTGGGGTACCCCGGATCCTCATCTCGGATAATGGTCGACAGTTCGACAACAAGCATTTCCGTGACTTCTGCGAGGAATTCGGGATCGAGCATCGGTTCACATCTGTGTCGCATCCCCAAACCAACGGTGAGGCCGAGGTGACAAACCGGACAATCCTCCAAGGAATTAAGGCGCGAATCGGTCGGACGGGGCAAGCTTGGGTCGAAGAACTCGAGAACGTCCTTTGGGCGTATCGGACCACGCATCGGACCCCTACCGGGAAGACGCCTTTCAGCCTAACCTATGGCACGGAAGCGGTTGTCCCCGTGGAGCTCGGACTCCCCTCGCCCCGGGTGGCTACGCACCGACCCGAGGCCAATTCGGAGCAACTCCGAGGAAACCTGGACCTCTTGGAAGAAGCGAGGGAAATGGCGCAGGTTCGGATGGCGATGTATCAGCGGAGGGTGGCCCGATATTATAACTCCAAGGTCCGACCAAAACTTTTCAGAATCGGAGATCTGGTGCTAAGGCGAGCCAAAGCATCTCAACCCGCGGAAGGTGGGAAGCTGGCGCCAAATTGGGAAGGCCCGTATAGGGTTCGCTGGGTAAACCGACCTGGCTCCTACCAGTTGGAGGCCCTAGATGGTCGAGAAATTCCAAGGAGCTGGAATTCCGCTAACCTACGGGTGTATTACCAGTAGAAAGACAAAGCCAGAAAGACAGTTCAAAAATGTATAGTCCTTTTCATCTCAATAATTCCTGGTTACAATGGCGTGTTCGTGTGATTACAAAGAATTCCCAGAGGGGAATTGGGGAGTAAAGAAAGTAAGGAAGAGGTGGGGACTCCGTTAAGCTGAAGATCTGGGATCCCGAACCCTCCATCCGAAGCAGCTGCAATCCCACCGGGCGTGGGTGCTTCCCCCCGGAGGCGCCATCGACGCCTCACGCAAAAGACGAAGAGCCGGCGCGGACGAAGAAGAAGTTCGCACTGCTTCTAGAGGAACGCCACCTCCAAGGGATATTCCGGTCCTCCCCAGGAGAAGGGGAGGAAAGGAATACAAGGGAGAAGAGCGCGAGGGGGCGCGATCCCGGATGAAGCGTCTAGCGCAGAGCTCAATCGGGAGGTGGGACTGAAAAGAGGGGGGATGTGATCCCGGATGAAACGCCTAGAGCGGAGTTCCGCCGGGGAGAATCTCCTTGTTGATCCCAGATGAAACGGCTAGTTGGCGGAAGTCGCGAGGGGCGCGCCTCCCGTTCCTCCGGCAGGGGTTTCCCAGCCACGCACCCGAGAGGAGGTCCACGATCCATGGCAACCTGAACAGCTCCGGCTTGGCAGGCTCCACCGCACCTGCACTTATATTTATAGCCAAACTGTGGCCCCCCGGGCGTTCCGATGCGGGTGCATCGAATCCGGAGCCGTTCCGGCTCTCGAGGCGTATCCTCCCACGACCTCCTAAGCGTCGTTCTCCTTAATTGCATTCTTCATGCAGGACACTCCGGACGGCGTGTATCCCACGGCCCACGTATCTCCGCACGCGCCCAGGCCGCATCCGCCTCGAAGAACGCGCGTATCGCGGCCGCTTAACTGGCACTCCTCGCAAGCAGCAACTGGCCGATCTGATTTCCCAGGTAACGCCTCAATTAGCATTTAATAGCCTTCTAGTGTTCCCCAGGCGACGCTTCGAGAGGAGGAGAAATACGATCGCAGCTGGCCACGGAGAAACCCCGCCGAGCGGCAAGTGATAGGCGCGCGACCAACGAGTGGAATTCTCCGAGGCTCGGCCCTCGGATGCCAGGCTAACCCGATGATCATCCCGGGAGCAGACTAGCCTGAAGCCCCGACCGGTCGCCTCGGCTTGCGCCAGCCTTGGCCGACCAACGAGCGGAATTCCCCGAGGCTCGGCCCTCGGATGCCAGGCTAACCCGATGATCATCCCGGGAACAGACTAGCCTGAAGCCCCGACCGGTCGCCTCGGCTTGCGCCAGCCTTGGCCGACCAACAAGCGGAAT
Organism: Phoenix dactylifera; assembly: GCF_051530095.1. Lineage (NCBI taxonomy): Eukaryota > Viridiplantae > Streptophyta > Magnoliopsida > Arecales > Arecaceae > Phoenix > Phoenix dactylifera. Next base: position 8,360,465 of record NC_143196.1, on the reverse strand, counting down.
TCTCCGAGGCTCGGCTCTCGGATGCCAGGCTAACCCGATGATCATCCCGGGAACAGACTAGCCTGAAGCCCCGACCGGTCGCCTCGGCTTGCGCCAGCCTTGGCCGACCAACGAGCGGAATTCCCCGAGGCTCGGCCCTCGGATGCCAGGCTAACCCGATGATCATCCCGGGAGCAAACTAGCCTGAAGCCCCGACCGGTCGCCTCGGCTTGCGCCAGCCTTGGCCGACCAACGAGCGGAATTCCCCGAGGCTCGGCCCTCGGATGCCAGGCTAACCCGATGATCATCCCGGGAGCAGACTAGCCTGAAGCCCCGACCGGTCGCCTCGGCTTGCGCCAGCCTTGGCCGACCAATGAGCGGAATTTCCTGAGGCCTAACCCTCGGATGCCTGGCCTAGCGCCGGAAGAATTTCCTGAGGCCTAACCCTCGGATGCCTGGCCTAGCGCCGAAAGAATTTCCTGAGGCCTAACCCTCGGATGCCTGGCCTAGCGCCGGAAGAATTTCCCGAGGCCTAACCCTCGGATGCCTGGCCTAGCGCCGGAAGAATTTCCTGAGGCCTAACCCTCGGATGCCTGGCCTAGTGCCGGAAGAATTTCCTGAGGCCTAACCCTCGGATGCCTGGCCTAGCGCCGGAAGAATTTTCCGAGGCCTAACCCTCGGATGCCTGGCCTAGCGCCGGAAGAATTTCCTGAGGCTTAACCCTCGGATGCCTGGCCTAGCGCCGGAAGAATTTCCTGAGGCCTAACCCTCGGATGCCTGGCCTAGCGCCGGAAGAATTTCCTGAGGCCTAACCCTCGGATGCCTGGCCTAGTGCCGGAGGAACTTCAAGAGTCAGGAGCCGGCCCTCGGCAACCAACCCCTTCAAAACGGCGACGCCATCGGACTCCTCCCTTGACAACCTCGATAGGCCGATCGGGGACTTCATCGGCGTCTTCCAGGTTGTCCCAATTCCCCAAGAGGGATCTACGTCGATGAAAAAGAAACGCTCCTTCCAGCCATGAATGGAGGAAGGAGCCTCCTTAACGAGGCCGCACCCTCGCCGCGCCGCAAAGCACCACCACCCTCTGTCCCGGGGGTGACCGTTCAGGCCGTAGCATTCCCAAAAGACATTCAGGGTGGCGGGAACCTCGTGCATGCGGCAGAGAACCTGGAAGGCCGTCAGGGTACGCCATGAGTTCGGCACCAGTTGCGTCGGCGCCACTCTTAAACCTCGAAGCACCTGCACGACTAAGTCCGAGGGGGGAAAGCGGAACCCAGCCCGAAGGATGTCCTCATTGATGGCGACCTTCCCTGGAGGAGGATGGGACATCCTCTCCTCAGGCCCCGGGAGCGTAACGTTGCAGGCTTCGGAAAGGTGGTACCGGGCCACGAACCTATCTAGGTCTTCGGGGACCAGCTCCGACTGAATGCGGTCCGCTCTTACTTCGTCCATCCCTAACGGCCAGAGAATCTACGGTCAGGACGGGGTCAAGAGGGGAGAAGGGACCGGAACGACTAGGGTACACTAATACGAAAGGAGAAAGTACGGAGAGCCCTAAATTGAAGAATGGGGCAACTCACCGGAAGGGAAGGAAGAACGGCTCCAAGAGCATCAAAAAAGGAGCGAACGAACAGTCCGACAACAACGGCAGCAGCACAAGGGAGAAACTCGAGGATGCCTGTGGAAAGAAAGGCGGACGGGGAGGGCCCCCGGTTAAATAGGCGGAAAGGCGGGTGACGCCTCGGTGACGCCAGAGGACGCCTGGCTGCCGAAGGATCGTTCGCGCCCCAAAGGCGAATCGACGCCATTAAGGAAGGATGTCCGCCGAAATCCGCAGACTGCTAGATCAGCGACAACCGCCATACGCCATAAAGAAGGCGGGGAGCTCGGAGCGCGCGCGCCTTTCCGAGGGATGGCGGCAATCTCGAAGCGTCACTCCCTTCACCCGTTCCCCTCCTGGTTCCAGGCTCGGAAGTAGGGGGCTACTGTTACGGGGGAACTTAGCCACCATGCCCCACGTGACCGGCACGCGCGCCCAGGAAGACTACGGCTGCCCCTTGATCCAGCAATCTGACCTCGGGTCGGATATCTTCGGCTCCGCAGCCCGACCTCGAGTCGGCTGCCCCTTGATCCAGCAATCCGACCTCGGGTCGGACATCTTCGGCTCCGCAGCCCGACCCCGAGTCGGCTGCCCCTTGATCCAGCAATCCGACCTCGGGTCGGATATCTTCGGCTCCGCAGCCCGACCCCGAGTCGGCTGCCCCTTGATCCAGCAATCCGACCTCGGGTCGGATATCTTCGGCTCCGCAGTCCGACCCCGAGTCGGTTGCCCCTTGATCCAGCAATCTGACCTCGGGTCGGCAATCTCTTGACAACAACAGACTGTTCCCCTGAGGCACGCCGCGGCTCCCTGCTCCACTACTTCCTGCAACGGCCGAATCCGGCGCTGCCCCACGATCCCCTGTAACAGCCGTACAAAGCGGAGCTCCACTACGCCCTGCCATGGCCGTACCCAGCGCTGCCCCACGACGCCCTGTAACGGCCACGTCAGTGGCAACCCCATCGTGCCACACGATGACCAATCCCCAGAAAAACCCCCCAGCCTGATATATATGGGGCTAGGGGGGGAAGGGGGAGGAAAAAAAAGATTTTCCAGAGTATCATCTTACCTGCTACCTCTCCTTCTCCTTCTCCTTCGATCTCTCCTGACTTGATCGTCGGAGGGCCCCCACTACCCTGGTGGTGGTGCGAGGCTTGCTTGCAGGTTTCACGGCGGAGGGCGGAGCGCAACCAAAGCAACTCAAAGGGAACCCCGTTCACACCGCTGTGCCAATCGTTCTCGGTTTGGACCCCCAGCAACACTTCCCTCTCTATAATGGAGGTTATTCTCTTTCTTATCCAATTGGAGGCTGTGTCTTGCTTATCCGCTTGGAGGTGTCTGTGCTACCAGAACTCTGACACTCTTACACCCTTTACTAATTTCTACATTGGGACAACTGGTACACTTCAGAAACAATTCCCAATGATGCCCCAAGAGAATTCTTAGCAAGCTAGACACAGAACAATCACTGCTAGTAGTCAACCATAGAGGAGAATTCTCAGCATGCTAGACACAGAACAATCACTGCTAGTCGCCAACGACAGATTATCAATAAACAATTGTTTGCTTGCTGCAGGAGCCACCAGCTCATGTTGTTAGAAAGCAACTCCGTTGTCTCTCATGCATAGCCCAGAAACTTCAACTAATTATTGAGTCTGTCAGGTCCTGTTATAGTATGACCTCCACTTTTCTCATTGAATCTTTCATGAAGTTTAACAAGGTTTTAGTTACAGATGCACATTTTAAAGCTAATATAGGCACTAAACTTGATGCACATTTATTTAATTCTATTATTGAGGATTTTATTGGAAATTTGTTCCAACATGTTATTGCTTATCAATGTTTCAGATGTTTGCTGCAACTTAGAATGTCATTTAACACTCTACAGGAGATAAACCAATCATATAGTCTTGGCAAAAAAAATGCCTATGAGGCGCACAGAGACATAAAAGCACATTGCATGGACTGTCAATGCATTAATCAATGCATTAATCAATTACATTAATCAATTACATGGTTAATCATTAAATGAACGACAAGAATGAAGAATTTACCTCTCTCCTCGTTTCTTCTTTCTCGAAAAGAAGCTACATTTGTACTTTGTGACCGGAAGTGAAGAAATGTGTTCTTCAGAAAGACCCCGGCTTTGTGTTCCAACAGCCTCACCCAAATCTAGTAATTCCTATTTACAAAAAACAGTTCTAATTGATCAATAAAGTGTAAAAACATGTTCAGGGAGCACCCAAGAGTTCTAGTTGTCATAATGTAATTCAGTAGTGAATTAGAAGCATCATTTAGGGTTAATATGATCAGGACCAAAGCAGCATGTCCATGCCGTAAAGATGGTGCATTCCAGAAACTTATGAACCATATGTCTTTACAAATTTAAGTGCAGACTTTGGTACAAGGGTCAGGCAGATTACTGTTTTCAGAGAAAATGGCCATATATTCGACATCTCGAAAGAATATTTACACTGAATTTTTTGTACAGAGATACCTTTTAATATTGAGTCATGGCTATATTGTTGTCTGCCATAATATTTAGTTCTCATACTTGTGCATTTAGTATAGTATAGAATGATGTAAAAAGGTGAGTAACAGAGAATGGTTCAAGTACTGAGTATACGTTTGGTAGCTTATAGTTTCAGATGCTATGCAAGCTCTTCCAATGAAAAGAAATAGTCTGATGTGAGATATAAATATGGGAAAGGTAAATTAGTTAAAATTAATCTCTTGTGAGAATGTTAACTTATAGATCTAAGAAATGTTTCATAATTTTTAGCCACGGGAATGGAAGAGGCTATCATCCATACAATTGGCAACTTAGCGGACAAGCTTTTACCCTTTAATTATTTGGTAAGTAGTAAAACTCTGCTGATATTTCATTTTAGTCATTAATCTGTGATAAAGAATGGTAGACTACTTAAACTTAACCAATTTTAGCCCCCCATAATTGAACTGAAAAATCTATTGCTGATTTCTTTGGATTCTAATCAATAAAATCTGCTGCTTGTTAGAATTTTATTCACCATGTTATTAATGATATTGTCTTTCTTACCCCAGCCTCACTGCCGTTGATTTTTTCTCTTTCTCCAACTTATGATTCCATGAAACTCACTTCCTCTTCAAGTCCCATGCTGCAACAATGCTGATTAGTAGCATGTCAGTCCAAATGTAATCCACCGTAGGAAAAATCATTGGTGGCTTATGGCTTCATTTGGAGTATGTTCTGTTTGTCATATAACCACGTAATGCTTGCTTATATTTTTTCCGATCTTCATTATCTTAAAATGAATTTCCTTCATTATAATTACTTAAGGAAGTTTAAATGAAGCCAATTCCTAGTCCTCTGCATCCTCCTGGACATGTTACTGTCGACTATCATGACTGCTACGATCTTAAGCAGGATATCTTCAAATCTTAGTTTGCATATAGCAATTAGATACTTCTAGTCACAAGTTTCGTCGGTTCATCTATGGTCAGCATGATCATGCCATGTACATTCTCAATTCAGGTTGTGGGTCATTCATGGTCTTCCCATATGTTGACTGATGATTGACAATATGTGATGATCCTACCCACACCCATCAAACAGCAATTCCAATATAAGTTACTGATAAAGGACCTCAATTCTATTCAATATTCTCTGTACCTTGAAATCACTCAATTGTGTCCACGTTTAATGGAAGTACACAGGTAACTGACTTCCAATGCATGTTTGCTGACTCAAATACTACCATGGAACCTATTAATATTAATGTTAAGCTCTCATGGTTGATGACCACTCCCTCTTTGTAATTATAGGTATGTCAACAAAATTGTGGATTGTTTTTTTCTATTTTATGATCAGTTTGTTTGACATACCTTAAGATCATCCTTGTTCTATCAATTTGCAATTGCACCTAGCCTTGTTCTATCAATTTGCAATTGAACCTAGCCTTGTTCAATATCTTGTAGTTTCATGAATTATTGTTACCGGGGTAGCACCATCACTTTTGCTTGTATATTACAATTTTCTCCATTCTTCAAATTCTTGCCGGTACTAACGCTTATTCAGAAAGTTAATGACTATGTTTTTATATGATGATTTGCTTGAAATTAAGATTAATAAAGCCAAACTTGAAATGTTGAACTGGACTACTAATCTGGCAGAATGAAGAAAACAAACTAGTGGTCTTCCACCCTTTTTGACTTGATATTGGTTAGTACCAGTCTGCAAGGTACCGAAATGGTACCAGCATGGGTCATTTGATAGTACCTGTCGGTACCCAATGACACCTTCAATTCAGCCCGGTTGTCCAGAACCAGGTGCTGAGGAGCATTCCAAGTGCTGGCCTTTCACCAGTCCAGTTTGGTGCAGCCAATGTAAACAGGTACTTGAATCCTTGATTATCACTGTCCTGCTTGGATTGCAAGCCCCTTATTTTATGCAGAAACTAATTATACTAAAACTAATGATCATTTCACTTACCACGATTACTTTGTCAACATGTCACTGCCTCATTTTTTTTTCTCAATACTTCAACTGATTGGCAGAATGTCCATTTCTAGAACCTTTATAGTAGATGAACTAATGGTTTCCGTTGTCTCTTTGCCTAACAAATCCTTTACTTTGAAATGTTCTGCTCCAATAACATCTCTCTAATCTCATCTATAACTATTTTTTATCTCTTTAAATGAAATACATTCTACTTATTGATCTTAAAATGTAAAAATTCTAGTCATTCACAGCTTCACTCTATGTAAGCATCTGATTTCTTTGACATTGTTATCTACTCGCAAATCACACTCCAATTTATGAAATATATTAGTAGCAGAAGAAGTTTCTCTACTATATGCAATGCAAGCCTGGTCAGGCCAACTACCACCAAGACAACCTAGACAAAAAAGTTATTTTCTTTAAGAAATCCTCCCTCTTAATTCCATCTCTTTCCAAGTAATATCATCAAGTGAGAGATTAGCAGAACACTACTAGAAAAAAGGGAGCATGTTTATCATTTCATATATATAATAAACATCTAGTACAAGAACTCTCATCCCGAAGATATAATAGAATAGACTGATAATGTAACCCAGGCAGAAGATCATACGACCACATGAATAAGTTGAATTTATTATGGTATTTTTATCATCAACTATTTAGATTTAATGATCAGATAAAGATTTTGAGTTTTTTGTCTACATTTAAAATTGTGGGGCCACAACTTAGCAAGGTCCATGAAGTCAAAAACCCACCAGGAACTATTCATTTAAAGAAATAAGAGGTGCATCATCATAGGAATTTGGCATATGAAATAGATCAAAGTCAAAAGTATGGGTTTTTGGTTTGAATGTCCCACTATCAATTTTGGACTCAGTGAATCTTTTACCAAAAGTTTAATGATTAGTGTAGTCTACCACATACACACATACATATGATAAACACATATACATAATTATACATACATATATAATTATATGTATATATGTCTATTTATTTATTTTCATATATTGATTATTTGGATTACTTGTGTCATTTTGGGAGTATTTATTCAGTTCTTTGAGTGTATATATTTAAATGTATATGTATACACACACACACACACACACACACACACATATATATATATATGTATGTATGTATGTAGGTATGTGTGTGTGTATATCTTCCTAAGCTTAGAAAGATACAAGTTGATAAGGAAAAGAGTAATTCAATACTCTTAGGTTGCTAATTAATCAATAATACAAGAGAATGAAATGAAAAAGATGAGAAAATCATAATTTCGACATATTAATGACATTATTTAAATTTCACATATGAATCAAAGATTTGATCCAAAAATTCAACAATTAATCACCTTGCCATGTGAATATGCCTACTCATTAATGATAAATCAAACCTCTAGCCTTTTCTTATGATTAAATATAGCATTTTCTGTTGCAATTCTTAGAAAGTAAGAAGCAACTGGGAATTCAGTTCCGAGGAATCCAATAAAAATTGAGAAAATGGAAAGGATACAAGGAAAAGAAACATCTATTTCTCTCCATTCAATCTGTGACATCTTAGCTAGAAACTTGTAAACAATTAGATGAACTGTATATATTATCTCATCAATCCAAACATTCTAGATTATAATTTATAATGTTCATAGTAGCAAATTGATATGGTAGTAATTTATTTGGTATACACGACGGTAATTTTTATGTGAAGATTATATTTCTAAGCAATTTTGTCTATCACATTTTACTCTTATAAAAGTTTACACAGTTATTTATTCAATAACTAGAGTGTTATCCAAAAAATTAACATTCAATTATGGTTTAAGTGGCTGTATAACATGATCATTCAATATTCTTTGGTTGTTAATATTTTCTATTTAAATCTCAGAGTTTCAGCCCAAATGTGCTGAAACCGTCCGGTCAATTATTCAAGATATATTAAATTAAAATATGCGTGATATTTGTTTTCTTGGCTTGCTTTATGTTTTTTTGTTCTTATTTTCCTGATTTTTTTGCCCAAAACCTGAAGCAGAATTGGTGAAACAACTGAATCTGCCAAAGCTGAAACTCTGTGGGTCAGATTGAAAATAAAACCGAAACCAAGCTTCCTGACATTTTTTGGCATTCTAATGTAAACACAGTTTGATGCCCATTGGTAGCCCTTATCGCGAATTTTGGGTGCGTATTGTTAAATGTGTAAAACTTTGTTGAGTAATGTCAATTTATATGACAAATTATTTGAACACTATAAGATGCATATATTAAACAACAGCCAGCAATAAAGATTAGGATGATTTATAATCCCAGATCTCTAAAGTTGTGTTCAAAACTAAATTTATTTCTAATAAAATTTAGGTACACTACAATAAACAAGTTAAGCTGTTTATATCTGAGAATTAAATGGGATAATGTAGTTTATCTCGAAATAGCAATTTCAATTCTTTTGATAGAGTCCAGTTTCTTTTCATATCAATGCATTCCACAGCATGCTTACTGTTCCAGCTCCTGACCAGTGTGAACATAATATACTAATAGTGTATTCCTTTTTCTATTTAAAATAGTCATATGTATTGCATATTTTTATGTTAGTAGAATACAAAGGCAAATAACAATCAAACTTTTGCACAATGATCTGATGAAATATTACACACCTCATATGTCATAATGTCAGGATCAATATTGTCTTGCCAAATCACCTGCAAGCATGGATTAGAAGGTATATTTAGCTGACATGAAGTAAAAGTATTATGCAACTAAAGAAAAACTAAAAACACTAGTCTACAATCCATTGCATAATTTTGCAGATAAAGTTTAATGGCCATAAAATTGGAGTCCAGTAAAATCAGAACATGCTTGACTAGCAGAAATTTACATACAAATATATGCCATCAGGACACTTTCATTTACACTATGGTACCGACAAGCAATACCTAGGACTTGATATAGTATAAGACTAGTTTATGGATTCACAAAAAGAAAATATTAACAAGTAGAAGGATCTATAACTTCGACATGGGCCCAAATCCAGCACAAATTAATCAATATGTACGTAGAATAGGGAATAAAAAGGAAGATTTGCTGTAACTTGTAATATATAATGTCTTGATGAGCCTAATCATGTAAGTTTGTACCAAGTATTGTTTTAGGAAGAACTGAAGTAGTCCAAGTGCTATCTTGATATGCAATGCTTGCAAAAGAATTAAAAAAAAGAAAGTTATCTCTAAAAAGGATTTTGAATCAAAAAGGTAAAAATCAAGTTTCTGACTAAACTTGGGGGTACATCTCCAGACGTTAAAATTGGGACAAGACTGATGCTATAGTTACTAATATATATCTCAAAATGTTTTATCATTCAAGCTGCCATGTTTTTTCTCTGGCATTAACCACAGCACCTAGAATACAACACGTGCACTGCATACGTTGTTGTAGAGACTCACAACACCCTCAGCAGTTTTCTTTTTATAGTGGAATAGATGATGTGAACTACAGGGTGTTCCTGGTTAATATGATATTTGGGCTAAATTAGTAGTTGCATATTTGCCATAATATGACATGAGGTGTTTAAACATATGCTTTCTCGGTACCGTACTCCATACCAGTGCCACCCCATTACTATTTTGGTACACCGGGTATGGGGGTCAGTTCGCCATACTAAGTATCGGTACACCCTCATACAGCATATTGGTACCAAACTGGTATGACACTGTACGCCCTATATTGTTGTACCAAACCGGTATGATACTGTACCCGGTTCGGTACGATATGGCATATGTTTTAGTTTGAACTTGTAGATTAGTGATCAATTAAATCACATACTACATATAGACACTCATTAGCATATTCATTTTTGGCTGAATTACCATATAAATACATGTAGAATGAGAAACACCTAACAAGGCATATCCTTATGAAATATTATATGGAAAATTTTAACAGTATGATACCATTTAAATTTGGATTATATTTTAGAAATTCCACATCAACTGAATTATAATTTGTGAGTTTCAAAATTCTTACATTAAGATCAACATTTTGGGATTTAAAATTTATATGGCCTGTGATGTAGTTTAGCTAACTAAGGGCCAATAGGGCTTAGTGTAAGTGGGCTGAGAAGGAGCTCATTTCACTCAAGTGGCTTTTGATCCCGCTAGACTGAAGCCGCTTTGGGCCATTTCTCCCTATGCTGGGCCATTTTGGGGATTCGCTTTAGCTCTAATTTTGACCATCCAAGCACCCATCTGCATTGGCTCCCCTGGGCTGAACTGAGGTTGGATGCACAGTTAGGGGCAACAAACAGGCCCTAAATAACCATCCATTTTGTGTGCACTTTATGCACAGGTGACAGATATTCGAGACACTTGATTTTCGGTTTATAGACATTGAAGATCTTAATCAATGATGTAAATTTCCATTTCAAATAGGGTATCAATGATTTTGCGCTAATAGTATTTGAGGACAAATATTATCGATAGTATCGTATACACAAACACATACTAGTTATTGTGCACATGCTTATGCATGTGTAGCTAATGAAAGGTAATGATTCAAGAATTAGCAGCAATGAGATGATGAACATGCACCAAATACGAGGAAGAAATATATATTGTATAAAGTACTGGGAAGGGCGCAGGGCTTAAACAAGACCTATTGTTAGCAATGACAATTTCACATAAATGTGCCTAAGTTTTTGTTTAAAACTTAAAGCCAGAGGTCATGGCGAGGTCTAAAAATCAGGTCCTCATTGTAGCAGCAAGAACATCGATAATAGTTACTAATTGTGCATTTAAGTGTAAGGATTCTGTAGTTCTTCTGTAGTTGTGTCACCTTGTTCATAGCCAGGAAGCCTCGAATGAACATGATGAAAGAGCTAAAGCTGAATTTTTCCACGTGATAGAGGAAAGATGATGAATGATGGAAAAGATCGCTGATTTGTAGAATAAAATCAAAAACAACAGCTTCAAAGTCATACAATCTTGTGCAGAGGTGTGAAGTCTGGACAATTCATGAGTGGGTAATAATAAGAAATGGGATTCTCATGCAAAGTTCAAGAGATGTGACAAAGGAGAGAAACATGAGAAAATTTTTGTCCTTAACTTACTGTTACGGATTTGTACGTGGGCTGCTTGGGTAACAATCGGCAAGATTTAGGAGTCCATTACCGATTTGTATGTGTGCATGCTTAATATGTTTCTGAATCCAGTAGGTTCCCCACCAGTGGATAGGTTTGTGAACCCATTTAGCTAGAGATCTCATCTCTTTATGATATGTTTTGGTATTCTAAGACTACAGAATTTTTGTTAGGTAACAAGATCAGGCCCTATAGCATACCCAGTTCTAACACTTTTTTCCTTTTAAAATCAAACAGCTGATATTAAAAAGTACCATCATTAGTACCTAGACAGGAAAACTATCTAGATGGGAGAAGTATAAGAATTCTAAATACATCAGGTTAAAATTGAAATAAGGTGAAATTTTGGTTAAGAGATACCCACAAAGAATTAAAGTTCCTGTCCACTTAAGAGTTGATGTTAGTAAATCTATACATGAAATTAGATTTCGATGCATAAAAATATAGAGCTACACTTCTTGTTTAAATAGCTTGCAGTGTCATAAAATAGAGGTTGATATAATAGCATGCACTAGCAGAAATGTAAACCAGTGAACCCACCACGAGTGTAACATAAATCCATTATCTTATCAACAAGCAATGCATACTAATAGAATTGTGCCTCTTGTTAAAACTACTTGCAGTTTCATATAATGAAGTTTCAGAATCAGTCATGAGCAGCAGAATAGGAACTGCAGAACAGGAATAAAAAAATCATAATGATTGGATTCTGAGATATGTTTGTCTAAGGTACAAGAATGATTGCTCATAAATAGAACGCATATTAAAGAAGCTCGCCTGAGGACCACTTGCATTATGGCTTGCTCGAATGCCTGCTAATCAAAAATATGAGAAGCATATTATAACTCAACAAAAAAAATCGAGTTTTATATTAACAGAATAATATACATCACTATCAATAGTTCCAAAATGCAAAAAAAGATAAAAAAATAGAAATAGAAGAAAGAGGTGAGGTGCCAAATGTGAATCTTGGAACTGGCAAACAGGAGAGTAAGTTGTGGAGGGAAAACCAGAAGATAAATATTGCCAGGTACTAACTTCCCTTCACATAATTAATTAATTAATATATATATATATATGTGTGTGTGTGTGTGTATGTATATTAATATAATTAATTATATATATAGACATACAAACACAAGAAAAAATATCACTAGAAACAGAAACGAAGAAAGTTGCCATACGTGACTCTTGGAAATGGCAAAAAGAAGAAAATTTTGGAGGAAAAGCTAAAACAGAAGTAGCAAGCCATTAATTATGATTTCTTGGAATGCTCTTTTGTAGGTATCATTTTTCTCAAGTGACAGGTATTAAGCCGATAAATCACATTGAATGAACCCAAACTAAGACTGTTTTGAGTCTTTTGACTATTATTTGTGATGGATAATATGTTTTCTTTCCTATTCCTCATTCATGCTGTCATGATGATAAAGTACTTCTACTTTCTAAAATATCATAGAAGAAAACTATGAAGGGCCTGTTTGGATGTTTGGACTGAAAATCCTAAGGGATTCATGAGTTGGGCCAGCACAGCCAGCAAAAACATAGGATTAGGCCTATATTCATAAATACCCAGGAATAGCTTTGGAGTGGGCCAACCCAAATCCCATATGAAGAAAAAAAGACTTGCTCCAAAGCTACTCCTGGATATTTATAAATATAGGCCTAGCCCAACCTGCAATCCTATGATTTTGCTGATTGTACTGGCCCAACCCATGAATCCCATAGGATTTTCAGCCCAATCATCCAAACATACCCTAATTAGTTAAGAATGTCTTTACTTTCACAAAGCATACTCTCAATTTAGTCTTCTATATAGACTGGGTATAATGTGGAGACTAGCAAGATTTAAATACTGATGGGATGATGGAGCATCCCACCAACCCCAATGTTGGGATGGGGCACGATTCCGAGTGTCGAGACCGGAGAAGTTGGGAAATGAACCATCCCACGTGCCAGGACAAGGGGCGTCCCATTCTATAGAAAAACCAAGACAACCCCTTCTCCCAGTATTTTAACCCTTGATTCTCACAAAGAGTTACAACTTTCCTATGTGCCATTTATTGGGAGCTTGTATTTGATTGCATAAGTTTGTCACTGATAGCAGCCATAGTAAAGTTTGACATCTGCTTGTGTTACTTCTTAGTGAGATTCCTTTATTTTATCAATCCTGCTCTCATTTCAGACATATAATAAGAGTTTTCCAGCTTGACTACTGTTTTATATATCAGTAGATACACCAATAGCAGCTCTAGATGATCAATTGCTCTAAGCTTTAGCTAAAATTTTGATAAAACTGCTCCCTAGTCTACAAGGTTTTAAATAGTGGTGAGACAACAGGGCATCCCACCATCACGAGTGTTGGATCGGCATGCTTGTTCATGATCTAGTTGATAGAAAGAGCAAAAGTGAAAATGCTTCTCTGCGCTATGCGAGGAGCACAATATATACAAACTATGTTACCAAGTTCATTGGTTCACTCGATACAAATTCAAGTTCATATTTTTAAATTTGCTACATACCAATGAACGCAATTGAATAAGGGTAGGAGTGGGATACACATTCCTATTTACTAGATATATGCCTTTGATTAGGTTTTGTTGACTAATGAAATCCCATACCATGACAAAATTCATATAAGAACCTTGCAGGAAGCTTTGAAGCCTATACGTCATGGTCTGCCGTACCGGTCCGTACCGGCCGGTACAGGCCGGTACGTACCGGTCCGGCCTGGGACCGGTACCGGATCAGCGTAAAATCCGGTACCGGTAATTTATTGTTGAAGGACCGGTACGCCACCGGTACGGACCGGTACGCCACCAGTTCGGACCGGTACGGGACCGGTTCGGACCGGTACGCCACCGGTACGGACCGGTACGCCACCGGTACGGACCGGTACGGGACCGGTTTCGTACCGGTCCGGGCCGCCACCGGTACGCCGACCGGTACCGGTACGGCGGACCTTGCTATACGTGCAGTTTCTATAAATTTCATGGTTTACTTTTCAAATAAGTTTTGACTCGGAGATGTTTTAGGCAAGGATTGCTGAACTGAGCTGTACCGGCCGGTTCAACCCGTACCAAGCTGACTCGGTTTCCAACTAGGTCGGTTCTCCAATGAAAAATAGTTTCGGCCCCCTGATTAGATGCGACCGAACCAGACGGAACCAGACAGTTCCGTCCAGTTCGACTCAGATTCGATGCTAACCGGTTGGTTCGCACTAGATCCGAGGCTTACTGTGGGGCTGTGGCAATCATTGCCACAGCGAGTGCTGTGGCGTGGCATCGGCTTTAAAAGCCGCACGCCCTTGAAGGGGAAGGCCCAAGAAGGCCTTCCCAACGATCAGTAGTGGATTTAGGACCTTTTTTCTTTCCAAGAAATCTATAATACTGATTCAGGCTATCATAAGGAAGAGTCAAGGATAAATAAGGAGTGCTTCCTTTTTTTCTATCTTCTTTCTTTCTTTTTTTAGGACAATGAAAAAATAGCTCAAAAATTGCAAACATAAGAGAAAATCATGCCAAATTTTTCTATTTGGGATTGAGTTTTTATATGTTGTAGATCTATGGACTATGTATATGCTGACATAAAAAATTTTAAATTTCAAATTATATAGAATTCTTAAAAATTATAAATATGTTTTCAGATTAAAAAAACATAATAAAAAAAACTGTAAAATTAGAAACGTATTTAGGGCTATGCAAGCTACTCTACATAAATATTTGGTAACCATTCATTCAAGTTTTGATACGATCATGTGCACAATAGCGTAGGCCTAAATTTGGAAAAAAATTGAGAAATAAGAACCTTTTATGCATGCATGAGAGCCTAAAAAATATATGTAGCATCCATTATTGGGTTCTACATGGGTCTGAGCAAAAATTAATTTTTAAATTATTAATATTTATAAATTAATTTTTAAATTATTAATATTTATAAATTAATTTTAAATATAAAAAATAATTTAAAATATATAATTAATATCAAAAATTATGAAAAACTAGTAGTACGTATTACATAATTCAGAAGTAATTTCTAAGGTAGAAATCATATTTTTCTAAATTTATAATATATAAACATTTTTTAAAATAGAAATTATTAAAAATGTAAAAAAAATAAAAAATAAAAAAAAGATTATGTATTAGATAAATCAAACGTATTTTCTAAGATAAAAAAATTATCATCCTCGTATTAATAATTTTCTAATCTTAAATAATTGATAAACTAGCGTACTTGATGGATCCAATGTAGGAATAGAGCCATCAAGAAAAAAAGGACCCAAAGCGTGATATTGGCTGGGAGCATGCTACAGAGTTCGAGGGTCGACACCAGTGGCAATGCAACTAGTGCAAAACAAAATTCAGAAAAGGAGAGAACCAATTTAAAGCAACATTTAGCTGGGGATTACCGCAACGTATCTGTGCCGCTAATGCCCACTGGAGGTTCGGCTACTGATGAAGAAGCACTTTGCTAATTTCAAAGCAGCGAAGGAGAGGGCTACCAAGAAGAAGGCGGAGGTGGAACGCCGAGCGGTAGAGCCACCTTCTTATCACTCTAGAGAGTCAGAGGTGTACGCTCCATATGACGAGGCACAGATCCAAACTACCATGCAAGCAAGCCTGAATGATCAGTGGCAGCAGGAGGTGGCTAGGCATAGAGCTCGATTTGGACCCTCGTTCTACGAATCAGGCTTCGATTCTACAAGTAGCAGGGCAGATACAAAGTTAATAAGGACCTCCTCAATCAGAGAGGGCGTTAGCAGAGGCGGTGGCTGGATTGCATCTATGCTGGAAACTTGTGGTAGCAAAAAGAAGTCATCCAGAGAGATTCCACCAGGAGCAGCAATCCATGATTTAAATCTGCATGCCTTTTCCGGCAGAGATTCAAAGTAGCAAAAGGTTGACTCAATGTTGAAAAAGGATAAGAAGAATATGTGGCGAGCTATTGGATCCTGGTTCCACTTTAGCCACATCCTAACAAATGTGGCAGACAATTCATACTAGAGGTCCATCATTTTCTCCATACAGGCTACCGGTTTCGATGTAGATCCTCCAGGCTCGAAGAACATCTACGGTGAGCTTCTTGACAGCAATAAGGAACTAGAAAAATGGATTACATCCTACAAGAGCATGTGTCCTACATATGGATTGACTGTGATATGTGATGGTTGGACTGGTCAGATGGAGCATCAACTTTCTAACATACTGTGATACAAAGACTTTCTTTCATAAGTCGGTTGATGCTTCTGATCAGGTGCCCAACTCCACGTACATCCTCAAACTTATGGAGGAGGTGATTGATCAAGTAGGAGAGGAGAATGTCGTGCAAGTCGTCACTGATAATGGATCATAATATAAGGTCGTCGGAAGGATCTTGATGGAGCGACGACCACTTATTTTTTAGACCTCATATGCTGCACATTGTATCGACCTCATGTCGATGGACATTGTGAAGATCCGTAGGGTGCAACATACAGGAAAAATAGCCCAAATCATCACCAAGTATATTTATAACCATACTTGGGTCTTTTCACAGATGAGGAGGTTTGCAAGAGAAGAGATTTTAAGATCAGAAGTCACACGGTTTACTATCAACTACGTCAGATGTTTGTTAGTCCCAAATGGCAGAAAAATAGATATGTTCAGCACGGCATTAAAGGGAGTAGGGTCGAAGATTTGGTGACGAGGTAGACATTTTGGCAACGGGCCACTTCGATAGTGAAGGCTATCAAACCATTATATGAAGTGCTGCGGGCCATGGATAGCAAGAGGTACCCCCAAATGGGCTTCCTGTATCACATGATGAGAGGGCAAAGGCTCAGTCATGGAAGCAGATCCAGCCCATGCCTAGGAGTACATCGGCATCATTGAGCGGCGGTGGGACTACCAAATGGGTAGGCGCTTGCATCTAGCAAGCAAGAACATTGAAAAATTAGACTGCTCCAGTACTTATGTAATTTTACTAAGATGGTCTCTATGTGCTGCATAATACCTAAACCCCCGGTTTTAGTACAGCGTAGCTGAAATTGGTATGGATGACGAATTTCTGCTAGCTCTGCGTAATGTCATTTACAAGATGAATTTTGATCCAGAAGTTATGGCCATATGTCTAGAAGAGGTAACTTAACTTAAGTGGCATATGCAAGTTAACTGGTATCTTCTATTATTAATGTAGTATAACACGATTCTTTTTAACAGATCAAATTATTTAGAGAGGGCAGCAACAGCTTCGGACAGCGAGTAGCTGTCATGAGTAAGATAACTATGAATCCAAGTAAGTTACCCATCAGGAGAACATTTGCCTAGCATTAGATGGTTACTAATATCATACTATCTTATATCTATTTTAAATCAATGTTTTTGCAGCTGAATGGTGGATTCATTTTGGGCTATCTGCAAAAAATCTTAAGCAGCTAGCTATTCGGATTCTCTCCCAGACGGTCTCTTCGAGTGGCTGTGAGCGCAACTGGTCCACCTTCGCCCTCATCCACAAGCAGAGGAATCATTTAACACAAAAGCGCCTCAATGATCTTATTTATATCCACTACAATCTAAGGATGAGGCTAAAGTATATTCATGAGAAAGTTGAGCTCAAGTATGCAGATCCGATCCATAGTACTTTCGTTGATGATTACAATAATCCTATGATCGGATGGCTTATAGGCCAGCAGCAAGAGCCGGAGCTTGACAAGCCAGGATCGCCTCTACGGCTGGCCAACTTCGTAGCCAGCGAGGCTAGATTTGATGCAGGACAATGGGCTGAGCATAATATTCCACGCATTCCTACATCTTATCAACCACAGCCGTAGGAAAGCCAGTAACCATATGACTCCTTGTTCGAGACATCCTCAAAGACATGATCGAGAGATGCTCGGATGAGTCCACTACGCTACCCGATCGACTCGGTCAGGAGGGCAACATAGTCAAGCAGAGAGAAGCACGAAGGGTAAGAAAGCAGCTACCCAGCAAACCAAGAAAAAAGCAAAAGGCCCCAATGGAGAGTGTCGAGAGGGAGTCCTGGAGCAGCAATAATGATGATTCTGATGATCATGAATCTGCTGGCACTGAAGGGAGCGGAGGAGTCCCAATTTATGAGATAGCCTAAGGATGGTCTTCAATACACCGGTGAGTCTCAATTTATGTATGCTACACAGGATAAAGACCACGGTGTATGATCTGGTAGAGCCCGCGAGGATACAATTGCATATAGAAGACAGGCTCCTCGAGGTCGTTCAGGAGAATACGATGCAGCTGCAGATGACCTCGCACATGAAGTAGGATTCATAGACGTATCAGATTCAAGATCGTATACTAAATCCTATTATCCGCAGCCACAGACAGCTTATAATCCATACGGATACAGATATAGTGTATCTGAGGCATCTTCCAGTGGCTACTTTTCTACCCAGTCTCAAGCATCTCACGGGTCAGATTTTGCTATCGGCATATTCGGATAAGCCCCTCCACAATCGTATTATCAGCCAGAAGACAGCTCTCAGAGCTAGAGCTAGAGCTAGAGCTTCAGCGAGAAATCCGAGAGTACTTATAACCTGGCACGCATGTCTTATGGAATGAGCATACAAGACTACAACGCCACTTGATTAGAAAGATGGGTTGATGTGTCTCCTGATTATGGTGATGATCTGGATATCTACGAGAGGCATTGCCACTTGACCCGATTTTAGATATCATTATGTGTATTTGTTGGACTTTAAAAGTATGCAATTAATTGTATCTTGATTTGAGTATAATTTTATATTGTTTATTTTATGATTTGTATCATTTTGAAGCAATAAGATACATCATCAAACTCATAACGGAATCATAGAAACATCAAAAAACATCAAAAAGACATCAAGAAAATAACAAAAAAAAAAGCAAATTAAGCTTAAATTTATAGAAAAGTTCGAAAAAGAGAAAAAAAATAAAAATTAGGATGTGTCGGTCTGTGAACCAGCACTCCGATTCGGTACCGGTTCGAACTGGTACCGAACAGTACCGGTCGCCAACCGGTAAGGGTCTCGGTGTCGGTTCGACGAATCTTGGTTTTATGAGTGGCTTCCTATTTTTCCTGTAATCCCAAACCAACCCTCAACTTCCTCATTCCTCAACCACCTAACATCTCCATCCCACCGTAGATGGAATCTTCCTCTCATTGGCCTCTTCAATTTGAAGCCCAAAAAGGTCAAAAGACTTCACTATGCAGCCAACAAGCATTATTAGAGCCAAACTCCATCTTAAAAGTCCTATCCACCCAAAAAAATATATTTAGTCATCTTTATTTTTAAATGAATAAAATTATTCTATTTTTGAATTAAAAAAAATGAATCTTACTGTAAATCAGTTTGAAACATAAGAATTCATATTACACCTATAAGCCCAGCAATTTAGGTACTGATCACACCCTAAAAATCAGATGTAGATAGATGATGCACATGAACAAGCGAGAGTCAGAGAAAGAGGGAGAGAGAGAGGAAGGGAAGTCATAAAATATGTATTTCTCAATTGGCATTGACCAAAAATAAGGTTCAAAGCTTGAGTCCTATACTAATAGGTATTTTCCATCTCAATCAAGGACTTCCATTGAGACTAGATTTGATTTACTAAGAGGCACCAGACTCCAAGTAACCCACCCCATTATGAAGGCTTACAATGCCTACATGGCCAACAGGGCTAATAACCACCAGCTTACAACATTCTATTGGACAAGAGAATAAGACTAAATGAATCACGGTTCGCATCACGAATTATACAAGTCCATGGTATGCCATACCGGCCTAAACTGGGCAGTACAGAGCATACTGTACAATAACGGTTACGTACCGGTACCCGGTATGGGTGGCATACTGATACTCGATATACCAAAAAAATTCCGTGCCGTATCGTATCGACACTGTGCTAGTGTGGCACCGGTACGGGGTCCAGTACCAAGACGGCAAACCATGCACAAGTCCAACATGAAAAAAATAAAACAAGCTGAAAGTAGAACTAGTCCCATGGGTTATGTTTAAGTCCGCAATCCACACTGAGAAAATTGTCCAATGGGCTCTAACAAGTGACCAAAATAATTTATTTTAATAAATATAACAAAGTCAGCTAGGTAATATTACTGCACTACACAATCTCAAAGAAATTTTAATTTCATAAAGATTCAGCAACTTTATATCAGGTACCAGAAGTTTAAAGCTTATAAAGTTAAATGTACCTAGCAGTCTTCTAACTAATTTTTTGCATTTGGAGCAGCTAAGCCAGGCATTTTGTCATACAAACTATTATTACATAACCTCAAAGAATTAAAGTTATCAGACTTTGAAAAAACTACTAGATAGTATGAAATCATTATAAACCTATCGATGATCATTTGAATGATAAAAAATTTTGACATCTGCCCTTGATCCAAGCAAGGAGGAAACTAATGTCATTTCTGGATCACAACTTAAAACATCTAATGCCATGATTTTAGAAAGCTTAACTGATAATCAAATACCACATTCCACACATAGGAACTGAGCTGGTAATGAGACCAAAGCCAATTGCTTCAAGACTAGTCTTGAATTATCTTCATGATGGTAATCTCTTTATAATGACTAGTAACAATTTGGATCTTAAATGAAGAAAAAACAGAATTGAAAAGTTATCTAAACTAAGCTCGTAAACCTTATGGACAGGACCTAAGAACCGATAAAAATCAGCTCATTTTAATAAAATTATTCAGACATTATTATTTTTCTCTCTACTACAAAAAATACTAGTGGATAGCTATGAATTATCTGAAAAATGAATTAATGGCATGGCTATATCAGTGGAAAAGAAATTTGCTTCTTCTCTCTCTCTCTCTTAATCTTATCTCACTAAGGTCCCCCTGGAAGCAGTCTTAGTTATTGTTCTCTCTTTTCTATGAAATGGTTGAGAAGAGGAGCGGTTGGATGAGAAGGCTAATGAATGATGATGTGTGGCAGACTCTAATTCTGTTTCTACCATCAGGCTCTCCTCTCTTTCATCACCTTACTCAACAGCTGGAGAGAGGACAGCTAGGCTTATGAAGTCCAGTATGGATCCAGATCAAATCAGTTTAGTTTATGGCTCCAAGCCAATCAACAATACTAGAGCAATATCTCAATGACGTAATGCCTAAAGAGTGGTTTTTCCTTAATAACACAAGGCAATGAAGGGGAGCTGAGTTTTCACCTCATGACCTAATGGCACTTAATAGCAGAGACCAACCACAAGATCTTAATTTTCCACCAATGAAACAAGCTTCACCTAATTATTGATTTTAGAAGGTATCCAAAAGAATTGAACACCGAAATCTTCAAAAAATCTGACACAAGGGAAACAGGAAAGGGGGAGGGGCATTCATATCATAGATTTGTGTACATGTATTTGGTAATATGAATGGATGTAATTATGTATAATCAATTGGACCAATTGCTCAATTGATAAAGCTTATTGCTATATATTAGGCTAGGCTTGGCAACTTTTATAAAAAAGTGCCAAACATTTGGATGTAATAGGCCAAGCATTTTCTTTTATTAGGGTTATGGAGTACCATGAAATGTTCGTGTCCAGCACATTATAAAAACTCAAAATTCAAAGTCCCTGCAAATAAGCTTTTGAGCAGAATTATTTAATATATGCTGAATAAATGATAGCCTTGGAGTCAAAACTTACATTCCTCAGTGCTAGGATTTGCATTTGCATTTACATCAGCATTGACACCTCCATGCACAGCTACCTGTGTTGAATCAACATTGTTCAATGTTGTTGTGTTGTCCCAAGTCCTCCTTCCTCCATCTAATCTGGGTGTGTAATCATTTATCTCATAGGCATGGTCAAAGCTGTAATAAAAACTATTAGTGCCTGAATCAGACAATCCATATTTATACAAGTTTGTATGCATCATTGACCAGTAAGGATTTCCCTGCATAAAAAACACATAAATATTAACTAATTATCCAAAGTACCATTAATCATTGATTATCAGCTCTATATATTTGATACAGGTGAAATCACAGCCAGGATTCGCAAACTAGAACTCAAAGAAGCAAATGTATATGATAATCGAGAGATGCATATTATTCTCTCACATTTACATAATTTGTATAAATGTGTTAACATAAAAAGTATGATATTCTGAGAAAAGAGAAGCAAAAAAGAGCATGTGTATGGTTAAGAAAGCAAATAATTAATATCACCTGCACCATGGAGGTGAGGAAACTAATTAATTTCTAAGTAAAATCAGGATCAACGTATTATTACAGAAAACAGCATAGATTGCACATCTATATAAATGATTTTTAATACTAAGCAGGGGCCTTACTATCTAAACAAATTTAACCACGAAATTTCTATCATAATCATAAATCAATGTGACACAGGTTATTGCTAATAACTCGCAAAAAGAAAACTGAACCCACATATTATTAGCAAACCCAATTGTCCAGACATCTAAAGACATATATAATCTACTAAATGCCATGCCAGAAAGAATGAGAAATTCCACACTCTCTGAAGCAAAGAATTGAATTCCCTTATCACATGGAATGGAGATAGATATGCCACTTTTGTCAAGCCACCTGATCTTGAAAAGCTTCTGCAAGAGCAACATCAGCCTGAGCATATGCGAGGCCTTCAAACAAATCCATAAAGCTTTCTGTGACAGTGTAAGGAAATCCAGTGTTTATGTAATGAACCTCCATCTGTCGGTTACTGTTCATTTGTGATTTTTCTACTAAAAGACCTGCCAGATTAACAAGTGAAACTTTTGAATCAAAGACAGAATAAATCATTTTCCACAAAACTAGAATAAAAAATATAAGAAAAGGAATGCTGGAAAATGTCAGTGTCTGTTCCCTTTATCGTCAAAAATTAAGAAATCTTTTCTTCCAACAGGAACTAAAACAGGGCCTATTTTCAGCATTAACTCCTGAAAAAATTGCAATAATAACCAATTACAGCATAATCCATGGACACAATCTTGAGAACCATAGTTCTTAATTCTTGTTGCCACATGGCATGCTTTCAGTAAATAATCAATATATGCGCATAATATTATCAATTTTGATAAAAACATTTCTCAGGATAGGTAAGTCAGATTATCGACTTTCTCAAGGATTTCTTTCCAAGACATAAATCTAGTTATTGACATCGATTCCAAGCTCCTTGAATCAATATAGAACAAACTGACAAAATTTCAGTCATATAAAAGCAAATAATTAGTGTCGAAAGTTGTACCTGTATTTTATTATGACCACACGAAAAAACTTTAGAAATTTAGAGAGCCAAGCAGAAATCTCTCAGAGCTGTAAGGAACACTCAACACACTCCTTAGATTTCTTCGTTGATAAAAAAAGTCCTCCAAACTACAAAAGAGACCACATCAAATTCCAAAGTAAATAATGAATCAAATCCGTCCTTCTTCCACCTATTTTACTCATTTTTTCTCTAAATCAAGCATCAACAATACCAAATTCTAGGGTTAAAAATAATTAAAAATACCTCATCTCCCACTCTCTCCACCCATCTGCACCAACCTGCCTCCACTCTGCAACCATTCCCCGAGAAAACCACAAGAGAATCAAATTTTCTGGACAAAAAGCCCAAACCAACCCCACTAATCTCTACCTTTAGGGAAATCTTTCACCAGAATATTCCAAACGCAAGAATCCGCACCTCATCCGACCACGATCGCTCAAAACACTCCCCAGTCCACTCCCTCCCTCTACTCTCGACCGAAAACCGAAGCAAAAAGCTCCTCAAGCTCCCGATCCGAACAATGCTGGAAGAAAGAGGGAGCAAGGAACTGCAAGCGGAGGAAGCAAAGATTTGAGAGCTTCGACGGCAATGGGGATGGCTTTGGAGCGGAGAAACCTCCCTCTCTCTCTCTCTCTCCCTCTTCTCTCTTCTCCCCTCTCTCTCTCTCTCTCTCGCTCTCTCGCTCTCTCTGGTTTGGGCGGCGAGGAGAGGAGGGCGGATTTGGGGGCTTGTCCTGGCTCTGTCCCGGGGCTCTTTATAGTCCGTCTCTCTCTTCTTCCCCTGCTGCTGCTGCTGCCTCCTTTAATCCTCGTCCCGGAGAACCCCGACACCACGCGCGCGATATGACGCCTGGAGCGTGACATCTCGCGACACGAGGTCTAGAACGCGACAGCGACCTGATACGCTCGTTGTGGTCCGTTCGATTCCTGATGGCACGCATCTTGATGGATTAGCTTGCCATCTGGTGCCCTCGGACCTGAAGATACGGCGTTCCTTTGCGCCATCAGTTTCCTAGTTACCGATTTCACCCTCTTGGACATGCGGGAAACGGCCAGAGCTGAAGTCCCGTGAAGCAACACCATTTGATTTCATAATTTATATACGCAAGCATCACGTACTTGAGTATCCAACCATATTTGATGCAATGTTATTTGACATATTTGTGTTCGTGTTAGAAATTAGGGAGTTGGATGGATCATGCTTAGTTTGGGTTGCTTAAGTTTTAAGTTAATTTTAGAGAATTGATAGTTGGAAACAAATCAAATATGAAGTAATTACCTCTCCAACCAAATTTTCCAACCAGCATCATATAATTAGAATTGCTAGTGGATGTGGATCCCCTAAATAAACCATTTTTAATCTAAATATAATAAGAAGATGAGGTTATAAATTCTACATCTATTAAATAAACTAATTAAATATAATTAAGTTGGTTATCTAATATGTGTTTGGATTCTAATTTAAATTAGGAGGTCATAGCATATAATATATTACACATCCAATCTCCAGATATACTATACCAAATCATAGTTGAGACAATATAGGTACATTAAGTCCAAATTCTAATCATTTTTTTAAAAATAAAAGCTCTAGCTAGCCAATTAACTAAATTATTTTCTCTTGTTTATATAGTTTTTTTATCCAATAAACCACCATCCTCCCCATAAAATAGATATTATATGCACAAGATTCTCATTAAAAAAATTATATAAATACTACTAAATCAAAGGATGGATCGTACAACTAATCCCTTTCTAAATTCTACAAAGTTCAATCACAAGTATTAAGTTGTACATAAATTAAAGTAATGGAATGTATAAATCCAATAATAAATAAGGTGCCAACACCTGCTTAGTGAAAAAGTATTATGGGAAAAGATGTATTTGACGAGGACAGGAATACCGAATACCCTGTTTGAGAACGAGGGCGATTTAGTCATTTACGTGCAAGCTTCTACTGGTCACGAGATGAAGAGATGATACGGTACGATACTGAGCTCGATAAAACGCGAAACCCGACGGGGTTGAGCTGGCCAACTACTCTCACACACACAGACAACGGTAGCGCTGTCCGAAAACCGCTCCGCTCATGAGGGTGATTCCTCCACGCGGCCGCTTCCCATAGGATCCTCGGTTCACTAATTTAGTAAACATAAAGAACGGAAAAAACGATCCATTAAATTTTTATAAATGCAATAAAGTTAAAGCCCCCGTCCCCACTAACGGATAGTTTGAATACTGGTGGGGAACGCTTGGGTCGTACGCAAGGTTGCAATCAAGAGAGACACACACATATGGAGAGAGAGCACTTCTCACCGTCAACAATATGACGCCTGGAATTCTCCTTTTGCTCTCTCTCTCTCTCCTCTTCGTTTGCGTGCGCTCTCTCTCACTCACTCGCAACTCTCTTTTCCTTCTTTCTCGCCGAAAAGGAGCTCGCCTACATTGAACCTGTGCCCAAGGAGCAGCCCGCCCTCCCTCCCAGCTTTCGGTTGCCCATGGCATTGTCTTCGCGCGAATCCACCTTTAGATCTTGTAAGAATGCTTCAAAATCTGCCGAGATGGATGAGAGGAAAAAAAAAAAATTCAGAGTGCTTTAAGATCTGTATGATGCACGATCCGAGAGACGATATCATGAATGGCATTCTTTTGTGCCAATGATACAACCTGAACCTTTGGCTTGAGGGCGTGACAAGAAATATTGTAACAATATGACCCTCTGTCGATTTCTTTAATCTAACACCTTTAGACCACGTTAGTGATGGATTCTATCTATGGCCATATCAATGGATTCATGGATACTTGATTAGTTACAAGAGGTGGGAATTAGTTGTTTAACCTACGGAACGACCAGATAATAAAATACTGCTGCTGAACGTTTGTGTTTGTTGGAAGCAGTAACCAAATCATACCTCCTCCCCAACCATAAAAGCTACTTGCAGAGATAGGTTATGATCACCATGGTGAAGATATGGATACCTTTCACAATAAGGTCCTGTGTTTTGTCTTTCCATGAAAGGACAGTAGTTGCCATCAAGCAGTTAGCTAGATGGGATTCAATATGGTAGGATTAGTTAAACTGTTTGTAGAGGCATAAATGTGTCTATACATGCATGAGTACAAGTTTGAGATCAATTAAATGGAGCTTGATCCTAGTAGGTTTGCTTTTGACTTCAAAACATGATCATCAAGATAAAAAGCAACATGAACTTGACATTGAATTTTAGGCTCAAATTATGATTTCAAGCTCGTTCCCCAACTATACAAATACACAAAATATGCTTATCCACGCCAATTGCACTATGGACAATCACAAAATTTGACCCTGTGGCTCTTGAACCAAGCCTCACCCCACAATCCATTCCCATCAAATGCGCTATATAAAATATATAAATAAATCTACCTCATCCTATCAGCTTAAGCTTTTAGGACAAATGGTGATTTCAACATGGTATCAGATCTTTAAGACAAACGTCACTCAATATGTCTTCTCTTCAATCTTCTACCTCGAATAACACAACAACCTCTCTTTCCATTTTCAATCCCAATTTCACTCCCAATATCTCCAAACTCACCCGCAACAACTACCCCATATGGAGAGCACAGATGCTGCCATACCTCAAAGAAGAACAAGTGTTCAGGTACATTGATGGCACTATAAAAAAACCTCCTACTGAGCTCACTGCACCTGACAGCTCTACCTCTCCAAATCCCGATTATGTTGTATGGGATAGAAAAGATAACCTCATTCTTAGTGCAATCAACTCCTCACTCACCGATGAAGTGCTCGCTCAAGTTGTCCACTGTACAACTTCCAGAGATGTCTGGTACGCCCTTGAAACTGCCTTTATTGCTCAATCTAGAGCCAAAGCCGTCCAAGTGCGGTCTCAACTCGCATGGAAAGGTAACATGTCGGCTACTGATTATTTCATGCATATCAAGAGACTCACCGATGAACTTCCGTGCAGTGAGCTAGTCAACCGATTAGTTGAACTTCCGTGCAGTGAGCTGTATAGGATTAGTTGAACTTCCCATAGCTGGTCAACCGATGATGTGTGATGACATCTTAACCCACATACTTGCGGGTCTTAGCCCCGAGTACGACTCTATGGTTGCAATGATCAACTCCCGCCAGGACTCAGTACAACTAGAAGAGGTATACTTCCTACTCCTTACTAGTGAGGCTCGCATCATCCACAACAACCTGCCCCTATCCTTACCAGGAGGTTATGCCAACGTTGCAACAAGGCAACAAAACAATTCCTCGAGCCGAGGCCACAGCAATTCTAATAATTATCGAGGACGGCGACGTAAGCAATATGATGTTGGCGGGGTGGTAATGGTCTGGGAAACAATTCCATCTCAAACCGCAATTCCTATGGTGACAATACCTCCTCACTTTGGTGCCAATTATGGGAAAAGCCCGAACACACAGTCCACAAGTGCTTCCATTGTTTTGATATCACCTATCTCCACCCACGCCAACGAAAGTATATCGTTGATCTTTTACAAAAGATCTCTCTGGACAAAGTTAAACCTTGCAGTATCCCGATGTCTAGTTCCTGTCAGTTATCAAAATTTGAAGGTCAAGAATTTGATGATCCCCATCTCTATCAAAGTACTATTGGTGCCTTACGCTATTTGGGCTTTACAAGACCAGACATCACATTTGCAGTCCATAGAGTCAGCAAATATATGCATCAACTCTGGGTACCTCACTGGCAAGCTATTACAAGAATACTAAGGTATCTCAAAAACACAATTTTCTATGATCTCCACTTATCCTCTCATTCGCATCATACTCTGCATGGTTACACCGATGTTGATTGGGTCGGGGACTGTGATGACAGAAGAAGTGTTAGTGCTTATTGTATTTTTCATGGTGCAAACCTCGTTAGTTGGAGCTGCAAACAACAACAAACAGTTGGAAGAAGTAGCACTGAATCAGAATATAAATTCTTGTTCAGCATCGCTGCGGAGCTTCAATTGTTGCAGTCCATACTTAACAATCTTCATTTGCCTCTACAAGAAACTCCTACATTGTGGTGTGACACCATAGGTGCTACCTACCTCTCCTCCAATCCAGTCTTCCATGCCAAAATGAAGCATATTGAAATCAATTTCCATATCGTATGAGAATAGATGATGAAGAAACAATTGAGAGTGTCATTTTTATCGTCAAAAGATCAAATAGCCGATCTACTCACAAAACCTCTATCAGTAGTGAGGTTCACGTATCTTTGAGACAATCTTCATGTGCAAGAACTGCCTATTCGATTGCGGAGGCGTGTTAGAACGAACTCACCAGAAGAGACCGAGTCTTCTGCGCAAGTGAAGGAGAAGCCCATTCCCAGAAATTCATAGCTATTATGACAGCTACAAATTTGAATTCAAATTCATTCAAATTTGAATTTCAAATTCATTTAAATTTGAATTTCAAATTCATTCAAATTTGAATTTCAAATTCATTCAAATTTGAATTTCAAACTCATTCAAATTTAGACTCACTAGAAGAGAAATTCTTAGTTGTCATAACAGTTGCCAAATTTGGAGTCACCAAAAGAGGAATTCTTAACTGTCATGATAGTTAAAAATTTGAATTTCAAAAAAAAATCGCATGTTGGGCTTACCCATTAAAAGAAAAGTCTAGCTCACATGTGAGGGAGAGTGTAAGAAAATATAAATATATAAATAAATCTACCTCATCCTATAAGCTTAAGCTTTTAGGACACATGGTGATTTCAACATAGTATCAGAGCAGAGATCCTAAGTTAGAACCCTTTCTTCGCACACTTTAATCCCATTATTAAAAATTTTAGATGTTGGGCTCGTCCATTAAAAAAAAGTCCGGCCCACATGTGAGAGAGAGTGTAAGAAAATATAAAATATATAAATAAATCTACCTCATCCTATTAGCTTAAGCTTTGAGGACAAATAGTGATTTCAACATGAAACAATTAGCAGGCGTGAGAACTTTGCCTAACCATGCTATAAAACTATGGCTATTTGCATCCAATTAGCTTTTGATCGGATTCTTATCCTATGCCTTTCATGGTAGCTAATGTGTGGAGTCTTTGTACATGTTCCTAGGATATGGCCCGCCAAAAAACAAAAGTTATCTTAATTGGCAAACCACATCCATCATGCTACATGCTTTGTTAATTAATGTTTGACAATTCTCCATAATCATCAGCCAACTAATTAGACCCTATTTGGCAGCACTTTCTGACCATCTACAAGCACTTTTAGATGAAATAAGAGTGTTTAGTAAAAAGAAAAAGAAAAGTTGTTTTAGCTTTGCCAAAAAACTAAAACAACTTTTTGGGAGAAGCTACATTTTAGAGCTTCTCTAGAAAAACACTTTTAGGTCCGTCGAAAAGCTGTTTTGAGTTATAATTTTTTTTTTTGGGACCAAAATATCCATAATAAAATATAAGAATTATAAAAATAATAATATTAAAATATAATAATAATAATTATAATATTTTATGCCTTTATTATTGCATTATACTATAAATGTAATATTATATTACATTATATCATAATACATTGATATATTATGTTATATAATATCAAATTATATTATATTATTATGCTATGGTAAACAATATTATATTACTATATTATAATAATATTTATATATTAATATATATTATATTTTATTATGCTCTATTGTATAATACTATGTAATATTCTTTATGGTTATTTTGTCATACCAAAAGTACTTTTCAGTTTGTTTACCAAACAAATATTAAAGTCTCACAATACTTTAAAAATGGAGTTATCAAACAATAAATAGCTTTTTATAAAATCTCTACTTTAAAAAGTTCTACTTCAAAAAATTTTACTTCTGAAAGCTCTATTGTCAATTGCTCTGCCATAGGCCTTGGCCTGTTAACGAACTGAGCTGAGCCTGAGCCTGGGAGCCTCGGAGGCTCGGGCTCGGCTCATTTCACAGAAGCTTGGGCTCGGGCTTAGTACCGAGCTCTGTATTGGGCTCGAGCTCGGGCTTGCTTGGGAAGCTTGAGCTCATAAAGCTCATTTCAATTACGAGCAGCCCAAGCTCGAGCTCGAGCTCAATAACAAGGATCCAGTATACATTAAACACCATAACCAGTATAAATTATTGATAAAATTCACCAAACATATTTTTTTTGTGTGGGCACGGAAAAGTCTTAGAGACAGAACATTGTGAAGAAAGAGGGAAAAAAAGAAAAATACTTCTTCTTCTTCTTCTTCTTCTTCCGCGATCTCCCCTGCAGCGCTGCTCCCGCCATCATGGCTTTCGCCATGACACCCCCTGCGTCTCGAAAGATGATCCCACCTCCGATCGCCCTAAACAAAAGGCCGAGCAAGGCTAATCCCCATCCCTCTGTGCCGAGCTCACAATCGGGTCGGTTGCCTTCGTCGCCTTCGAAACTGCTGCTGTCCAAGCCACTGTCACTTCTTCTTCCCCATCTCCGACGTCGGATGGCGGTTCGCAGCCGCCCGGCTTCGTGTTCTACCGCTTTTCCTCTTCTTCCCCTCTCTATTCTCCTATATTACACGATTAGGGCTAGGGTTTTGAGAGCCGCCCACTGAGAATACTGGAAGAATGCCGCACATAATAAAATATTACACCGATTAGGGCTCAGAGCGACTCTCCGCACATAACAAAATAGAGAGAGAGAGAGAATATTAGGGGGCCGGAGAGGAGAGGGGGGAGACTCAAAAAGGGTCCATACAGTGTTAAGTGACGAGCCCAAATGGGCTCGTGAACTGCTCGAGCTCGAGCTCAGGTTTAAACGAGTCTCATTTTGGGCTTGGGCTTGTTTGGGCTCGAGCTCGGGTTTAAACGGGCCTTATTTTGAGTTCAGGCTCGTTTGACTACTGAGCCAAGCCCAAACCGAGCCCAAGCAGCTCGGCTCGTTAACGGGCCTACTCTGCCAAACGAGGTCTTAGACAAACAATATCTGCAACAAATGGTTGGTGCCGAACCCGCTCAGACCAGAGTTGTTGGTCTTTAGGCAGCAAAATATTGTGTAGAGCAATTTGTAGTCGCCTTGTTATTCATCTGGATCAGCTAATAAGCTAAAGAGCTTAAGAGCTGATAGGAGATGGAGAGTAGGGGAACTTTAAGGGAAGAGGGGAAGCTTGGACGGGTTGGGAGCGAAGCACGAGGCGCCCGTGACAAAAGTGAAGTTGTGACGTACCTTAGCACGAATCCCGAATTGGGAGGGACAGGCTGGCTGGTAGGGAGCTGGCGTGGAATTTTACTTTTTGGGAGTAATTCACCAAAAAGGTAAAAAATAAAGGAACAGCCTCACCAGCCCCAGGCTAGACTATTCCTTAAGGTGGTCCGGGACTAGGGAGCTATAGATAGATGCCTTGATATCTCAGTGCTTAGGAGAAGACTTTGCAAGGGTTCTATTCTATTAGTTGAGATAAATTAGAGGGATAGATGTGCCAATGTTCTGTATATGTGCTATGCTGTTATGCATGGGATTGGAATAAGCTTGGATCTGTACTCGCATGTTCAGCCAATTATAATGAGTGTAATAAGGCTTACAATCATAGACTATCAATATTTGAAGAGCGATATCGGCATAGAGAGGAATTCCTTATTGCATTGAAAGGGATGGAATGATTATTTAGTAATTAAACTACTTGGCTTTGATCTGGAGGATAAATTGGTGGTTTGATGTTTGATTTAATATTTTTATTGGAACTAGAAGTCTAATGCAGTTTATTTAGACTTTTTTATGGGTGCAATTACATTGAACCTCATGCATTGGGGATTTAATTAGATAGAAAAATGTCACTTGCATCACTATCTTGTGCGTTGATTCTTGAAATAGTGGTTGCATCAGCACGAATGGAAACTAAACCAATTGGAGTCAAGAACTGGTAGTTGCATCTGTTTGTCGCTTGCACTAGAGCCAAAGCTTCAAACATGTAGAGGATTTTCTGCCTTCCTCATGAGCAGTTTCAGAAAATTTTTGATGTCTATATTGATTCAAGTGATGCAAATGGATGATGTCATTTGCGATCAAATTTGATATGTGGTTTTTTTATGCAAGCACATGATCAAGTATGGTTGCGAACTAAGCTAGCACAGAGATAAATAGGCATAATTGGGTTGGTTGCTCGGGGCCTAAGATTAGGTGGACAAACAGAGATTGTGCAATTAGGAAGAATTGCATGAGCCTACCATCAACTTCTTACGTGCGCAATCGGTCACGAGTCAAAGTTTGGGTGGTTCTCTTAGCAACATAACTTGTGACCGATCAGAGGCTGTGGTTTTCTATCACACGTTACCTACCTGATTATAAAACCAAGAAAGCGCCGAGTTGAACCATCCTTTACAATTACACTTTCTTGAGACTGTAGCTACTACTTGTCATTTTGGATCTATATATTCCGATCTTGCTTAATGGGTCATAATCTGAAACTTTGTTTCTTTAGTGTAGATTTCCATCACAAGCAATTTTGTGCAAAAAGAGAACCATTTCAAAAACTCGAACGTTTGTATTGTGAGAAACACCTTAGATACCTCAAGCAATAAAGAGATTAATTAGGACTCGAAATAGTTGAATGGTCCAAACCTCGTCATTCTATTGCATGAAACTGGATCCCCTCCTACCACGTTGGACAGGGAAAGCAGCAGTGCATGAAGTTTTGAAGCAAAGCCTTACTCTATCTTGCTTAATCATCGTAGCAACAATCCTGAAATCATCCATCAGATGCAACACTTTTAAGATAACATCGTATGCACCATCATTGGCACCCATCATGCACGGACCTGCATCACCAAAACATTGGAAAAATATCTGAAAATTCTGTTCGTAACGCATGCCAAGAATGATTTGGAAGATCAACTTTCCTGCATATGTACTTGAGATTGTCATAAATATGTTCTCTTGGATGTGATCATAACATCATTGGGTCCATAAATCTAGATCCCATTAAAAGGATGGAAAAGGGTACTCTTTGGCACTTCTTCAGAAGGCATGCACCTCCAGATTTCAGACTTTGAAGGAAATTTGTAGAGCCAAAACATGCGCATTTTGTTCTTAGATTTGAACAGGTGACAGCTGCTTACATATATTATGAAGATACAGTGCCCAGCTTATCATCCGTTGAGCATAACATTTACTAACTGCAGCTTAGAGCAAGATGATTATTTTCAGGGCTTCTGATTTCAGGCTTATTAAGGTAGATGATGACTCCTAAACTTCCAAATTTTCTGCGGCAAAGATGGAAATTTTGATTTATATAACATATAATGTGGAAGTCTGAGAGAGTATAAAATTGCAATTATGTGGCCAAAGGTAGCATTTGTAACTGAAAAATTAACGACAATCTATCTCCCCATGAGCTCTCTCGATGGGTGCCAAACTGTCAATATCCCAAATATTGAGATCTGCATAATACCTCATATCATCATAACTAATTGCTTTATGATTCAGTGAATTAATTGTCATAGAGAACTTTATGTCCTTAGCGAATGTAAACCAATTGTTAGGTGCCAGGAATTGCCCTCTAGATAATTGACCGTGAAGGGGAAGACAAAGTCTCACGAGTTAAGTAACTAAAAATATAATATATATATATATATATATATATATATATATATATATATATATATATATATATATATATTGCATGAATACCCACCTCAATATCGAATTTTATATGAACATTCTTTCAAAATTGATATTTGCATGTATATCCTCGTAAAATACTTGCTTTGCTATTCTAGCTTTTTTTTTATCCTTATTTTTGCATATGTGCCCACGCTATCTAACGCCGTTAAAAAATTAATGATTTTAAATTAAAATGATTAAAATATTCTTAATGGATAGACGTGCAAAAAAATATTTATAAGGCGATCGCGATGAAGAACAAAAAAAGTAATTTTAAAATTTTATATTATTTTAAATTAAAATAAATATGGTTTTTATTAACGGTGTTAGAAGAACTGTTATATTAGAAATATTTATGCAAAAACAGTATTTTATGAGGATACAGTAATAATATAAATTTGAAAATGGTATTCATGCAAATTTAAATTTTTAGAAGGATATTTATGCAAAAAACTCTAGAAATATATTTCTATAATGTAGGGTGTGATAATCGGCTCAAATTGGACTTAGACTGAAGTCGGCGAGCCCAACCAACTGCAACCTATTCAAAAAAAAGAGGGGGGGGAGGATAAACTTTGAAAATAGAGGATGTGATTGTAATACCCTGCTAGAGCGGTGGTCGCTGTGGACGACCGCCGGCTGTGACCGGTACGAACTCTATGGAGTTTATCACCAACATGCTAAGACTCTCCTTAGGGAAAAATAGAGTCTATCTAGGCTGGAAGAGAATAAATCAAGTGTGCGGCTCCTACCTATCCAAAGCACCTTTGTGGGGACAACAGAGCATACATCCAGTGGAAGATAGAAATAACTATGAATAAGAACAGGATGATGAAGATGAATAAAGAATAAATTAGGTGAAAGTATTGTTCGATATATGCCCTCAGAAACCAATTTTGTAAGACAATTTTAATAATTATTGAATTATCTATGTCTCCTTTTTCACATATACGTTTATTTGTTTATTGAATATTTTATTGTGACATGAGATGTTCACATGGTATTTATGTTGAGTAACATTGTAGAAGGACCACACCGATGATTAATGAATTATAGGCGCGGAGTGGTGTTTTTTGGTTCCTTGTTAACTCATATTGTTCTTAGCCAAGTTACATATTTTAGTCCTACATTTGTTGTGCCACTATATAAATAGGATGACAGGCTCCGTCATTAAGGCAGAGACTTTAAGCAGACAAGTAGGTGCACTGTAAGATTACATGCACTGAACGGGATCCAAATATGAATACCTTCTGGAAGTGATCATTTATGTCGAGAAGAGTATTCGGCATAATTAGTTTATACGTCTTTTGACCTGAGAGGTCTATGCAAATATATTTGGTGTGTTCTTGTACTTTCACTGAGTCAATTATTGATAGTCTTCTTAAGATCAAATATACGGACAAAGTTGGATCTTGGGTGCACCAGATAGATTTGTATAGATGCTCAATAAGAAATCCACCAGCCTCAATTTGAGGTAGTATATTCAGTATGTCTGCATAAGGTTGGACCAAAAGAAAAACTGGCTAGTTGAAAATTATTTTCATTATGTTTTATTATTATTATAAATAAAATATTTATTTGTGAATGGTTTTAGAAACACTTTTTGGGGTCCAACTGAATTTACAGAATAAATAATTAAGAATTATATAAGATAGAAATTTAATCAGTGATATTTTTTCGGTCCTATTGGCTTATGTGGAATATAGTATGGTGGAAGGATAAATAAACAAAATTTAAGCAAAAGAGATATTACTAAATTAATCTTCTATTCTTGAGGGTCAATTGCAAAGTGTTGATGGACATTTTTGTAATTTGTAGGAGCCCAAAATTTGGAATTAAAAGAATATAAGGGGTTTTGTGAAAAATTATTTTTCAGTGATCCTACGGCCGAGACTAGAGATCCCTAAGGATCTCACGTATATCATTGTCTGGGGTTTTATGTGGTGGCTATAAATAGCCAGGGTTGGCCATCAGAACCATCAGTTACGCATAAAAGTTGTGAGAGCCACAAAAACTCAGAGAGAGGCAGTGAGCGTGGATCTCTTGGGAGGCAACATGATTGGGTTGCTACTAGTTAGATCTGTGTTTCTATCACATTGTTCATTGGTTTGCAGGATTCTTTCCTATACTTTCTTCTGTTGCATGCAAAGGATCCTGATTTTCGGAAAAACCACCCTTCAAGTATGTTGCTAGCCACCTCCACCAGGAGAATAATTCAGCGGAAGAAGCAAAGGAACCTACTTCCCAAATCAAAAACTGAGATATGAGATGGTGAAGACGAATATTTGAAGAATAAACCAAGGATTCAGCATCCCTTACCAAGATCTATAAGTGAATGGACCAATTAATGCCACAGACTGCCTCATACTGCTGCTTATGGCTGCTCTTCGCCGAAGTTCCTATGTTGCCTCCAAGGAGTCTCATAGCTATTGTCGATTTCCAATCATCGAGCAGAAACAAGGGATAAAGTCAGAACCCTAGTTGCTCAAAGAGGGATGAAACGAGAGGATAAGGCTGTGAGGGGCGAGTTCAAATGAAATTAGGACAATAGGACTTTGAATCATATTACCTGGGATCCGGGTTAGGAGGTTACGGTACCATACTATTGTTATTTGGATATTCGGATCTGAATTCAGGAAAACCAAGTACATCTAAATCTGTATCCATATCTAAAGGATTTTTGAGCTAAATATTCGGATTCATATCAGGATCCAATCAAATCAAAGCAGTATTCGAATCCGACTTAATTGAATCGAATACAGAAATGGATACAATTGAATATAATCCGACCATCTTATAGCCTTAGAAGCTTGGTCCTAAAACTTATCAAAATCTATCTAAAGCGAAATAGCTAGTCCACAAATAGTCAAGATCATGTCATTTGAGTATACTCCGCATCTCAATCAAATCTCAATCAAATTCAAGTCTCCAATGTTATTAGTTGATTTTCCACTTCTATGTTATGTATTTGAAATACCATCATCGTTTTAGGGAAAAAAATATCGTCATCTCTAGTTTCTGTTACATAAATATCAGAAAATCTAGATAGTTATTTACAAAGATCAGAAAATATTTGATGTTAACTCTAGTCGAAGTTTGGTTTAAGACTCAAACATCACTATATAGAAGTTCTAAGATTTTGATGTTCTTCTTAACAAAATTGAAAGATCTTTTTGGGGCTGCTTAGCTTGTACACATATTTCACATTCAGACAGGACAGTTATAGATTACCAACCTAATCCTTTTAAACACCATTCCTCCTTCCACAATCACTTAAAATGAATTTTTATCATATATCAACCTCCAGAAGCCGTCCATGACTAGGATGCCTTGCTTGGTCAGCCCATGGACTTGTCATACATAAAATCTCCATTCATGGAGGTCAGGGCCTTTTCAGGATGGGTGACCAAAAGGTGTTTGGCTTATATAGATTTCTTTTACTTTTTTTTTTCAACACTTTTGGTCTATTGTTAAATAAGGATTAGTTTCACAAAATAAATGGGAGATTTAATTAAGTTGACCATATCTTGGTCCTGAACTCTGGAGACAATACAGTCAACTTTTGTATCCCGAACATAATTTCTGACACATCGAGGATCACTTCTGGGTAATGCACTTTGGCTTTAGTCCCGTAGAGGCGACTCCTAGAATGGTGGAGATGACTCCTCCCTTATCTACGAGTCCTTAGTTTTGAGAAATGAATTCTATTAATGCGGAGATGACTCTTATCTTCTCAATACACTTCTTAGATCCGAGAGATGGCTCCTCCTTAGCTGGAGATGACTCTTATCCTATGAAGTTTTTCTTCCATGCAAAGGGCTCAACTCCTCCATCTTCGGAGATGGCTTCTCACAATTATAACCAGCAACTTTTCTTTTTCTTTTTCTAAGGCAAATTCAGCCAAGTGTCTCTCAAGTATCGTATTATCATCAAAATCAATTTTTTGGAAATAGCGATCTCCACCCTTTTAATGATGATAAAACCTTGAGTATGTGCAATAAAAATATAATTTGCCTTAATCTATTTCATTGTATCAGATCTCGTGTTAAGGTATATCAAAGCATGTAATTGAATATATCAAAGCACAAAAGATTGTCCATGAGAGCATTATCATTTTGTTAAGTATTAGAGCATTCATCAAGTATCAGAGTATTGTTTCAGAGCATAAGTATTGTATCTATCACAGCATTTAAAGTTTTAAGTATCCGAGCATTTAAAGTTTTAGATTCTCATATGTACTGAAACACATACCTAAAATTTTAGATTTTGGGGTGATTCTCCCCCTTTTTAGTATGTTTCATATATTATTTATATGATTCTCCCCCTTTTTAGATGATTCCCCTTTCTTAATATGTTTCATATGAATATATTCTAATAAATATCACCCTTTTTGTCAACATCAAAAAGATTGTATTGAGTATCCAAGCAAATACAATATAAGCCAATTATCAGACCAATATATTCAAATGTATCGGAGCAAAAGTATCAAGATATATTGGAGTAAATATACAAGTAGATAGATAGAATCGAAGAACATAAAGTTTCATTAATACAAAAGAAGTTTATATGTATTGGAGTATATCGTAGCAAGATATTACATCAAAATCATTCACTTCAAAGATCACCTATGCCCTCATCTTGACTAGAACTACGCTCCTCCTTAGACTTGGGCTTTGTAGTTCCTTCCCAAGATTTTGATCTAGAAGATCTATTTGAGGGTCTAGAAAAGGTTTGCTAAGGGGGCCTAGGCTTAAGATTTATTGGTTCATATGTAGGGCCACTAGAAGGTTGAGGTGCAGCACGGGTAGGTCAGTTTAGCTACTCTACAACTCTATTTAGGTTGTGGGCTACCTTAGTAGAAAATACAAGGAGAGTGTTGCTGATCTTCTAATTTTGCTTCTTTTTTTTTGCTGCTAGAGCAGGTGGATCATACCTGACAAGTACGGATGCACCCAATAAAATCGAAAAACAGAATATCTTGAAGTGCCTGGGCCAACTCCCCATCCCCAGCCCACAGGGTACTACCGGAGTGATAAGCAACATAAGCAACTGATGGTAAACTATGCATATTTCAAAAATTGCAGCGAAAGATGCTTGCACGGTTGTTCATCTCATGAACAAATCAAAAATCGTTTGTAGATAGATTAAGATTAAAACATAAGAAAGAGTTTATATCTTTACCTTGCGCTGGTAGATTTTCACCGCAATCTGATGATCGTGAAAAACTTGAAAGGTTTGCTTGAAGCTGCACACGCGTCCGGCCTCTATGAATATTCACATGAGGAATAGACCGATCCAAACACCTAGATCTCACTGGGGTGCTAGCTTCCTTGTAGAGATCACTTTTGATGGATGAAGTTCTCTCTCGAAACAATCAACTCTTGATTGCTCTCAAGAGGAAGAAAAAGAAGAAGGGGAGAGGAAGAGAGCCGCCCCCTTCGTTTTTTTTTTCTTGCTTGCGGAAGAAGAAGGAAGAGGAGAGACCGCCCCTTCTTTTTCTTTTCTTTGCTTGCAGAAGAAGAAGGAAGGGGAGAGAAGAGGGCCGCCAAGGAGAGAAGAGGAAGGAGGGGAGGGAGGCTGCCGCCCTCCCTTTTCTTTCTTTCAACCCTAGGCGTGGAGCTCCTAAAATTTAGGAGCTCACGCACGCCTAAAACAAAAAATCAGGAGAGGCATGCGTCCCCTCTTCTTTACGTGCATGAATCCTCCTCTAAGGAGGATTAGATGGCCCAATCATAAGAGGAGTTCTATTTCAAGTACAACTCTTAATTCTCTTTTAGAATATGACTCAATTTTGGGCTCTAGGACTCTTAATCCTTATCTAATAAGAAGTCCTATTGCAATTAGGATTCTTCATCCTTATCTAATAAGGATCCAAATTCTTCTCCAATTAAAATTTCTAGTCCTAATCTAATCAGGACTCTAGGAGTCCTACTCTAAGTAAGACTCTTAAACCTTATCTAATAAGGTCAAGCCCAATTCATTTAGTCCAATTGAATCAATCAAATTGCAATCCAATTGCAATTCTTACTTCTTCAACTCACTAACTCTTAGTGGGTCAAACCAACTATCAATCAAATTGATAATCATGATCATTGCGATTCCAAATCGCAATCCAACCATCAGATCAATCAAAACCTCTTATGTGTGTGACCCCATAGGTTCTATTTTGTCTAGTAGTAAGATATATTGTGATCTCTATCATAATATCATTAAAACTCCTTTCAATGGGTTGGAATAATTCCAACTTATCTCACTAGAAATTATTGATCATCAAATAATCCCTGTGAGTCTCACCATCCACCAGTGACACCTAGCAGCATGTAGTGATAACCCAGCAGAATAAAATAGATGAACCTCTAGGTGCAGTTACCGTATGATACAGTTCTTCTATCGTGGATCCCGACAAGATGGAGGTCATAGACAACTTATCAAACCCCATCGACTGTCATATATAAAGATTTATTCGATTTTTGTTCGAGAGTAAAAACTTATTTTCCACTATACATACCGCCCCGACTGAGGTCTTTCGAACTCAGTCTCATAAATCACATAGGACCACTTCTTATCTACCAAGATCGATAAATTCTATGTAGGTGCACACCCTACTCCTATAGTGAACCTATTGCAGCTAATCTGCACCACAATGTCCCATATGGCTAGAGATCATGTGTATGTGCAATCAAACTACAGCAACCTTACTATGAATAGCCGAGGCACCGCAAGTTAAAGGACCATTCATACTACTGCAGCATCAAGTAAGTCACTGATGAGTGGATAGACATCCAAGTGACTTCTTGCATTGGTCACGCTCGGTACCCTTGTTTTTTAACAAGCACTTGCACTATCACTCCAGTGTCCCTACACTGTGGACTCGAGACTCATCCATCTAGAAAAAGAAAGCTATCTGTGCATTAATCTCATCGGATCAATCACCATCTCTGTGATGATCTATTGATCAGGAGCATTTAGAAATTAATCACCAATGACACGTGCCTTAAATTTTCAACTCTTGAAAATATATATCATCATCTTATTAATTCTTTGGACGATTTATGGACACATACACAACATAAATGAAAAAAGATGCCCAATATTATTAAATAATAACAAAGTCAAGTACAAAAGTATATCCCAGAAAAAGTAATGTGTCAGCCAGATTGGCTTCTAGGGCATATATCTAATATCAGCCACCCAGTCTGCTGCCCCATTGGCTTCACGGAAAACATGCTTAGCCTGAAAAAACCCTCCATCTCTTACCATTGCCCAGATGTCCTGGAGCAATGGATGAGCGCAACAGTCGCTCCTTGGGCCTTCCGAGATCCAACTAATGACCGTGGCTGAGTCACCCTCCAGGACAATAGATCTAGCCTATAAAATAAATCGGGCGTGGCGAAGACCCACCCAAGCGGCTCTCAACTCCGCACTCGAAACCAAAGTGTTAAAGAGTTGAGGGTCCCTATAGCCATGACCCTGGCATACGGGTTTCGAATAACAAAACCTGCACCGCCCCTCGTGCCACCGTCCAAAATAGACCCATCGAAGTTAACCTTGAGAAAACTCGGGGGTGGGGGCTTTCAAATGAAAAATACCATACGGGATGCCGCCGAAGCAGAATGAGAACTCCAGATGTCCCAAGCTCTCAAGGAACCTCCAATAGGGATAGTGAGACTGAGCTCCATCGCCTGCACACGGGCACTCTCCACCATAAATCTTGGTCGCATACTGCGTTCGTCAAAAGTTCGAGCATTTCTGGCCAGCCAAATCTGGTAGGATGTGCAAATCGCTCAAACCGCCTCCTGGCAAAACAGTGGAGACTCCGAACCTCGACGCATGGCTAGTAAGAGCTGGTCCCTATGTCCCCACACCTCCTGCAGAAACTCTGTCAGACGCCAGGTCACCCTAGCCCAGGTGCACTAAAACAAGGCATGGTCCACCGTCTCATCCACACCGCAAACTCCACACTCCACGGGAACCCTCAGTCCATGTCCACTAAGTACTGCTCTCATGGAAAGACGGTCCCAGACTACCTTCCAAAGGAACAGTGCTATCCTTGGGTGTAGTCTGAAGCGCCAGATCCAGGCGCAATCTGGCCCAGGCTCAAACTCCTGCCGAAGAATGCGGGAAAGATCGCCCGCCCTGACTCTGGTTCTGGTAGAGGTGCTCCAAACCCACACATCTGGACCACCACACCCAGGTAATGGAAGGGATTGAATCCTCTCTGCCAGGTGCACACGAAAAAGCTGGACCAGCCGAGTCTCATCCCATGCGGGGCCCCCGAGGGCAAGGAGATCATAGACATATAGACGCTCTGCAGCCTCGACACTAACTGCAGTCGGCCAATGCTGCAAAGGGAGGGCATTTACCCATAGGTCCCCAGCCACATCAATACTATGCCCACCACCAATCAGCCACCAAGTATGAATCGACGCCGTAGACAGGTATCTCGCTATCTTTCGCCATAGAAAGGAGCATCTTCGCCCTCCTCGAGCCAGAGCCTCAGGCCCCCCCATAGCGTGTTGCCATGGTCCGACACCAGAACCCCTGTGGCTCCAAAAGAAAGCGGACTGCATGCCGGGCAATAAGCGCCTCCCGCCTATCCAGGAGAGAGGAGACCCCTAGACCTCTCTCACTGAAAGAGAGGCATATGCTCTCCCAAGCCACCAAATGCACCTCTCTACTACCACCGAGCGGCCCCATAAGAAGCTCCGGAGTAGCCGCTCAATCTTCAGCAACACTGTCCTCGGCACCACCGTATTTGCCATTAGATAGATGGGCATGGATCCAAGAACATATATGATCAGAGTTAATCTACCCATCATAGATAGAGACGTTGCCTACCAACCCTTCAGCCTACTCTGGACCCGTTGCATCAACCCGAAGCACTCAGATACCCACAGTCTCCTACCTGTGATCGGTACACCCAGGTAGTTTCAGGTCTCGTCCTGCTTTGGCATCCTCAGAATACTCCGTCGAACCCCACGCAATGTGCTAGGGCTGAAGGAGATGGTGGACTTCAAGATATTCACTCTCTATCCAGATACAATGCAGTAGTCGTCCAAAACCCTCCTAATGGCCCGAGCATCCGCTACCCGTGCCCTCATCAAGAGAAGATAGTCATCGGCAAAGAGTAAATGGAATATCGGCTGGGCCCCTAGAGCTGGAACATAAGCCTCCAGCTTTCCAGCGGCGCACGCAGCCTGCAGTGCCCGAGACAAGACATCGGAACAGATGATGAACAGGTATGGGGATAAAGGACACCCTTGTCGAAGCCCCATGGTGGATTTGAAGAAAGGGGACGATGAGTCGTTGACCAGAATAGAAAATCTTGGTCTCCAGACACACCCTAGAACGCAAGCAATTCAGGTCTTGTGGAATCCTAGACTCTCAAACGTATGCCTAAGGAAGCTCCACCTGATTCTGTAGTA
This sequence comes from Phoenix dactylifera, assembly GCF_051530095.1. Taxonomy (NCBI): domain Eukaryota; kingdom Viridiplantae; phylum Streptophyta; class Magnoliopsida; order Arecales; family Arecaceae; genus Phoenix; species Phoenix dactylifera. The sequence continues at coordinate 8,316,975 of NC_143196.1, read as the reverse complement.
AGCTTGTTCTATGTTCATCTTGATAGCCATCAGGCTTCACCGCGTCGGGGTCCACTGAAGATCCCATATCATCTCTTGGGCCAACATGATATTGTCGGAGATGCTCCTACCTTCCACAAAAGCACCTTGCTCCTAATAGATAATCTCGGAGAGCAAGGTCTTCATACGCTCCACCAGTATTCTTGCCACAACTTTATATAAGGTTGTGCACAAACTAATGGGCCTAAAGTGGCTCAGCTTTGCTGCATCCGGATGCTTCAGTATAAGTATGACAAATGTGGCCTTCCAATTGTCACGCATTTCTGCCCAACTGAAGAAACACAGAATTGCATCCACCACAGCAGACCAGACGATGCCCCAGTACGTCCGGAAGAAGAAAGGTGGAAAACCATCTGGACCAGGGGCCCTATCCTCTCCCAGGGCCCAGATCGTCTCTTGCACCTCCTCCTCCGTCACCGGTCAAACCAGTAACGCATTCCCGACCCTCGGGAGCTGGCTACCGACGTCATGCCCACTGTCCTCCGTCCATCAAGAACGAAAGAAATCAAGTAAGATCTGGCTGACCGCCGAATCCCCCTCCGTCCGATGACCCCTCACATCCTGCAGGGAATGGATCATGTTCCTTTGCCTTCTGATGATCGTGGTCCGATGAAAGAAATTGGCGTTCTGATCTCCCTCTCTGACTTATTGGATTTTGGACTTCTGTCCCCAAAAGATCTCATGTTGTGCAAGATCAAGTGATGAGTAGCCAGGAGCCCCCGGAGGCCCACCATGTCAGCCTCAGGGAGCGCACCCACCTGATCTTCTTTTCTTTGGAGGTCGGCAATCGTGGCCTCCTCCCCCTCCAACTTTCTAAAAATATTGCCCACAACCTCACGGTTCCAACAGCGGAGCCGCCTCTTGGTCAACTCCAATTTATGAGAAATCCTCTGCATGGCGTCACCACGAACTGGCAGGCTCCAAGCTCCTCGGACAATATCCTAGGACTGGGAATAAGACAACCAAATCTTCTCGAAGTGGAAGAGGCAGTGGTGACTGGAACCTGATGCCATCAAGATCAGTAGTGGACAGTGATATGAGGCAATCCGAGGTAGATGACTAACATGTAAGAGGAAAACCTAATAAGCCAGTCAGTAGAAGCAACAGCACTGTCTAGTCACTCCCACACCCTGGCTCTACTAGACTGATTGTTATACCAGGTAAATCATGATCCGGAGAAGCCCAGGTTTACCAGGCCATTCCATAATAGGAAGTCACGGAACTCCCTCCTGTCCACTATGTCAGTGAAAGCCCTTCCTCCCTGTTTCTCGCTTCCATCTTGGATACGGTGAAGTCACCCACCACAGCTATCAGAAAACCCTGAGCGACTAAGTAGGTGAGCTCGTCCTAAAGAACTCTCCTAGTCCTGTGGTCAATACTAGCATAAACACCGCTTAAAACCCACGATGCTGCGTTAGGTTCCAAGATAATTATAATGATCTGTTAGGAGCAATTGTGGAACATGTCTACTGTTGCCACACCCCGCTTCCACAACACCACAATGCCTCCAGATAACCCTTAAGATTCTACTGCATAGGACTCCCAGTCGACCTCAAAACGTCGTAATACTTGGCAGAGCCCTCTACTGGATAACTACGTTTCATAGAGGAAGCGGATCTCTAGACTGTGGACCTGCACTAGCCTCCTAAACGACGACATGAAAGATGGCTTTACCGCCCCTCTACAATTCCACACGAGAATTCTCATGAAAAAAGTCTGAGAGGTCGGCCACAAGCCATCCACCCCTTGGGCCGCAGGGTCCAACTCCGCCTCATAGTAAGTATCACCCCGCTGCTCGTCGTCTGCATTGGCTCCGGAGATGACTCGCATCACTACCGTCTTCACCCGTTGTACGCCCGTCGGGTGGTCCACGGACAGCCTACCAGTTGTCCGAGTCCCCTCGTATCTAGTCAGGTCACCTACCCCTGCCGTCACAGATACAGACGTATCCCGCCCCACCTGTGCATCTCCCGGGGTGCATCCAACCACAACCTGATCCCTAGCCAAGCGGTCCCCGCCCACCTCCCCTGACTCGCCAAACGCTACCTCCCCCTGCCCTGCAAGCACCCCTGTCGGGCCTAGAGAGGGCTGTCTCAGAGACCGGGGCCGCCGTAGGGGCGCCCCCAGTTATAAGGGCATGACACCAAAACTGGAAGACCACGGTGGCACCCCCAGTTGATAACTCTAGGGGCCCCGACACGCCTAACTCACCAAGGCCTTCCAGTTCCTCAAATACACCCTGACCCTAGGTCCTAGAGACCCCTTCTCCATGTATGCTCCTCAAGGCTGGCCAACCGGAGCTAGTGCTGGGCCCGACCGGCCTAGCAGGCTCTCTCACAGAAAGTCCTAGCCCAAGCTAGCCAACGGGCCTGCCAAGGCCCACCAACTCCCCCCCAGGAAGGCCCACAAGGGCCTTCCCCTTCTCCCGCGCACGCGGCCCAGCTCCCTAGGCCCACATGCCCAAGGCCCCGTGACGGGCCAAGAGGCCCGTCGCACGTGCTGCGTAGGGCACGCGTGCTCCACGCGGCTGCGACCCAATTGGGTTGCGGCCCGCTCCATCAGCCCATCCTCGACCCGCAATGCCGGGGCCTAAGTCAAATAGCGGCCTAGTGTTCCTGGGCCGCTTAAGAGATTGGCCCACAGGCTGGCCCACTGCAATGCTTGGGCCACCCTGTTGCTCTGCTAAGTCGGCTTGCACCTCCGCTGGGCCAGCCCCACTGACCGGGGAATCCAAGTCACCCAACTCGGCTAGCGAGCCGAAGGTCGGGCCAACTCAGAAGCCCCCAGCCGAGCTACCAGACCCTGGATAACCCGCCACCCCGGTCGGTTGCTCCTTCGGCAGAGAGCGGCAACGAACGACCTTAGAGGGCTTCTGCCAACCCTCCAAGTCCGACGGGGATGCCGGATGGGGGGGGGGGGGCAGCCTCGGGGGAGGGCGGCCGAGTTGAAAATGACTTGGCCCCGAGCACGGTCGTCTTCCCCAGCCACGACGGCCCTTTCTCCCAAGGGATCCGGGAGCGGGTCACCACCAACTATAAGCCATAGATCGGCCCAGGGTCATCCTCACCCAAACCCGGCCCTGGCGCATCAGGGAGAACCCCGATGTCTGCCGGATCACCCACCTCCACTGAATTTGATCTAGAAATTGGCAACTGGTCGCCGGGTGCCCCATTCTTCCACACCGAACACAAAAGTCTGGGATGTTCTCAAAGACAAAGGGCTGCCAAATCACCTTCGTCTTTTCGTGGATCTAAACCACCAGGAGGAGGGGTTCGGTGGCATCTATCGCCACCTTCACCCGACCAAAGCTCATGGCTCGCTGCTCCTCAGTCACCCATCCACCGCCGTCGGCCATCCCGCCCGGGCCGCGATGTCGAGGATGGTCGAGGTTGACCGGTATTCCGGTGGAAGACTGGGTAGCCGGAGCCAGACCACCACGGTCTTCACCGGATTCTTCCTTGGCAGAAAGTTCGGGACCTAAGGCTCCATGGCAAGGAGTTGCCCCGCCACCACCCACGGCCCCTCCGTCAATGTGCGATCCCGATCCGCCGTTGACCGAAAGCACAGGATGAAGTGGCCGTTGGCGAGAGTTACGACCGCCACCTACCCTATCTTCTTTAGCCGGGTAGCCACATCCTTGGCTGCCCACTCGATCGAAACCCTCCAGCCGAGGCTGCGTCCCACCACTAACAGCCCCTCCCACTCCCGATGAGAAGCCTTGATTGGCTCCTCCAGCACTGTCGAGAAGCAGCAGTTCAGTCAATCTACCTCCGCTTCCATGGGTAGGTAGGTTACCCAAGGCCCTAGCCTCGCCCAAGCCTCGGATTTCTCCCCTAGGCTACCCGAAGACGTACCTTTCCCTTGAGCTTCCGCCTCTACCCTCTTCCTCGACGTCCGCTTAGCTACAGGGCCCGCTATTCGCTCCATCGGGTTGCCAGAGCCCAAGGGGAGAACACCTGATAGCACCTGGAACACAAGAGGATTAAAGAAACAAGACAAAGGTTCAACCTCTCACCCGCCCATCGGCAAGGCCGCCTATGGTAGCACCCTTGCTGGCCGAAGAAGAGACGGTGGCTGCGAGCATCGAGCACCCGCCGAAGCTAAGCCTCCTTGCACGGATCACAGATAGTGCCCACAGCTTTCCGACAACCACCCGCGTCGAGTGTTGATTAACCGCACCGCGCCGCTGGCGAGGAAATAGTCGTGAGGAACAGAGACTCGCTTAACTCTCTCCTCGGCGAGGAAGTAGCCATTAGGCGCTTCGCCCCTCCTTGGAGGCTTCCTCTCTCCTCGAATCGATCCTGCACACAGATTGTTAGAAGAAAAACCAAATAGAGCAAGATGCATATCTAAGAGAAACCGGAGCTATGCCCAAGCTTCCGCCACACACCACCGGCGAGGCTGGCCTTTGGGTTCTCTCCTGCTTGCCGATCAGTACGCATGACTGATGACAGAACCGCCAAAGCCAATACCTCCTCAAGTCACAGTAGAACCCCCTTGCCCCCATGGATCCTCCACCACGGACGGAGAAGACACTCGCCGAGCACCGCCGGCGAAGGGCTAGCCGTTAGGGCACGATCCAAGTCTTTCTCTCACCTCAGAGTTTCTCACTCTAAAGAGCCATAATTCTTTAGTTGTCCAACTCCCTTCTCTACTTATGTTCCTAGCCGCACAACAACTATCTTGAGGTTTTGGTTTTCTTAATAAACTATTTTCTTCAAGTCCCTGACCATTGATTTCAAACTATGACCTTGCAATGCAGAGAGCTAACTTTTGTCAGTTGGTAACTAATGTTGTTCATCATCTCCACTAGAGTGCTGCTATATGGTACAATCGTAGACTCTTCTTGAGTAGCAATGTGGATCCTCTCATCATGCCTCATCAAAATCAATCCCTTCTTCTTGACTATACCATTGCTACAAGTTTAGATTTGTTTCTTACAACAATATCAGATTCATCTAACTTATTTCTAAAGATCCATTTAGTACCTATAATAGGAATCCTTAGGTCTAGGTACCAAGGTCCAAACCTATTTTCTTTCAAACTAGTTGAGTTCCTTTTGCATTGCAAGCATCCAATTTTTATCCTTTGCAGTGTTTTTTATAGTCTTAGGTTCAATTTGTGAAATAAAAGAATGATAATTACCTTATATGATGGATCAGAGATGATCCATATGATGACCTAGTTTTAGGTTCAGAGATAATCTAGTTCTTATCTCATATGATGGATCTTCTATGATTAGCTCTTTAAGATGATTATGACCATAACTCCATTCCTTCGATAAGTTATTGGCTGCATGAGGTGTCTCATGTTTATTTACTTCCTTTTCATCATCTTCACCTTCTTCTTCTTCATTTTCTTTTCATTGATTGTTAATTTTTCCATACTTTCTTCAAGTGAACCTATTTCATCATCAATAGATACTATCTTTCTTGATGAAGAGGGTTAGTTTTATCAAAGACAATATGAATTGATTTCTCTCTTATTAAAAACTCCGTAAACTTTACTAGTGATTGAATAACTAAAAAAGATACCATCATCTGATTTAGCATCAAAATTTTTAAGGTTGTGTTTCCTATTACTCAAAATAAAGCATATGCATCCAAAAATATGAAAATATCCTATATTAGGTTTTCTTCATTTCCATAATTCATAAGTTGTTTTCTTAAGTATTGGCCTAATAAGAGTCCTGTTTATGATGTAACATGTTGTGTTCATAGCTTTAGCCCAAAAGAATTTTGGGATGTTGCTTATAAGCCATATCTTCAAGGGTTCTATGTTTTCTCTCAATAGTATCATTTTATTGAGGGATCCTAGGTGTAAAAATTATGTTGAAAATTATTTTCAGCATACAACATTTTAAAACCCTAGTTTTCAAACTCTTTTCCATGATCACTTTGAATACAAATAATTGAAAAACCTTTCTTATTTTGAACCTTTCTATAATTGAAAAACCTTTCTTTTTTTTTTTTGTAAATCTTGAAAAAATCATCAACAATTACCAAACCATACTTCTTACCACCTACATTCGTGGTCGTAGTAGGACCAAAAAGGTCCATGTGCACCAATTCTAGTGGCCTAGAAGTTGAAATAATATTTTTAGGCCTAAAGAAAATTATATCCATAAGTTCTTGACTGTAATCAACAAGATATAGGGGGCATTATTTATATCCCATCTCAACATCCTAGCTAGCAGCTACGAATAAGCACTACATGGGTGATGTTAAAAAGTCAGAGCAATGGAAAGTCGTGTAACCCTTTCTAAATTAAATAGGGTTCGACCATAATAATCTAAGTGTGGAGACTCAGGCCAAAGGATAGGACGATCATGACAAGCATGTCGAAGGAGCAAGACTTGGCCATAACCCACCATAATGTACGGGGATATAGGTCGAGAGATGTTGGTTTTGTTTGGATTGTGATTTGATTCATGGTTATGCCATACAAGAAATTATAGAAGTGAACTTTGGAACTGCTGAAGATTGTGATAACATAGACGGTTATAGTAGTCAACGGTTATTTCTCAGTTATTATTAAGTATATAAATAAGTGAATCACACTTTGAGAAAGGACTCTTCGACACATCAATGAATCTAGTTTATGTTTAATTATCTTTACCTTATCATTATTTTATCTTGTTTTTAGATTATCAGGAGGACTCTACCGTAAGAGTAGTGGTAGTAGTAGATTTATTCAATCGTAGTCCTAGCTATACCTTATCCAACCCTATCCATCTTCTTTTGAATGTAAGGTAAGATGGTAGCAAAAGTCATTGAAGGTCAAGGTCTGCGAACCTACGCTATTTGAATCACCCCGCACATCTACCTAGCCTAACTAGTGAAATTATTTATTCTTTTCCCACCAACAATCTTTTTCTAGCATTCCCATCTCCCTACAAATGGTCGAAGTAAGAGCAAGGAGGAAACAAATTGTTAAGCAGTGAAATAGTCTCACATATACTGAGACTGAACATATAAGATTAAAAATATCTATTCACACAAGAGGTGATTTGATCGGAAAGAAGGAAGAATTTTTTTAACTAGCTCAACTTGAGTCTCTTAGAAGAATTTAGAAAAGATAGAAAAAATTGCAAAAGTAGGGTTTACTTCTCCTTTTCTTTTATTGATGATCCATAAACTAAAGTATATATCTTTTATTTATAATAGTAAGGTCCATCCTTATACAATTTGGGTCGGATTCCTCTTCCACCTCAAAGAAGACTAGCATTACAAAATAAATATAATTAGTAAAAATAAATATATAGAAAACTAAAATCTCATAAAAGGTAGATCTCGACTCTTACATCTACTTTATGTTCTTTGCTCTACCTAATTCTTCTTGAATTGGAAGATATACCTAGTCAATTTCTCAGTTTGACCAATCTATTTCAATATCCAAATGATGAAATTTTAGGCTATTTTAATCCTCTAGGAGGTTAACTCTTCATCAAAGTTTTTGAAAAGTTAGTCAATTTTAAAAATATTATTTAATTGAGTATTGTATAATCAAGTTATGGCCTTTAAAAGTTTGGCTTACGATTTGGTTTTCTGATATGGAAAATCATGGATCCTATCAAGCCTTATTTGTTGTAGCTAAAGTGGTCCACATAAGGTCTAGTAATCCTTCCAGATCAGGATTTCCTATGTTTAGGAGATTTAGTTCCTACTAAATCAAAACTAAAGATAAAAAAAATGTGTACTGCCCCGCCTATTAGCTAAACCACTTGGCTTTGCTCGAAAGGTGACCTTTTGATTGATTCGGTAAGACTGTGTCCTTCCATGCCAAGTTTTTGTGCTCTTCCTTTTGACGACACTATCCTTATCCAATGGCCTCCTTGACCTTGGTCTTCCTTACCTCAAGATCCTAGCAAACCGCTCATCCCGCTTCCACATCTAAATCTCATGGTAGGGATTCTCCTTACTGCCCTTCCTTATTGATGATGATGACTTCCCCTTGATCTCGATCTTGGTCAATCAATAGGTAGAACCAAGAGGTGAGAGCTTGACTTCTCATCAGTGGTATTGGCTTCTCGTGTCATCATCACAAACTTATTGCTAAAGTTAACAAGTCGCTTCGCTTGAGCAACAATTGCAAGGCCTATATTTCCATGTATTCTGGAGGCATTGTTATAAACTCCTTTCCGTCCTTTATGAGTTGATGCATCCTATATTATATATAGAAGACTGCATCTTGATCCCATAAGTATGGACTCCCAAGGATGATATAGCATGCATCCAAAAGAACTATTTTGTATCATTGTATGTTACCATGTGAATATACCTCTCAATTATTATGAATTTGAAGATACACTGCTTGGTGATCTTCAACCCAACATCCTTTTGAATTCAACTGAAAGGGTAGGGACGTGGATGAGGCTTGGTCTACAACCCTAGCTTCTGAATCATACTTTCAAATATGAGAATTTTCTATCTTTTAGGATCTATAATAGCTCTATTGATGCTCTACATTACCTAAATCTTCAAGTGTAAGAGTTTCTTGCGCACCTCCAGGTCTGCCTTAGTTGTTGTCTTAGAATTTCTCGCCATCAAGCACAAGTTTGAATTTACTGGCTCAAACTCGGATAGCTCCTCAATCTCTATGACATTGAGGATTACCTTCCCTTTCTTCTTAAGATCCTCATCCTTCAACTTCTTCCTCTTCAACTATAACTCAAGATGAAGCTTCTAACACTTCTTCTTCTATGCCCACTAATCCTACAGTGGCCACAATAGTTTTTCTACATTATGTTGACTTGCTTCTTACTATGCTCCCCCTTCTACTTGGTTGTCTGCCACCTTTCATAAAATTTTTGCCCTTCTTTCATTTCCTAGGCCAATTCTTTTCCTCAATCTCTATGGCCTTCACACTAGCTTCACTGATGTCTTCAATTTTGAAGAGCTTCAGCTCTTTTTGGATACTCTCATGGAGACCTCTGATGTACTTCATGAAGACTGTATAATTATTAATGGAGATCCTAAGTGAGATACCTTGCTTATGAAACTTGTTGGTATAATTTTGGATAGATTGATCATACTTCTGCCGCAAGTATTGCCACAATCTATCAATCTATCTTATGACCAATTTGGGTAGAATTACTCCTTGATTAGATCCTTGAATTTGCCCCAAATTTGTTGCCTAGATATTCAACCAAAAAGGGAGGGAAAATTAGGTTTTTTAAAAAAAAATTCATAAAATGTGCAGTGAAAACAAATTTTGTAGCGAAAAGGTGAGTGAATCAATGTACAGTCACTAGGATGCCAATATATGAAAAAAATTAAAACAAGTATTAGGTAATTGTAACAAGAAAATCAACAAATAATAAAATGTAGGCAAGCACACACCAAACACAAAAAAATTACAGAGGTTCGAAGCAAAACCTAACTCTTACATCCTATCCCTAAGGTTTCCTCCTTAAGAATTTAATTTACTTATCATTTGCAATGATTTCAAAATTCGTTGGTTCCTTACTGACAAATAAATCCCCAAGCTTGTACAATCAACCCATTTCAAGGCATGGTCAAGCCTATCCTCAAGTTTGAATATCCCCTCAAAACTTATTACACACACAAACAATAAGGAAAGAAAACTGTTACAAAAGGAATGCTCCTTGTGGCGAGCAAGATTATTTTTTTGCAGCACTCTTTGAATGTGGAGGGAAGCTTGAAATGTGCCCTTGAAGCTTCTTCTCGCTTGGACTCTCAAGTTAATGCTCATTATGCTGGTGGTTCCTTTTGTAATAAATTCTATTCAATGTTAAAAACTTAAGAGTTGGTTCCTAATTAATTTTTGATGGTTTTATATCAAGAGGAAGGGCTGAAAAAGATCTCTTGACCATTAGAGTCTGTTAGAGAGTCATTGGAGGTTATTTAATGTACACTGCATGTGTCAAAAACTAGTCATTATAGTCTATTCGACACAAATGGGTTGACTCCAGAGCATCAAGAATCAACCCCTCCCTATTTAGGGTCAACTCCTGAACTACTTCAAAAGTGAGGTCTTCTATCTTCCACCCCATGATAATCTTGGGGTTGACTTCTGATCTTTTGGGTCGACTCTTGATCATCTAAGGTCAACTCCTCCTTGACTAGGGTTGGCTCCTAAAATGCTTTAGAAATATGGTCTTTTGTTTCACCCTATGATAGTTTTGAGGTCGACACCTAGCTATTTGGGGACGACTCCTAAATTTGTGTCGCATGATCAAGTTATGGCCTCATGAAGTTTAGTATGTAACTCAACTTTCTAATTTGATAGATCTCACTTCTAGACCCTACCTAGCCTACTCACAGTAGCCAAAGTGGTCCATATTGAGTCCAGTGATCCTTTTATATCAAAAGACATCTTCTTGGTGATTTGTTTTTATAAAGTTTTCAAATTTTAGTTAGACAAACTTATAGAGCATAACTTCTGGATTTTGGTGTAATGTGTCTCATATTTCACCAATAAAAAGCATCAAAATTTTTTTGAAACCTTTATTTTTATATAGTGGCATTAAAATATATAGGATATAGATGAAAATAACTAAAAGGACTCAATTGAAAATATCAACTTTTAATTGAAAACCTCTCATAGTTACAGGTTAGTCATTTTAGCTATTAAGTGGGGCCTAGTTGAATGTTGCATGCTGCAAATCCAAGTCCATCGATATAGAATTTTCTACATACATAACATCTAAATAGCATAGTATAGCAATTTAAGCAATGTGTCAAAAAATGTGCAGTCCTATTGTTCTCTAGTCAACCTACCGCCTTTGCCCATGAGCTAGGAAAGCATGAAAATCTATCTATACAATACCTAATACCATATCATATAAATGATGTACAATAGTTGAACATTCATCGATAGAAGAGTCATATGTGATACAATATCGATACCACCTTGACACAAACGGGGATGTGGAAGGAGGTCGAACTTGGGGATGATGGTGGTAGTTTCTTCTTCTTCTTCTTTTCTTTTCTTTCTTCTCTTTTTTTTTCTCTTTGGATGTGGATGCAGATGGAAGGAAGGCATGCTGAATGCGAGAAAGGGAGAGGGAGAGGCGTTGTCAATTGAGTGTGGGCTTGACTAGATTGGATGTGGCCAGATGTGGATTGGGTGAGGACTTGGTTGATTGAGTTGTAATTAGGCTTGATGTGGCTTGACTAAACTAGATGAGGCCTGGCTAATTGAAAGAGTCCTAATGGCACTCAACCTCTTTAATTTGGGGTGTAAGGAAGAAAAGTGGCGTGAGAATAAGGATATGGCTAGGATGGCGTGAGAAAATGGGTAGAGTCCTACTTCACTAGGTGTAAGAACCCATATTTTTTATTTGGGCTTGGGCTAACCCCTAGGCCACTGCACCCGGGCCGGCCTAAGGGCCCCGGCTGTTTAGCCGTGAGGCAGAGGAGGAAGACTCCCGATTGGAGTCTTCCTCTCCTCCTTCACCGAACTCCCCCGAATCCATCGAAAGAGGAAACAAAAAAAAAATAAAATAAAGGGAGAGGGAGACGGGATCAAATCCTACCTAATTTGCATCAATCTCCATCTATAAAAGAACCTATTCATCTCCGCCTAGGGCATCAACCGAGAGCATTCCCAGAAAAGCTAAAAAAAAAAAAGGGAGATCCGTAAGAAGCTTGGGTTGTTCGCCGTCGGGCTTGTCGGAGGAGCTCGCCGGAGGCGAGGTGAGGTCCCTCTCCTTCCTCTCTCTTGGCCGTGGGCCACTATTTCCTTGGGAATCCGGCCGGCAAGCCGCCGGATCGATGTGAACCAAACTCCCCTGTTTTCGGTTTGCTTTTCCTCTTTCGTTCTAGCGGGCCGTCGCCGGCCGTGGCGCACCGCCGACACCACCACAGGCCGACGACCATGGGGCGTTGCCGGCCATGGGCTGCCCGGTGCCGAGCACCATCTCCCTTTCCATCGGGAAGAATGAAGAAGAGAGAGAGAAAGGGAGATTTCTTCTCTTCCCTTCCCCTTTTCTTAATATATGTTTTTTTTTCTTCTCTAGTTTATCTCTCTAGTTGGGGTTCTCTCTCTAAACTTAGATCCGGGGAGATCATTATTTTGAGGGTTCTGGGTTGTCATATATCTTGGGTAAATTTTTAATATTGATTTGGTTCTGTAGGGGAACAATCTGTTGAACGAGAGGACGTTGAGCAGGATTTTGCGTATCCCGGTTCATAGATCGCCGTGAGGGCGCGTGATTAGTCTGTCTGAGTTTTCAACAAAGGTAAGGATCCTTGTACGCCAATCCTGCATGATATAATATTTTTATACTTAGATATGTATGATATGCTATAATCCAGATAAATCAAAAATAGTTTTATATTAAATTATATTTTGATCGTGTTGGCTTGTGGTTGATATTATGATCGTATTCACTTGTGGTTGGTATTATGATGGATGCATGCATGCGCATAACTTACACCTACATAATTGGACTGATGGATGTGGTGCTCTAAACTAACCATGTGATATCGGTTGCCCCGTCACGGGCTGGAAACGTGACCGTGGTTAGTTTAAAGCCGAAAATAAATACAAAAGAAATTGATGTGTGGATGTAAACTGAATTGTATGAAAAGGGACTTTGGGTTTATCTTGTTATTATGGCAGGCCCCGTCACAGGCTAAAAAATGTGGTACTTTGGTAGGCCCCCTCACAGGCTAGAAATGTGGAACTATAATGTGCAGGCCCTGCCACAGGCTGAAAATGTGATACTTTGGCAGGCCCCCTCACAGGCTAGAAATGTAGAACTATAATGTGCAGGCCCCGCCACAGGCTCAAAATGTGATAATTTGGTTGCCCCACCACAGGCTGAGAAATGTGACCGAGATTTGGCCCAAAGTCGGAAAGATAATTAATCCGGATCAAGTTGAAGAAAAGGCATTGAAACTATAATACAGGTTTATAAGCTATCATATGCTATATCATTCTTGTGTGGCTGGACTTTTATTGATGTTTTATGTACATACTTATATTGATTATTTGAGCTTTGATAGCCGGTTTATGACTTCATGATATGTGCATCGACTTGTCGTGATTTTTAGATTTATATTATTATTGTGTTGGTGTGGATGTATAGGGATTCTTACTGGGCTGTAAAGCTCATCCTCTTTTCTTCTTTCTTTTTATCAGAGTTGCAGGATGCTTAGATTTGGATGGGATGGGCGCAGAGTGCAAGTATCAGAATCATTAGCTAGTTAGTTTGTTTGTCCTTCTTTGATGTCGATGAACATTTGAAGATCTTGTAATTGAACTAATTTATTTATTTGGACATGTCGGACTGCTCTATTTGAATTACTAGATTAATTATGGATTTATTAGAATTTTTGTTAATCATAGGCCTTGCATGATCTTTAGGGCACTACTCTAGGGCTCATGCGGCCGGTCGCGTACCGGACCCTGGTGCTGGGTTCGGGGCGTGACAGAGTGGTATCAGAGCTTAAGGTTAAGGTATCCTAGGGTTTAGATTCAGGTGAGTGTGAGTGTGGAATTATGATCGGAAAACTATCAGAGCCTTAGTTTATAATCACCTGAGATTGTAACAGGAATGATAATGTAATTTAAGGTTTAAGACCACTAGGGATTGTGGCCTTAGTGGCATTAGAGTTTAAGGTTTAAGATCATTGGGGATAGTGATAAATTAGAATCTGAGCATATGTTTAAGATCACTAGGGACTGTGACTGAAATATATTATAGCTTAAGGTTATGATCACTTGGAACATGACAATTAAATTCAATGCTTAAGGCGTAAGATCACTGGGCATTGTGATAAAATGTATGCATCGGGTTTGGTTCTCGATGAGTGTGGAAGGAAAGTATAAATTGTCTTTGATCATGATAAGAGAGGTTTGACCTAAGATAATTGTAGGAAGGTCAACAATGGCATATCGGTTATACCATGTTTAGGTATTATTTAAATGACCTGGAAGTTCAAACTTGATATAGATTTTGATGTGATCGTACTTTTGGTTTTGCTGCTAATTATTAGAGTGGGATTTGTACGTAGATCTTCTATAATATTGGAGTGAGCTAAGGAGATTTCATAATATTGAAAGGAATGTTCTTCAAAGTTGAAAATGTATGTGGATTATATACATGTTGAATATTGCAAATAGATCTATTTTCTATTAATGTATTTGATTATTTTGAGGCCATAGAGTATGCATTATTGACGGGGGAATTCTAATTATTTGAATTCTCATGTTTGGATTGGGCTACTGGATTTTACTTATAATCGTAGAAGACTATTTGATGTGTTAATTTAAAACTAAAGCCTAGGTTTAAGATTTGAGCTGGGATTGTTTATCATTGTTGATGAAGCCACTAATAAATGTCATATTGAGTAAAGACTCCAGTCATGAGATGCTTATATGAATTATCATATATAGCATTGCTGATGGATGTTAAGAACCTTGGTGAAGAAAGATTTGAAGATTGATAGAGTTAATTTCTACTCATAGTGACATTGGCTCAATGACTTTTAACCCATTGAATTTGAAGTAAATCCTTTTGGAAGAAAGATCAATCTAGATTATCTAATTGAATTGCTAAGAAATTTAGGGTTAATTAAATCTAGATATTTTGGATTCTAAAACGGTTGTGAAGATCATGTAGTGACCTTAAACTTGATTTATGGCTTGAGTTTCAGTCATAAATTATTTAGAGGCTTTAGAGTATTTAATGGATCAAATCAGAGTACGCAGCGGAAGTGTGGTAGTTTGAGTTATTTTGAAACTGGTTAAGGATATTAAGATTTGATCTAAAAGGTATTATGATGGAACACTTGAGTTAGTTTCTAGTAGAGAAGAATGTTATTGATTCTAGAGATGATCTAGAGGTAGCTATGTAATTTTCACCAGTAGGTTCTTCTATTGTTGACAATTTTTGGGAGAACTTTGGGCATATTAAATTTAGCGTTAACGGCTGATGATTCCTTGGTTGGCCTTAGACTTGGAATGTTTTAACATGGATCTTCTATTTTGTTGGGATGATGTGGGCGAGAGGAAATTATTAGGCCCAGAGATAGTGCAATAGACCATATATAAGGTGTAAGTGATCAAAGAACGACTTCGTACAGCTCAGAGTCGTTAAAAGAGTTATGCTGATAATAGAAGGAGATCAAAATAACCTGCTATGTGTTATAGATGGAAAAGATCAAGTTTTGTCATGCCATGATTTTGTATGTCAAATCTTGTGAGCTTGCATTTTGAGAGGGAGATTGTTTAGAAGTTCGAGGAGTATGTGACGGTTGCAACCTCTCAAAGTCTGAAACTTAAGTATGTTAATTTCGAGGACGAAATTTTTTTTAGGAGGAAAGAATGTAAGAACCCATATTTTTTATTTGGGCTTGGGCTAAACCCTAGGCCACTGCACCCGGGCCAGCCTAAGGGCCCCGGCTGTTTAGCCGTGAGGCAGAGGAGGAAGACTCCGATTGGAGTCTTCCTCTCCTCCTTCACCGAACTCCCCCGAATCCATCGGAAGAGAAAACAAAAAAAAAAAAAAATAAAGGGAGAGGGAGACGGGATCAAATCCTACCTAATTTGCATCAATCTCCATCTATAAAAGAACCTATTCATCTCCTCCTAGGGCATCAACCGAGAGCATTTCCAGAAAAGCTAAAAAAAAAAAGGGAGATCCATAAGAAGCTTGGGTTGTTCGCCGTCGGGCTTGTCGGAGGAGCTCGCCGGAGGCGAGGTGAGGTCCCTCTCCTTCCTCTCTCTTGGCCGTGGGCCACTATTTCCTTGGGAATCCGGCCGGCAAGCCGCCGGATCGATGTGAACCAAACTCCCCTGTTTTCGGTTTGCTTTTCCTCTTTCGTTCTAGCTGGCCGTCGCCGGCCGTGGCGCACCGCCGGCACCACCACAGGCCGACGACCATGGGGCGTTGCTGGCCATGGGCTGCCCGGTGCCGAGCACCATCTCCCTTTCCATCGGGAAGAATGAAGAAGAGAGAGAGAAAGGGAGATTTCTTCTCTTCCCTTCCCCTTTTCTTAATATATGTTTTTTTTCTTCTCTAGTTTATCTCTCTAGTTGGGGTTCTCTCTCTAAACTTAGATCCGGGGAGATCATTGTTTTGAGGGTTCTGGGTTGTCATATATCTTGGGTAAATTTTTAATATTGACTTGGTTCTGTAGGGGAACAATCTGTTGAACGAGAGGACGTTGAGCAGGATTTTGCGTATCCCGGTTCATAGATCGCCGTGAGGGCGCGTGATTAGTCTGTCTGAGTTTTCAACAAAGGTAAGGATCCTTGTACGCCAATCCTGCATGATATAATATTTTTATACTTAGATATGTATGATATGCTATAATCCAGATAAATCAAAAATAGTTTTATATTAAATTATATTTTGATCGTGTTGGCTTGTGGTTGATATTATGATCGTATTCGCTTGTGGTTGGTATTATGATGGATGCATGCATGCGCATAACTTACACCTACATAATTGGACTGATGGATATGGTGCTCTAAACTAACCATGTGATATCGGTTGCCCCGTCACGGGCTGGAAACGTGACCGTGGTTAGTTTAAAGCCGGAAATAAATATAAAGAAATTGATGTGTGGATGTAAACTGGATTGTATGAAAAGGGACTTTGGGTTTATCTTGTTATTATGGCAGGCCCCGTCACAGGCTAAAAAATGTGGTACTTTGGTAGGCCCCCTCACAGGCTAGAAATGTGGAACTATAATGTGCAGGCCCTGCCACAGGCTGAAAATGTGATACTTTGGCAGGCCCCCTCACAGGCTAGAAATGTAGAACTATAATGTGCAGGCCCCGCCACAGGCTCAAAATGTGATAATTTGGTTGCCCTACCACAGGCTGAGAAATGTGACCGAGATTTGGCCCAAAGTCGGAAAGATAATTAATCCGGATCAAGTTGAAGAAAAGGCATTGAAACTATAATACAGGTTTATAAGCTATCATATGCTATATCATTCTTGTGTGGCTGGACTTTTATTGATGTTTTATGTACATACTTATATTGATTATTTGAGCTTTGATAGCTGGTTTATGACTTCATGATATGTGCATCGACTTGTCGTGATTTTTAGATTTATATTATTATTGTGTTGGTGTGGATGTATAGGGATTCTTACTGGGCTGTAAAGCTCATCCTCTTTTCTTCTTTCTTTTTATCAGAGTTGCAGGATGCTTAGATTTGGATGGGATGGGCGCAGAGTGCAAGTATCAGAGTCATTAGCTAGTTAGTTTGTTTGTCCTTCTTTGATGTCGATGAACATTTGAAGATCTTGTAATTGAACTAATTTGTTTATTTGGACATGTCGGACTGCTCTATTTGAATTACTAGATTAATTGTGGATTTATTAGAATTTTTGTTAATCATAGGCCTTGCATGATCTTTAGGGCACTACTCTAGGGCTCATGCGGCCGGTCGCGTACCGGACCCGGGTGCTGGGTTCGGGGCGTGACACTAGGACTCTTAATTGAGGTGGCGTGGGAGGATTAGGATAAATTAGAGGAGGAGTGGAAGAGTTCCACTTCCACTCAAACTCTCAAAGGGGTTGGGCGTGAGAATGGGTGAAGAGTCACTCAAACTCTTCCCAAATCTTGGCGTCTCACCAAGAAAAAGAGAAGGGAGCATCGCACTCCAAGGAGATTCACTCAGAACTTTTCAACTCTAATTCATTGTACGCTTTATTCATCAACCCTCCTTTATATAGAGTAAGGAGGTTGGAAACAAACAAAACAATCCAGCTCTTATCTGCTGAAAATTAGGAGTTTGAAATAATTCAAACTCTTCATACATGGACTTGATAATACTAATCTTTGAAGGAGTCAAATACACGAAGTAAAATAGAAGGACTCTTGTGACTCAGATTGGCTTGCGCACGCCCGTGAAGGAGCCTTGCGCACGCCGAATGAGTTCACATACATCTGAATTTTTAAATAAAAGGACACGCAAATAGCTAAGCAAAACAATCTAGGACTCAATCAAAATAATTCAATAATTTGACACAATCAACTAAAAATAAATTAAGACTCCTAATCAGCTAGGACTCTTTAAGAACACATGGACTCAATAAACAAGACTCTAAATAACCTAGAACTCTTCAACGCCACATGGACTCAATGTAATTTGGCATTGGAACTCTAGGACCCAATATAATTAGTTGCAAGCCCAAGGAAAGAACTCAATCTCTACGCACGCCTCACTCTTGGGCTTATGCGTCCTGCATCACACCTGCTCGCCATATTTATCTCTTTTTAAAAGAGAGAGCAATTTTTTTTTCTATACGTTTGTTAACAATGATGGCTTTCATTAGGATGCAGAGTGTGGTGCTAAACATTAGGTGAAATGAGTAGTTCCCCAGAATTAGGACTCGAGTCCACAACCTATGAAGAAGTTTTTGGCCTAAATTGACATAAACCTCTCTTTCCTTTCCTAGTTCTTGAACGCTATCAATCTCCTCCCATTTTTTTTCATCCCTCTTACATTGGTTCTGCATTAGGTGATGAGTCCATGCAACAATTGATCTTTTTATTTATTGGTGCCCGATAGGTAGGCTATTAGATAGAGTCAACAGCCAACCAATATATAAGAGCACTGATTCGAGTGAGAGAACATTTTAATCGGAAGCTCCACTGTACTGAATATTATTATGACTCTTCTCCAATCTCTTGCAATCTAGCATTCTGACAAAATTAGATAACCAAATTCATCTTTTCAATTACGATAAGTGAATGCTATCCAAGAACATCCAGATAAATATTCCAAGCAAGATTTTAAATACAAAGATCTCCATCATTTTAGTTGGTTGTTTCTATTTATTGCCCAAACCGATAGGGAGGAGAAGATATATTTGAAAAGAATGATCAAACTAGGAAAATATGGATAATTTGTGGGTCTCAGCTATCAAGATATTTATATATCATTGAAAATATAACAAAATTAAATTTAATTTTAATATTATAATATTAGTTTAACATTTAAAATTATCTTAATAAAAATAGTAAAAGTAATATTGGAAAGTCATAAAAGAATTGAAAATATTTCTCTAAATCATATAAATAAATTGAAGCTGAGTTGGCCGATCCGCATTATGTCTAGTCAAAAATCTTGATACATACTAGAAGATGGCTTAAAGCATTTTTTTCCGAAAACACATTCATGGTTCAAGAATAATTAGTTTAGAATTTTGATTGCATATTAAACCAAGGTTTTAGGTCTAAGGTGGATGGAGGGTACCTCGGCTATCCTATCTGGTTGCTATGAGATATGAAGATTGGGATGGGGGAGGGACTCTAAAACCCATCCATACAAGGAAAGTAAAGAAAAAAGAGGAAAGAACTAAAGGAAAGATGGGAGAAAATGGAAGAAAAGAAAGAAAGAAAAGGATAAGAACAAAGTACAGAAAAATAGAAAAGAAGGGAGAACCAATAGAAAGGAAAGGAAAGAAAGAAAGAAGGAAGAAAGAAAAGTAAAAAGAAAAAAGGAAATGAGAAAAAGGGAGGAAGAGAGAAGAAAAGAAAGAAATGAATGAAAGAAGGAAGAAGCAAAAGAAAGAGGAAAAAAAGGAAGATAAAGAGTAATGAAGGGAGGCGTAAAAGAAAGAATGGGAGAAAGGAAAGAAAGAACAAAAATAAAAAAAGCAAGAAATAAATAAAGGAAAGAAGAAGGGGAGAGAGGTAGAGAGCATTACCAAGACATTTAACTAGAAAGGTCGGTGGGATAAGGTAGGACAATAGGACATCTAGTTCCATGAAAAAATAAGGACACCCCCAACCCATAGGATTTAAAACCTTGCATCAAATTATAAAAAAATTATGATGTGCAGTATACAAGATTAACATGCATTAGGTATGATGTAATTGTGTGCTACATCATACATTGAATGTATGATCTATGGTCCTTCCTTTGGAAACATATATTAATACATATCATCCTCAATTTCTCGTGTTACTAGTTTTAGAACCCACCACATCTCCATTTACAATAGTAGATCAGTAGTGTATTTATAGTAAATAGTGCTATAGAATTTTTTGGTAGATAGATAATACTATAGATTATTAGTAAATTTGGAATGCATTAGTTGTACATTAATTGGTTTTTCCATGTATTCTACTATATTCACCACAATAAAATCTTTTGCCCACCCTGACCAACCCATTCTTTTCCTCATCCTCCCATCTCATCCCAAAATAAAAATCATCACCATGAGATCCCTTCCTCTTCTTCTTTTGGTCCCTCTTCTTCTCATCGCCATTGATGAACCTCATCGAGGTCACGGAATTGAGAGCAAAGCTTTACTCGACGATTGGCAACCAATCGAGAACCTCAACGACCCCCATGTCAAAGATATTGTGGAGTTCGCAGTGTCGATGCACAACAAGCAGGCTAACACTAGGTTTATTGCAAGTGGAGTGCTGCATGGCGAGACCCAAGAGGTGCAAGATGGAACAAAATATAGGCTTATCTTGGAGGTCATGTTTAATGGAGCAACGTCAGACTATGAGGCAGTGGTATTGGTGAGCACCGGTTTTGGGATCAAGAAGCTCATATCCTTCGACCCATTTAATAATTAAATGTCTAGCTGCTTGTTGCATCCTCTGTTGAATTATTATAAGTATTCCTTTTAGGAGTGCAGAATTGTTATGTGTTAAAATGTAAAAGAGAGGCTATGGATAATAAGGAGGTGATGTTGTTAAGAAATTTGTACTTCTTATTGTTGATGTTCAACAAAGGATGCTATGCCTTGTTAAGGGACAAGAAATGTGGATCCATGTTCTGGACTCAAGTGATCTTTCATTATCTGTCTTTTGCATCATTAGTTTGTCTCCTCCGACCATGGCTATCAAACAAAATATCACCTCAGACTATATTTAGGGATGTGATTATATATGCACTATATAAATTTCTCACGATTGATTAGCATATCAAGCCATGTAATAATCTATACAAATCCTAAACATAGAAAAAGAATATTTTGCTTGTACCTATTGTTTTACTTGGTTTCAAACCAAAACCAAGATACCAAGCAAATGGCGGCATGAGGAGATATGCATGGCATGCCACCAGCCTGCGGCCAGAATTTGAAGAAGATAAGATTAGGTTCAGTTGTCTTGAATCTTCAAGGATTTTTGAGATCACAAAATGCTATCTAAATCTACCATAAATCTATTGTAAAAACTAGAGCAAAATATAGAAAAAGATAATATAAAGCAATTGTATTATTTTGATAAAGGTTCTTTACTCTCATTACAAATTTTCTTTTATACATCTCATCTTCTTATGTGGTTACAAGTAGTGCTCAGTTATTCCTCACTCACCCACTTTGTTGCCTCTAATTGGCCATACATTCAAACTTGTGGTAGATGGATTTCTCCCACCCAAATATATTATTGAACTTTGAAGCTATCCAATCCATTCATTCGGTGTACCCATCATATAACCAATATGGCTCAGCCGGCTCATTGGCCTACGTATGCGTGCAAATATGTTGTGCCCCCCACATTCTCTTATCCAATAACCAAGAGGTTAATAGGATATAACTGATATCAACTTTTATCCTAGCCAAACTATAATTTGAGGATTTTGCCTTATCGGCCTGATCTAGATGCAGCCTTGAAGTTAATATTTAGGTAATTTACTCTAATTGTATTCTCTGGTCAAGATATCAAATTGAATCAAACCTCAACCTCAGAGATTGGTGTGAAAGGAAGAGGATGTGGCAACCTCTCCTTTCCCTTACAACCCCATGGAAAGGCAAGGCTAAGTCATGCTATGCTAATGCTACATTTAAACTAATCCTACTAGAGAAATTAAAGAAATAAGAGTAGAAAAGAAAAAATGAAGAAAAGAGAAGAGAAAGAAGGCTTCCCGAAACTGCTACTCCCTTGGCTAGAACACCTCTCAATGCCTCCTAACCCTTTGCATACTTACTACTTAGCAGCCACAAACGATTATTCTCTGGCTCAGATAAGCCTTTAGAGCTCCTGGCAAGATTTTGCCTGAGCTTTGCTAATAGGCTTCTTTCTACAGAATAAGCAATTGCTGGATGATTTGTTGAGATGTTGGTTTAGGCACTCTGATAGTTTTGCCACTCTTTTTCTTTTTCTTTCTTTTTTTTTTTTTTTTTTTTTTGCTAAAACGAATGTATCATATATTACGGATACGGATGTAATCAAAAAAAAGTCAAAAAAATAATAGGTCCCAAAGCGCACCAGCAAAAAAATAGTTTGGCCATCTTTGACAGCAAGCAGTCCAGCATAAAAAAAGATCAGATGGTAGGGGTTTTATCATCAGATAAGAGATCTGGTCGCCAAAATCATACTATCAGATCCAACAGCCGACTTCTGGACTCATCAAAAAGTCTAGATGTCTAACAGGTACTACTAACTCACATCCAAAAATATTGGATGTAGGCTTTTTACAACAGATTCCTTTGCATTGTTGTATGTAGCCTAAATCTAAAGCAATATGTGGGGTTGTTTCAACGAGCTCCTAGTCTTGGGGTGTTAGACCATGTCTAAATCTACTTTCGTTGACTGGCGTGGCTCGAGACATGCTTCCATTCATGGGAGAGAGAGTTTTCCTTTGCGAGCATTTTGGAAACAACCTTCCAAAAAAAATTTTGTGGGAGAGTTCCCCTTTGCAAGTGTTTTCAAAAGACTTCAAAAGAGGTTGCTGCTAGGTGCCATTTTGCCCTCACTGCTAGTGTCCTAGGTCGTGTGGTACGCCCTGTGGGAAGGTGATTCACCTGCCACTTGCTCCCATGCCAAAGGGTTTTGGAGGTACAAAGGTTTAGAAACATTGATTCGCTTCACAAAAATGTTTTAGAGCTCTTTTCGAAAGTACATACGATTGGAAATCCATTTTTGAAAATCATGGAAAACTTTATGAAAAAAATCATATAACATGCAAATGATGTCATGATGGTTGGCTTAATATATGTTTAGCAAGGTTGGCTCGCATAGGGAGGAACTGCTAGGTTGGCTTAATATGCATATAGCAACCTTTTGAATTGTAGGAACATCTTGATAAATGCTAAATAATACATAAATTAATCCCTTTCTCATTGTACTTATCATTATTTTCATGCACATATTTTATAAATTTAATCATGAAAATATGTATTCCCCTTCACCATTGCATTTTAATAAATTATCAGAAGTGATTCGAGTTTGATTGATTTTTTTGTCATATTGGTCGAGTCCAATGTGTGCAAGTTAAGTCAAACCCATTCCATCTTAGGCTAAGACCAAATCCAAGGTGAAAGGAGGACCAAGTATAAGACTTCCTTGTCATCATAGACTCTTGGAGGCGTGCATGATCAAATTAAGAAAGAGTGGAGGCGAGATCCATCTCTAAAAATGTAACAGCTAGATTTGGAAATTATTAGCCTGTACAAGTATTGGTATTCTACCCATAACTTTTGACATACATCTCTGATTAAGCTGAAATTAGATTCGTTGGAAAGCTAACTTAAAAAAAGAACAAAAGTGTATTGCAAGGATTTCAAAATTCGGACATTTCCTGGGTCAAAAGTGGACCGCAATTAAAGACACGAAATCAAGGGTAGATTCTGGGGTGATTCTATTCCAAATCAAACTCTGCTTCATGGATACATTGTATTAATTATTCTCCTTTTGTGGAGGACGAGGGAGCCACCCCTCGCAGCCTTCCTCAAGGCCCTAGCAGCCAAATGAGGGGTGAGCTCTTCTATTTTTGTTCAAATCAAATCGGGATCTCCAAAAGATGTTGTGCTGATTTTTCTCTCGAGAAATCAGTTGATTTCTTTCCACATCGGGCCAACCCCCTCCCTATAAATTGAGGGGTGCAAAAGCAAGAAGGGGACGTCAGAGAGAGAAGGAAGAAAAGAGGAGAAGCCAGCCTTGATGGAAGAATCCCTATGCGCTGCTGTTGTTCACATCTACATGGAGGTCTGATCTCTTCACTAGGGCAGGATGAAGCCCTAACAAAGGCAACAACGGTTTTGTATTTTTAATTTTTGTTCTTGGAGTTGTATGAACTTCTTTGATCTTAATGAATATCTTTTTATCCCATATTTAAATTCTGTGATTTTAAGTATGATGTTTATACAACTGTTATGTTCTTCATGATCACTAAGTAAATATAAGATAGTCCATGCTTAAAGAAGATGCGGTATGCTGCCACCTTAGATTAGGGTAGGCATCTCATGCCACCAATTTGCATATTAATCCAAGAATGAAATAAAATACAATTAATCATTATTGCTATATTAGTAGTGAATTCCTTGTCCTAGGTCCTTCTATTCATAACATTTTCAATTGCACTTCTTATTAGATTACTATAGTTTAATATTCTTCAAAAACAACTATTTCCCAATCCCTGTGGATCAATACCCATAATTAGCCACTATCCTACAAGATACGTGCTATTGTGTGGTCTTTAAAGTTGGCTATCACATCTCCACCATGAAATTGCCACCATACTCCTATATAAAATGAAATTGTTACTTTAAATAATATTATGAAACAAAAATAATCTAGATAAAGGATATTCTAATGAGGATGAGCATCTGTCATCACTGCTAGAGAGTGTTAAACAAATCTGAATTTTGATTACTATAGAGTAAAAACTGTGCAGCAAAATGAGCCTCATGTTCTCTGCCAAATAATTCATGCCATCTTTAACATCTGTTTGTTCACATTTTGTTTTTCCTTCATACATCAGAGATGGATTAAGAAATGCAGCAGCTGCATGAATCTTGTGAGGTACATTCTTACTTGCATTAAATTAATTCCCAGAGTTTCCAATACTTTGCTGGATCATTGTTGGAGGTGCAAATTTTGCTCATCCCATTGCATGATACAGAAACCTGCAATAGATCCCACACCATCAACTAAATGAAGAACCAAAGTTAGAGGCTCCAAAACTGATATTACATATTTGTCTGGAGACCAGCAATTTAGACTCCAAATTATGCCTGTACCAAGCTGGGCTTTTAGGCATCTGTTGTAATCCATAGCTCTCCGCTCAGGTGTTGCTACCATCAACCTTTGATTGTCTTCTACTCCGAGAATAGACTGCAGCATTAGAAATGAGAGGCAAAACTTGTTTTACATGACTTTTAATTTCTTTGTCGATTGTGTGAGCTCTCATGAAGTTCAAAATAGTTATGTGTTTGTACATATAGTCCACAATTTCTTTTGAATCATCAAATACTATCCATATCCATTCAACTTCTTTATATACATCCTTCAACAAAAATTAGATTCCGTGAGCAGCACAATTGGTCTTGGAAATATGCAAACATCTTCCAATAATCATATCACTTGCAACTTCACAATTAGAAGCCTTATCTGTTATAATTTGTACCACCTCCGATCACCTCCATAGTAGAGTATATCATTAAGAAAATGACCAGTTTTTTATTTCAGCTGACCAGTCAAATGAATTTAACAAGATAGCTCCTCCAGGAGACTATGCAATTATATCAATAAATGATCATTTCTTTTTTTTTTTTTTTGGTTACATGGTCGCTCATGTTAATTTGGCGTGATACAACCAACTGAGTCAAGATACAATATGTGGCATAAAGATAGGGGTACAATCTCAGCCCATGTCCATGAGACCATCTTCGGAGTGATGGGCAGCAAAAGAAACAACCCAATCAGCGGCCTTATTCGCCTTCCGGTATATATGATCAATCTGAAAGGAGTCACCATCTCTCACCATCCGCCGTATATCGCTAAGGAGAGGATGGTCATCAATATGTCGCTCGGCATCCCGAATCCAATCAATTACCATAGCGGAGTCTCCTTTTGGGGTGATCTCGCCAGCCCCTAGGACGTTCCTTGCATAAGTGATGCCCTCCCATGCCGCCCTGAGCTCTGCTCCTATGACTGTCATACCACAGATATGTCGCCCTCCCGCAACAATCAGTCTGAAATTGTGATCACGGATCACAAATCCCGTCCCTCCTCTGTCTTCTCCGGCTAACACACTACCGTCGAAGTTCACCTTAAGGTGACCAGGGGTTGGGAGTTCCCAAGTGACAAAAGTGACTCTGAGCGCTGTGACAGCGATGTGAGAACCCCAGGTGTCCCTAGTCCCTCCAGGTGAAGTTGCCCTGATAGAGTAGATGATCTCGGCCGCATACTAGAAAGCTCTGTCCACTATAACTCGCGGGGGTGCCATCCTTCCCTCGAAGAAATAGGCATTCTTATCTAACCATATGTTGTAAGCTAGATAGGCATAGGTGACGCCCCACTCCACCAACCCCGGTCTCCTCATGGATTCCCTCAGATGTATAATAAGTCCTCCATCGATCCCCATCCCCACAACGAGGATGGTGCTGCACTCCTCCACACATGTATAGCTCGAGAGCAACAAAGAAGAGCATGACTGATGGTCTCCTCCCCATCAGGGCAGTCCTCACACGTGGGAGTAATCCTGACACTCCACCTAGCCAATACGATGCGGGTCGGAAGACATCCCCAAGCCACTTTCCATAAGAATAAGGAAACTCGGGGATGGACGCACAATCTCCAGATCCACCCACCCTCTATCCACAGGATAGTCTCCCTCCCCATCAATGCCTACAGATCCCTAGCACACATCTCGTCCTCCTTGTCGAAGTCCAAACCAACATGTCCACCGACTCCCCACTAGGGATCAGGAGCTCCAGAACCCCGACAGTCTCGCCGAATCCACCATCGTCGGCATCCTCCCTAATGGCTACTCAGTCATCCAGGCATCCTCTAGCACATCAATAGATCGTCCATCACCAATCGTCCATCTGATCTTTGGGAGAAGCATCAGTGCGTAGGCACAGATCTCCTTCCAGATGAAGGAGCTATGGTGTCCCACTCGAAAGTCAGCCACCGCTGAATGGGTGCCATACTTGCTCCTCACGAGGGTACCCCACAAACTATCCGGCTCCAGGATGTACCTAGCGGCATGTTGTGCCATCATAACCTCCCGCCTCATGATCAGTGAATGTACTCCCACACTACCTGTCCTGACTGGCTGGCAAATCGTCTCCCATGCCACCAAGTGAATGCCACCGCGACCTCCCCTCCTGCCCTAAATGAAACTCCTAAACAGCTGCTCCATGGACCTTAGCGGCGCTATCGGCACAATGGTGTTCGATAATAAATATATCGGCATCGAGTTGAGGACCGATCGCACTATGACCACCCTGCCCATCATAGAAAGTGCATCCATCTGCCAACCCTCTAACCTCTATCTGATGCTGCACACCATATCAGAACAGTCCCCACGACGAAGGCACCACCCAATGATAGAAACCCCTAAGTACTTCAGGGCACCATCTTGTTCACCCACTCCCAGGACCTGTTTGATGGATGTCTTCACCAGTGGCTTGATCTTCGGGCTGAAGCAAATTGCTGACTTGGCCAGGTTGACCCACTAGCCTGAAGCAACACAATACTCCTTTAGGGTCCTCCGAATGACCATCGCCACTTGTCTTGTGGCTTGAGCAAGGATCAAGCAATCATTAGCAAATAAAAGATGTGATACCTGGAAGGACCCCGACCTCGGTCTATAACAGTAACCGACTTAATCAAGGCTTCATTCTCCTCCTCGGGCACTATTACCAATGGCATCGGCATGACGGGTGTCCTCTCACTGTCTAGCTGCTATGTCCACCTAATCTTGAAAAATTGCTCGAGTACCCCTCTGATGGTATCTACGTCCTCCATCAGCTGCCCATCAGCCCTCCTGATTGCTCTGATCCTATTCCTCTGCCTCTGAATGATCGCCGTCTAACAAAAAAAATTGATGTTTCGGTCCTCCTCCAAGATCCATTGCACCTGTGATTTTTGCCTCCAGAGGATTTCCTACTGTCGAAGAAGCGAATCATGTAGTGATGGCTGAGATTTGAGCTCCCCCAACCGCTCCACCGACAGGCCTCCATCATGAGCCTCCTGGGACTATAGACCCGCGATAGCTATCTCAACCTCCTCTAATCTCTTGAATATGTTCTCCACCTCTTTTCGGTCCTAACGCCTTAGTCTCCGCTTTGTCGGCTCCAGTTTGTGGGACACCCTGTACATCGCGTCACCAAGCCTCCCACACAATCTCCCCCGATTGGGGATAAGTCAGCCAAAATTTCTCAAATCTAAAAGAACACTGATAATGGAGAAAGTCGAAGGTACTAAGTAGAATCGGGCAGTGGTCCGAGGCGATCCGTGGCAGATGACTCACACTGTAGTCCGAGTGGCACTGCACCCATGTGGTGGTGGCAAAAGCTCTATCCAGCCTCTCCCAAACTCTGGCGCGGCTCTATCTCTTGTTGCACCATGTGAATCTTGAACCCCTGAAACCAAGATCCACCATCCCATTGTCCATAATGAAGTC
Source organism: Phoenix dactylifera (assembly GCF_051530095.1). Lineage (NCBI taxonomy): Eukaryota > Viridiplantae > Streptophyta > Magnoliopsida > Arecales > Arecaceae > Phoenix > Phoenix dactylifera. The sequence continues at coordinate 8,288,627 of NC_143196.1, read as the reverse complement.
CCGGAACTCCCTGACCTCCTTCTTATTGGTGAAAGCCTTCCCCCCATCATCTATTGCTGGCGATCTATGCAATTGAAAGCTCTTACTATAACCGTGGGGTGCCTCTGTTGGATTAGTTTCGCTGCTTTATTCCACAGTGTCCTTCTCTCCCTGAAGTCCATACTTGCATACACCACTGCTAGGATCTATGGTTTCTTGGTACTTTCAGTGATAATCATTATAACATGTTGGTTACAGACATTAAATATATCAATATTGCAAACTCCTTGCCTCGATGTTGCAATGATGCTGCCAGACAGCCCTTGAGATTCCACTGCATATAACCCTGAGGATCTTCGTAAGGCTCGCATTGCTCGCTGAAAACTCCTCCCGGATAGTCGGTTTCAAACAACACACATACCTCAGGGTTGTGTAGGTGGACGAACCTGCGGAAAGTCGGAGGGTTTTTTGGCCCCTCAGCAATTCCAGAGTAGTATCTTTATTTACCAACTTGGGACGTGTCCTGGAGCCCATCCCCAGGGCCAGCACCTTCTCTTCCCTCTAGCCTCCCATCTTCACCGGCCCCCCCTTGGTGCGCCCCTTGTACAGCAGCCTTCAGCTGGTGGACCAAAAGCCCATGGGCTTCCCACCACTCAGCACTCCCTTCCCCCGACCCTTAAAAGTTGGAAGCTTCCGGAGCCGGTTCACTCTGTCCGCATATTAGACATCAATATTCATCCAGTAGTAGGCCAAGAATCTTTTAGTTATTATGCTTAACACCTACCTGGCATCTACCACATATCTCTTTCTGAGAGTTGAATAGCAAGTTATAGCCAAAAACAAGCTCAGGTATAGCATTGCACATTCCAAAAAATGATGGTAAGAATGACATTGAATACAAGGTTATTTCATTATAAAAGCATTACAGCCTTATCAACCACTGCCACAACCGTTTCATGATAAATTTGGGGCAATATTGTCTAGCTTGAACCCGCCGATGAACCAATATTTGAAGAACTGGAAGGGTAAATTGATGATCCAGTTTGAATCCTCTCGACACCGGAAGAGATTGATGATGTTTTAGGTTATTTATTAGGTCCACCAACTGCCAGATAGCTAAAGCTTGAACATCTTCAGGCACTTTGTCACAAACTACCATATCGCGCCCTATAAATCCTGATAGGTGAGACTTTACTGCAATATTCCTCCTGAACAAAATTTACATCTAAATCTACTCTTTAGATCATCAGCATATTCCCAAAAACGGTCTTTCGCTTTTCCCATTTTACTTCAACCTGGCAAATATCATCATGTTTGTGCAATTTAAAAAAAAAATATTGTTAGAACTTCTGAAAAAATGATTCGTTACTATATAGCAAAGAAAATTAGCCTCTCACATAATATAAATGAAACAATGTACGTATATTATTTTCATCTTTAAATAACTATATTTATTGCTTCTATGTTATTGGTATTATAGTTTGCCAAAATATTAGATGCTATACAAAGAATTAAATGATGACCAAACATAATTCAAATTTAATAATTGAGTTCTGGTATCATATATGATTTTATAAACACACCCAAATACAATACTAGCTGTCTTATCTTGATATGTCCTACATACAATACTATGCCTTCTCTCTCTTTTACTCCTTAGCTGAATCTACAGCTGTTGCAGGATAGCTGTCCGATGTATTGAAGACATGGCACTTGACATGACTAAAGTGTCTTGCCAAGTAAAAGGTTGGAAGCTGCTACTCCAGAACATGGGTCCTGCATCCACACTCGCAGCACACTTGTTTGCCACATAGGTTTTGGAGCAAATTACATCACTACAATTTCATGGCACCAATGAGTTGCCCATAAGCTAAGCTGTTCTAATAATGAGAGTACATGTAAGTTCCTAGTAAAAAGCTAGTCCTTGTCCAGCATGGTAGCAATGGTAGCTAAGGTTCTCAAAGTTACAGCATAGAAGATTGGAATTTGAAGCTTAGCATGCTTCCTTTTGTTGTTTTGCATCTACAACATATCTTGAAGGTAACATTTTGTAGACATATTTCAAATCATTTAAAAACCTGACATACATATGTATGCAATATGTTTCCCTGTATGTTAATGTTCAAGTTACTTATATCCCTTGATTTTAGTGAAAGAGTTTATATGCACAATCTAATTTTGTTAGGTGTACAAAAAGGGCATCCCAGTGAAAGAACTGTGGTGCTTGGTGGATCAGATGTACGCAAACTTATTCTTGCATGTAGAGAGACGGTATTCATGTTTCAAACCCATTACAACCAGTTTACAATAGAGCAGCCTTATTATTGCACCAAAGCTCATACACGATATAAAATCTATAGAGCTTAAAAGATTTGTGAAAATTGATTTGCTCATATGGAGGTATCCTTCACTCATTTTAAGTAATCCTCTATGATGATGAAAAATACATCACTGGCAGGTTTGAAGGTTTGTAAAGCAAGCTTGGAGAAAGAAAAGGGAAATTATGGTCTGCAGTGCATACTTTGAAATGAAATTCTTATTGACCAATGAAAGATTGGAGACTGGCTTGTTTGCTAGTTAGTTCACAAGGAAAAATGGAACTCTCAGAAACACTTCATAATTGCCACCAGTGAAATGGAACAGTACTGCGGACTGGGTCGCCTTCTTTGCTGCACATCATACTAGAGCAGTCATATAGGGGGCCTTGGAGCATGTGTCATTGGCACTGGAGCGTATTTTGTACTTTGATTATTCAGGGCGTATTCACGGACGTATGTGGTGAGACGCCGTTACACCAAAAAAAAAAAAATGCTGTCTTTCTAGGAAGCATTAATAGGAAATATGAGATGCTATATGAAAGTGTCTTCCATATTCCTTATACTAAAATAAAATTATGAAAACTACTCTCAAAAGCGGACCAAAATTTACAATGATTAAATGGTGTAGCAGGAAAAAGTCATTCACAGATAAACTATAAAATAACAAATGCAGGATGAAGTTATCGTCCAATTTAATGATCTATTTAAAAAGAAAAGACTTTAAGCAAAAAGCATTCACCTCACGTACATGAGTTTTCCATAGGATGATATATAGCTCCAACATTTTGACATGCCATGGACTTTCACCACCTGAGAGATTACAAAATCAATTAAACTTATTTTGTTGCCACCACAAAAACCTTGTCCTAGATATGGGCAAAACAATCTATAGAGCATGGATTTGACAAAAAGAAATAGATGTCAAAGACAGGTTATTAGTCTTGCAAAGATAGCTGACATCAATAACTCATCCCAATGCATCATCATACTTGCCTACCATAACCTGTCAGCATACAGAACCCCTCCATCAACACTTGATTGAACTGTTCTGTTTTGAAGAGTCTCCACTGTGTTCTCCTCCATGTTAAGTGATCCTACATAGGTAATACCATAATAGCAATGATGAGGAAATCCCACCTCTCTTGAGCTTCATGCTTTTGAGCTCTATATTCAGTAAAAGTGTAATAGTGACCAGGAGGCTGTTAAAATAAGTGGAACATAGTTTTTAGTCAAAAAAATAAAAAAAGGAAAAAAAGAGTTGAACATTGCACATAAGATGTATTGACATGGACCATCTTAAAAGGATAAAAGGTTAAGCAGTTAGAATCCTTTTTCCTTTCTCCTTTTGCATTGTCTATATAAAAATAAAGCAATGTTTACACAAAAACACAAAACAAGGCAATGCGCTAACAATTACTGTCACATTGGACAATTTAACCTTTTTACAATTTAACAGGTTACCTTTTTGACCATGAAAGGACGGCAAAATTCTTCTCAACCAAGTTTTGGACAGGCTCCTTGGTTTAGCATTACTTTTGGTGGCATATTAAATTAAATTGGCTGGTTGGTGAGGCAGTGTTTCAAAACTGGCTCTGTATTCTTCTCCAAGGCAGGATGGTATCCTCATTGGTCAAGCAAATACTGCAATGATGAAGATTTCATCTCACAGCTTTGAGACTCATCTCTGCTTAGAGTATAACTTTATGTGTAGCAAATTAAGATGTGCTAGGTATCCTTCCATGGTGTTCCATTTGCCTTCCAAGCTGCAACAAACACTTGTATATCTCCTTACACTCTGGGTGAAATTTATCTCTCGCAATAAATTCATGAACCATGCCATTCACTTCAATCGAGCTACAGCCAGGAGTCTTCTCTACTCCCATCTTCCTCATCAGCACCCTCACCTTATCAGCCTCATCCCTCATGTTTGCCTCCACATACATGTTTGCCAGCAACACATATATTCCACTATCATGTGGGTCCAACTCAAGGAGCCGCAAGGCTGCCCTTTCACCCATGGCAACATTTCCATGAATCCTACATGCAAAAAACAGTGCACCCCACACCACTGCATCGGGTTCCATAGGCATAGCCTTCACCAGCTCTTCTGCCTCATCCAAGAGGCCAGCTCTACCTAAAAGGTCCACCATGCATGAATAATGTTTCAGTTTCCGCACAAGTTTATACTTTGATGTCATTTGGTCAAAGAATATCCTACCCTCATCAACCAAACCAGCATGACAACAGGCTGATAGAACCCCTACAAAGGTAACCTCATCAGGTTGTAACCCAATTTCTGTCATCTTTAAAAAGTGCTTGATGGCATCATCTGCATGCCCATGACTGGCCAAACCACAAATCATAGCTGTCCAAGTTAGTGCATTTCTTTCAGGTATCTCTCTGAATACCCGTAATGACTTCTGAATATTCCCACACTTTGCATACATATCCACCAGAGCAGTCCCCAGTGCAACATTTAAAGGGAAGCCATGTTTATTGATGCAATGATGGACCCACATCCCCATCTCTAGGGCTCCAAGTTGGGAGCATGCTGACAGAAGAGTACCCATAGTGACCTCATTGGGCTTTACATGTGAAGTTTGCATGTCATGAAACAACGTTATTGCCTCTTTACCTCTCTTGCACTGAACATACCCAGCTATCAAAGCATTCCATGGTATGACATCTCTCTCTGGCATCTCTCTAAAGACCCTTTGAGCAGCATCCAGCAATCCAAATTTTGCATACCCAACGATCATTGTGGTCCAAGAGACCACTGTCCTCTTCGTCATTCTATCAAACAATGCTAGTGCTGGCTCTAAACTCCCACATTTTACATACATATCCATGAGTGAATTAGTCAAAGGAACCGTAAATTTTATCTCATTTTCTTCTATGTATTGATGAAATTGCTTTCCAAGATCTAAATCTTGTAACTGGGTACAACATGAGACAAGTCCTATCATCGTCACCTCATCGGGCCTAACCTTCCCCACCTCCATTTCTCGAAAGAGTTCCAAGGCTTCTCTAGGACATCCACTTTGAACATAGGTATGAATCATAGTATTCCAAGAAACTAAATCTCTGACACAACTTCCATCAAACAATTTACGTGCATCTCCTAATCTACCACACATCGCAATCATATGAATCAATGCATTGATCACATAAAAATGGGAGCGCCAACCCAATTGAAAAGCATGGCCAAACAACTCCATTCCCAATTGAAAATCCACCATTTTAGCACAAGCCTTGAACAAGAATGGGTACGTATATTTGTCGGGCCGAGCATTGCTATGAAGCATCAATTTATACAACAAAATCGATTCTCTTGGGTCATCGCCACCGGAGCATCCTCGAATTACAACATTCCAAGAGAAGACATTCGGGTTTTCCAGCTTTCTCAGAATCATACTGCCATAGAGAAGCTTGGGAGGGTCCGCAAAAGAACAGACGGCAATGAGGCGGCTCGCAGCAAATGCGTCTGAGATTATGCCGGAAAGGATCATCTGAGCTTGAATTTGCTTCACTTGGTCCAACGTGCTGCATCTTTCCAAGAGGGAGAGGATGTGGTCTGTTGATAATGAGGCCTGGTTTGTTGTAAAGTTCGGATTTTGATTGTGAGAATAGCGCAAGCAAGTGCGGAGAAGAGAAACGGGGGGGTTTGAGAGGAGATTTACAAGGTGGGAGATGGAACGGGGTTGAGAGAGAGTGGTAAAGACCATGAGGAGAAGAATCGATCTACAATCATTTAGATGTCTACAAAGCGGCGAAAGAATCCAACATTGGAGAACGCACTCGTTCGGATCGTGCCAGGGATCAAAGGCGGGAAGAGTCGAAGGGAACCGGTAGGCGGCACAGTGGCGGCGCGTCGGCGAGATTTTTGTGAAGAGGGGGCCGGAAGGAGGAGGGAGAGGCAGGGAAGGAATTCGGACCACGTCCGAGTCGCGGTTCCGTGCAGCAAGCTCCGGTCCCCAGCTCCTGGTTTTATTGGTCCGATCGGTGGAGGGAACGCGATGCAGGCGGGCTCACGGCTCCCACGTTGTGGCTCCCATTGCAAGGCCCATAGCTCATAGATTTGGGCCGTGTTGCATGGGCCATTATAAGGACGCAGCCCAGCCTACTGTTACACTAGGCTGAACATGGGTTTGGTTCAACAGCAATTGCTGGGTTGGTTTGGTCCGGGTTCTAAAGAAGACTGGGTCGGTTCTAATTTTTTAAGGCCAATAAAAGTGGTTTGTTCCTAAGTCGGCCAATTAAGGCCAGCTGTTGGGAATAGAACTTTTGAAAGTAGAGTTTTCGGAAGTAGAGCTTTCTAAAGTAGAGCTTTTATAAAAAGTTGTTTGATGTTTGGTAACTACATTTCTAAAGTGTTGTGCCACTTTAACATATATTTGGTAAACAAATTGAAAAATATTATAATATGTATTAATACATAAATATATGATATAGTATAATATTATTGTAATGTAATATAATATTATTATAATATAGTAATATAATATTGTATACTATAGCATAATAATTTAATATATTATTAAATTATTTAACATAACATATCATGTTATGATATAATATAATATAATATAATATTTATAGTATAATATAATAATAAAGATATAAAATATTATAATTATTAGCATAAATTAACTTTCTATAATATAATTCTATTATAATTCTATTTTTTTTCCTTTGGGGCACTCGCTCATCCTTTTGAAGTTTCTTCTGCTTACTTTCCGATCATTTAGACAACCTAACTAGGCCATCAATATCAACATATATCATGACAACTTCCCATACAAACATCCATGGATCCTACAACAAAAGGACATTATAGTCACCTTACAATCCAAATCATTTTTCCAATTGGCGTTCTTGCAATTCTAAACCAACTTGCGAGTGAAATTAAAGGGCCAAAAATATCTACCCTCCCACCTCCATTTGGAACCTTAAAAGCTGGTATATGTGACCAAAATTGAATGGTACTAAGGATGTCCCACCCGACGCACCAACACCCCCGTTCCATGTGGGCAGGCTCTACCACAAACTTACAGATCATATATTACGACATACGACCACACAAATAGATAGACACAGCAATGAATCCAGCCCAGACAAAACTACCTTTCTTTTATCTCCACTTTAATTGATAATTAATTATGTTTTATTTTTTCCTTTGTAATTAACTAATTATTATTCTTTTTTTGGTTTTTTACATGAATGCTCTCCTAAATATTGAATTTTGCATAAATATCTTTCGAAAATTGATATTTACATGTATACCTTCGTAAAGCACTTGTTTTGCTATTCTACTCATTTTTTATCCTTCTTTTTGCATATATACCCATGCCATCTAATGCTGTTAAAAAATTAACGGTTTTAAATTAAAATAACTAAAATATCCTTAATGAGTACATGTGAAAAAAATATTTATAAGATGATGCTGATGAAGGATAAAAAAGTGATTTCAACCACCAAGCCCAGAAAGATGGTAGCAGGCAAGCCAGAAAATTGAATGCCAAAGGAAAAAAATCCGAGGATTCCTCTAACGGCTAGTTTCAGAGTGAGAAGCTCTAGTGTAGTGAGAGAAAGCCAATGGCTAGTCAGTAGTGCCCAAGCGGCGTCCGGCCGGAAAGTTTGACTGTGCTCCGGCCGACCGGCGTGGTACCCACGACGGGCAGGGCAGTGGGAATTTTTTCGAATAATATTCTGCGAGTGCCTTCGGCTCATCCGGCGTTCAAATCTGGTGGCTTGGAGGAAGCAAGGGGCGGTCCACCAAGGATCTTGAGTTGGAAGGCGAGGTGGTCGGGCCTCAGGCAGCCTGTGATCCGGTCGTTGTGCTTCCATTAGCGGGAGAGATCCCAATGCGGCGGGGTAACTTCACTCCACTCTGCTTTTCGGCTAACCCTCTTTCTTTCGGGTTCCATGGATCAGAAGAAGAAGCAGCCGGTGGGGAAGGCGACGGCGGGAGCGGCAAGAGGCCCCGGTAAGGCACACGGTCATGGGTGTGGGGAGAACCTGGCGTCTGGTCGAGGCTGAGGCTGTGGGTTACTCAGTGGCCTATGACTGCGAAGGTAGAGCGGCGGAGTCGTCGCTTTCCGGACGTCCTCAAACTCCCGGAGGAACTGATTATGGCGGCTCGGCTGGAGTGGGAAGGGCGGGCAGTGGTGGCTCGCAGCTTTGGCCACTGTGTCCCGACGGAATGGGTTGCCAAAGACTGTTGGGATTTGTATCCTAAGTGTCAATCGTCAGCATATTGATTATTGAATTTTGTAAATGAATTGACAAATTAAATAAAGTGTTATTTGGTATTATTCATCATTTTACATCTTCAAATGAACTCTTATATGATCAAGTCCTTAGGACTTATTAATGATAAAGGAGGATTTATCTTCGAGTCCTTAAACCAGTTCGCGACCAAATGATATGTTGTTACTAGGAAGACAACATTATCGAGATTAGGTCGTTGTGTGACATATACGTTAGTGTTGGTTGTTCTCTTAACCAATGAGTGTGGAGACACTGGTATGCCACACAGGTGAAGTGTAGGCGTACATTTCACTGAACGTGACCAATTCCAGAATGCTCTACTTTTAAAAGATGTTCCGAGTGGATATGGATATAAGTTTGGCCCTCTGACCTGAGACCGCAACTTGTGACCAACAAGCAACTCACTGTACTTTAGTACCGGACTACTTGAATTTCTAATTCAGTGACGGAAGGTCACTGGGTGCAGTCAAGTACTTGCATAGTCAGCTGTGAGTCGAGATGGAATTGACCCCTCCTAGAAATAGGAGATAATGTCTTGTGATTAATTTAGCAAAACCTTAGGCAGGGTAATCTCAGTGAGGAGTCACGGAATATCTAAAGTTAATCACATAATGAATTTACTAATTATAGTGTTGACAGTGAGCTCTAAGTCATCCTGGCATTAGGAGTCAAAGGTATGAATTATACGGTAGCCATAGTCCAAGGGTTCTTGAATGTTGCTTTGCAATCATTCGGCCTATCCGGACGTCGGATACCATTGCTAGATGGTCATTTCGATCAGTACAAGAAGTTGTTCTTGTGCTACCGGCTTAGGTTCGAAACTATGGGGTCACATGCATTGAAGTTCTAGGTTGATCAAATGGCTGATTGATTATTAAGAATCATTCAGGAATAATTTGGTCAATTCGATTGACAAATTATCCTAAGCAAAAGTTGCATTAAAATAATTATTGAATTATTGGAGGATTAATTAGCAATTAGGTTGCTAATGAACTCAATTTGATTGAGTAATTGGGCTTAGGTTCAAATTGAATAGGATTCAATTTGGGCTGCATGAGGGTTTGACCTAATTGGATTGGGTTCGACCCAAATAGATTGAGCTTGACCCAATTGGATTGGGCTTGATCCAAATCAATTAGAAGACCTTATTTGATGAAGATTATGAGTCCAAATAATCGGAATTGGATAAGGAGAAGAATTCCTAAATTTTAGGAACCCATCCTTATCTTCATAGAGAAGAATGACACATTGATTTATCCCTAATATTTTATATGCCCATCCTCTTTATTTTTGGCCAAAAATTGGCGTGAAAAGAGAGGAGGCGTGGGGCTATATTTTCTATAAAAATGGCACCTCAAATCTTCCTAAAAAGATTTAGATGAATTTCCTAATTTGTAGAGATTGTATGGCGCATAAAATAGGATGGTTTGTGGCTGAACTTTGGATGCATGAATTTCTATCTTTTAGGGATCCAAAATGCACAAAATTTGGATATGTTTATCTCCTCTTAGCTGCCAAATCATCAGAATTTTTTGGAGATTTTATCAGCCAAATTAATTGGCTAAATTAGGTGTGAGGCGTGGGGGGATCTTTTAGCTATAAAAGACCCCCATGCCTAGGGTTCAAGATATACAATATTTAGAGATTTCAGAAAATTCTGAAAAAATTCTCTGAGGGCCTCCATCCCTTCTTATCCTTCTTCCTCACGTCCATCCTCCATCTTCTTGAAGAACAATCAAAGGTTGAGTGTTTAGAAGGAGAAAGCTTCGGCCATTGCAACATTCCTGCGCGAGCTAGCACTCCCGCGGAAGACGATCTACCTAGGGCTTCGCGTGTACTTCTCATAGAGGCCATTCGTGTACGTGGCTGTGAAGTCAAGGATCAGATCCATAAGTTTTTTCATCATAAAAGGTATTAATTCTATATTAATCTTTTATTTTGGAGTCAGGGTCTAGGTCCGATTCTCCGAGATTTTACCCTCTTTTGGGGCTCCTCATGGAGTTATCTTCAGAATCCATTCGATGGATATTTGGAGATTAATCGGAATAGAGTGTATACCTTTTAGATCTGATAGTTAATCATGTATAAAGTTTTAGCATAATTATTTAAACGATTCCGGCATAATCCTATGTGTTCTTACAGTGATGATTTCTAGATTTAATTTTATAAGCATGCACAAATTAAATTGTTTGATTCGATTTTTTCGCTGCATTTTTGAAACTTAAAAAGAACTACGTATGGCTTGATCCCCCTTATGAAGGGGTACGTAGGCAACCCGATCAGGTTCAGTCATGATTTTTTTTTTAAAAAAAAAATTCAGCATGCCTAACACCAAAGAACCTAGGATTCACTTTCAAAGACGTGGCTGCCTGTGCCAAGCTGAAGGCGTGGTGGCCATCCTACTTGCGAACGACTACCTCGCCTTGAGGTTCTGGTCGATGGAGGACCGGGACCGAGCCCTCAGTGAGGGCCCATGGGTGGTGGCGAGGTAGCTTCTTGCCATGAGCCCATGGGTCCCAGATTTCGAGCCCGAGAAGGATGCCGTGAAAACGGCCCTGGTGTGGCTCCGCCTACCGCCGGAGTACTAGTCGACTTCATCTATCCTCCACATTGCGGCTTGGGAGGGCCGGCCGATAGCGGTGGACGGGGTTACCGAGTGACAGGGGGTGATGGGCTTTGCCCAGGTAAAGGTGGCGGTCGACGCCACCGAACCCCTGTTACCAAGGGTTCTAATTCAAGGGAAGACGAAGGTGCGCTGGCAGCCCTTCATCTTCGAAAATGTGCCGGCGCTCTGCCCCCATTGTGGGCGGATGGGACATGGGGAGGCGGCCTGCCGTCTTTCGGCGACCGGCCAAGCCGTGGAGGGTTTGCCCTCAGGGGCAGTGGACCCGGGGGGTGGGTCGGATCAGTCGCCTCCGGCCGCTGGGGAGGAGAACCAAGGGCCAGTCTATGGCCTTTGGATGGTGTAGATGTGGAGGAGAATCCTGCGGGAGAACTGTCCGCCGCGGTCGGGGGAGACGATCGAGCCTGATTAGGGGCCTGGGTCGTCCTCGACCCGGCCGCCATCCTCGGGAGCCCGCTCGACCTTGCCGGCATCCCCGACGGACCCGGACGGTTGGCAAAAGCCAACGAAGGTCATGCACTGCCTGTCGCCGCTGGGCGGAGGAGGACGGGCTGTACCTGGAACCCCCAATCAGCCATTTTCGAGTTGCCATAGCCGGTGAGCCAGGAGACGGCTTGGCTGAGTCGGGGGACCCGGGCTGAGCAGGCAGGTCGACTCGGCCACGGAGCGGGCCGACCCGGGGCCCAGCGGGGTGGTCGCTGTCCGGGTCCAAACCCAAAAAAGGCCTAGGCCCGACGGTCCAAATGGCCCAGCAGGCCAGTAGGATGCCAGACCAGCACGCCCAGGCCTAGAGGGCCGAGCGTTAGGGACGTGGGCCGGCGGGTGCGGCCCAGGGCACGCCCCAAGCCGATGGCGCACCTCGCATCGACGGCGCGCCTCGCGCCAGGTTCGCGCCCTGCATCGAGGGTGCGCTTGATGCCGGGGCCGCACCCCGCGATCGGGGCGCAAGGCCACGCGCAAGCCCCGCGGGCCCATCTCGCGACAGGGTCGCAGGCCTCGGTGGTGCTGGGCCCTTGGGCGAGCCCGCGAGCCTAGGCCCAGCCTATAGGGGGCCCACAGGGCCAGGACATCGGGGGCCCACGGGCCCAGGCTATGGTGGGCCCACTGGCCCAGTCATCCTTGGGGCTGGGGGTTCTGACTAAGCCAGACTTGCTGGCCCAGGACGAGCAGACCCTGGTTAGGCCCCCTGAGGCACCAGCAGAGCCTTTCCAGTACAGCCCACCCTGTCAAGAGTTGGAGTCAGGGTTGGGGATCCCCCTGTCCGTTGGCCAGGACCTCCCCATGTTGGGCACGTCGAGCGAGCCGCGGCCATGGGACGCTCATGAGGGCCTTGGGAGTGGCCCAGACGGGGTCTTTCGATTTGGCCCTTTACCCCCGACCTCGAGTGTGCTAGAGGACGCTACTTCAGGTAGGTGCGAGGCGGGGGGACACCCCGTCCCGCATTTGGAGAGGAGCACCACTAAGCCACTGTCGCTAGAAGGGGGTACGGACCATTTTACTGCCGCGCAGCGTGTAAGGGCGGTAGTTATGGGTGTCATATCCATTGCATGCAACGAGGAGAAGGAGAGGGGTAGCTTGGGCGTCGAGCCTGATGCTGCCCCCGCGACCCTAGGAGAGGATGAGTCTGAGGCCGACTATGTGGACTGTGATCCATGATGATTCTCTCTTGGAATTGTAGGAGGGCTGCCAAGCCGTCCTTCATGTCTTCCTTTAAGCGGTTAGTGCATGTCCCCGTAGATCTGTTTCCTATACGAGACTCAATTATCTGGCGAGAGGTTTAGACGACTGAGGTGGCGCTTAGAGAGGGACTGGGAGACCTACGCAGTCAATTCCCAGGGGCTGTCGGGAGGCATTTTGGTCCTGTGAAGGCAAGGAGTTGCGACAGTTGATGTTTTCCACAACTGGCCCCAACAGATAGTCATGGTCGTGTCGAAACCTGACGCTGCTCTGTGGGTACTGTGTGGCATGTACGCAAGCACGGATCACAGGGTTAGGAGAGTCCTCTGGTAGGAGATCACCAACCTGGCCGTCCAGGGTATCCAGATGGTGGTGGTTGGTGACTTCAATTGTATCCATAGTGAGAGTGAGAAACGGGGGGGGGGGGGGGGTGCAGCCTTCACGGATAGAGTGAACAGGAGGGAGTTCCATGATTTTGTATCGCAGAACAGCCTGGTAGACTTAGGTTTTTCTGGACCACAGTTTACCTGGTGCAATAATCAGTCTGGCTGTGCTAGGGTTTGGGAGCGATTAGATAGGGCCTTTGCGTCCCCAGATTGGATCCTTCGATTCTGTACCTGCCGGGTCAGTCACCTACCTCGGATTGCCTCGGACCATTGTCCTCTCCTACTTTCTACCTCATTGGGTCCTACTCATCATAGCCCCTTCCTCTTTGAGAAGGTCTGGCTATCGTACCCCCAGTCTTGGGATATTGTTCGCGATGCGTGGCGTATCTCGGTGTATGGGGATGCTATGCAACGGGTCTCGCGTAAACTAGAGTTAACCAAGAGGCGTCTTCGCCATTGGAACCGCGAGGTTGCGGCAATATATTCCGATGATTGGAGGAGGTAGAGACCTCGATCGCTGAGTTGCAAAGGAAGGAAGACCTAGGAGGCGTGCTTCCGGAGGATGATATGACCGATCTTCGGGGGTTACTAGCGACTCACCATTCGCTGCTACGACAACATGAGATTTTCTAGAGACAAAAATCTCGTGTGCAGTGGGTAAGTGAGAGTGATCGTAATACTAGCTTCTTTCATCGGACGACGGTTATTCAGAGACAGTGGAGCATGATCCACTCTCTATGAGATGGGTCTGGCCATCGGGTGGAGGGTGAGCCTGCCATCTGACATGTCTTACTTGATTTTTTTCCGCGCCAGATGGACGGAGGATGAGGAGGCCAGTGATGGAGACCACCTTCTGAGGGTGGACGTGGGTATTGGTGACATTGAGAGTGTATCCTTGATCCGGCCGGTATCAGCATAGGAGGTGCGGGAGGCAGTCGGGGCCTTGGCAGCAGACAAGCCCCCGGGATCTGACAGTTTTCCCCCTTTCTTTTTTCGGCAGTATTGGGCTATTATTCGACGAGCGGTGGTGGAGGCTATTCAGTGCTTCTTCACCCAGGCAGCGATGCCTGAGGATTGGAAGGCCACCTTCATCATATTTATACCTAAGCGTCAGGATGCGGCTGAGCTTTGTCACTTCAGGCCCATTAGTTTGTGCACAAGCTTATACAAGGTTGTGTCGAGAATAATGGTGGGCAGGATGAAGCCCCTTATGCTTGGTATCATCAGCCAAGAGCAGGAGGCTTTTGTAGCCGGTAGAAATATTTCCCACAATGTCATGTTGGCCTAGGAAATGATGTGGGATCTTCAATGAGCATCGAAGCGGCAAAGCTTTATGGCAGTCAAGTTAGATATGGAAAGAGCTTACGACAGGATCAGGTGGAGTTTTCTCCAGCGGGCACTGGAGGCGTACGGTTTCCACAGGCGGTGGATTGGATGGGTTATGGGGTGTGTCCGGAGGCCAAAGTTTCTATCTTGGTCAACGACACACCATCATCGTTCTTTGAATCCACTTTGGGGTTGCGATAGGGATGTCTCTTATCCCCATACTTGTTTATTATCTGTGCTGACATTTTATCCCATGCTTTGCAGAGAGTGTGCGCCAGCCGGAAGCTGGAGGCCTATTTTCCACTTACTTTTTGCTAATGATTGTCTTCTCCTGACTAGGGCACGGATTTCTGATATATGGGTCTTTCGCAGGGTGGTGGCAGACTACTGCGCGGCGTCCGGCCAGAGAGTGAACTTCCTGAAGTCAGTCATTTCTTTCAGCCCCAGCACAGAGACCAGAGTCAGACAGGAGATTCGGAGGATATTGCAGATACTGGAGCAGGAGGGAACGCTGACCTACCTGGAAGTCCCCATCACTAATCGGAGGCTACGGGTGGCAGAGTATTCGGGCCTGGTGCAGCGGGTCCAGAGTAGGTTGGAGGGATGGAGGGCGTCCTCCCTATCCATGATGGAGAGATTGATATTGGTCAGATCGGTGTTAGGATTCATACCGGTGTATCTCATGGCCAACATTGTGGTACCGAAAACGATTCTCTTGAGTATCGAGCGTTTTCTTCGGAGATTTTTTGGGGATCATATAGTGGAGGATATTCATGTAATTTTTCTTTTTAATCCAGTGAACCTCATATTTTAAATTTTAAGATCTCCCACCATCGCCCGCTGGGATGTTTAAATCTCGGCCGCTCATCGGAAGAGGGGAAGAGAGAGACGGACTTACGTTTCGGATGGACATCGCTCCCCCTTTCTCGGCCTCGCCAAGGAGGAAAGGCCGCCGCTCTAACCCGGTGCCTCTCCTCCTCAAGCCCTAGCCCGCCTCTCTTCTCTCTCGTCGGCTCCTTCTACTTCCGGCGCCGCCCGCGCGTAACTCTAACCCTAGCCCGAGCGCCCTAACCCTAGCACCGTGTTGCGGGGTTGCCTTGCGATCTGGAGGCCCGGCTCTTCTCCCCGAAGCCTCCCACAGGCGAGGAAGGGGAAGATGAAGGGGCTATTCAAGTCGAAGCCGCGGACGCCGGCTGATGTCGTGCGGCAGACGCGGGACCTCCTTATCTACGTCGACATCAATTGGAACACCCGGGAGGCCAAGCGGGAGGACAAGGTGCCGATCTCCTATCCTGTTTCTCCCTCTTCTAACATCTGATCCGATTTGGCTTCCTCTGAGTTTTGGGTTTGAAACATGTTTATAGGCTCTATTTGATGATTTTAGCTGAAATTCTTGATTTTTCTGCTGACATTGGGTTTAATTTGTCCATTTTCGCCGGAGTTGCAACTTGAGGCTGCTCTGATGTGGGTTTTTTGTTCGTTATAATTTTACTGCATTCCTTTGGTAAATGAGAGAACTTATGGTATTATGATCACGAAGTTTTTATCTGTGATCAGGATTCCTATATTATAATGTGCATGAATGAAGTAAGTGTTAAGTAATAATTTTTGCTTTTGTCTTGTAATAAAGCTGCTTATTTCCATTTGTCCCTTTTCTTGTTTCATTTCTGATGAAGAAAAATAAGATTGCAAGCTTTCACTAACTGGTTGCTGGTTCTGTTAATAAAATAGCAAAATTCAAATATGATCGGGATTTTTCTTTGGTAAGATAATATGATTTAGGCTTGCCAAAGATATGAGAAATTTAAAAAATCTGTTATTTCTGCTGTCAACTAGTTTAGTTATTACATTGTTTGCAATAAGATTAGAATGTAGTATTTTGTGCTGGTGGAGAGTGGAGGCTCGTACTAAAGGAGGTTTTTGCTTGTGGAGGTTGTTGTGCAGTGAAGCAACGGAGCCTTTGTCTTATGATGCATCGATAGAGTTGACGAACCACTAAACTAAATAAGATTTTGTTAGTTTCTTTTCTATAGGTGGTTCCATGTGCTCATTTTTCTTTCTTTTTTTTATTTCCCTTTTTGTTTCCTGAGGAAAGATATGCAGTAACACTAGGATTTCATTGATTGCTAAAACTGGTGGAGGAGAATGTTATAAGAGTAGAACTTGCTCCTCTTGCATCCGAACGGCCTCCATTTGCTTCTCTGCCCCCATGAACTCTGACCCTTGCTCTAGCTCTAACCCTAGTGCCATGGTGTCGGGGGTGCTCTGCAATATGGAGGCCTGGTCCCTCCCGAAGCCCCCCGCCTGCATGGAAGAGGAAGATGAAGGGGATCCTTAAGTCTAAGCCACAGATGCCGGCTGATGTCATGTGGCAGACACAGGAACTCCTAATCTACATTGACCTTAACTGGAATCCTTGGGAGGCCAAGTGGAAGGAAAAGGTGCTGATACCCGGCCTCTTTCTTCTTCTTCCATCCTTTTTGACCTTCTTGTTATGCACATTTTCTTTTCTTCCTTTTTATTTTCTGGTTTGGATTGCTTTCATAAGTATACTTTGATGGATTCTGATTTGAAATTTACAATTTTCTGCTCACATTGGGTTTAAGTTTGTTCTCTTTTCATGCAGAAATTTGAACTTCTGCTGCTGGGGTTTGTTTTTTCTTCTTTTTTTTCAGTTTTTTGGTTGTGGTATATTTTACTTTGATTCTTTTGGTAAATGAGAGAATTATATGAATTAAAATAATTAAGTATTAGTCTACAGTCAGGATTTCTATTTTGTAATTTGCAGGAAGAGACTACTAAGTATTATTTTGTTATTTTCTTATAGTAAAGCTTCTTATTTGGTTTTTTTATCCCGCTGTTGGTATGCATACTAATTCTTTGCTTATGATGAAGGAGGATGAATAATTGTAATATTAACTCACTAGCTGGTTCTTCTGCATATAAAATGGAGAAACTCAAAGGCGATTGAGAATTGTTTTCACAAACATAAATAAATTATAGAAGTCTGTTATTTCCACAATGCGTTCTATTGTAGACTTGTTTAGTTATTATATTGTTTGCAATAAGATTGGAGTGAAGCATTTTGTGTTTGCAGAGAGTGGAGGCTGGTATTGGAGGAGTTTTTTCACTTGTGGTTAATGGAGCCTTTATCTCGTAATGCATCAGTAGAATTGATAACCCAGTAAACTAAATATAGTTCTTTTAGTTTCTTCTAGAAGAGGCTCAATGTGCTCATTTTCTCTTTTCTTCTACAGAAAGGTAGGCAGTAATTCTAGGTTTCCACTGATTATTATAATTCGTATAGGGAGAAAGATTTAAAAGTAGAAAATTCTAACATTAGGAATCACATAGGAAATCCAGGCATGGCCTCCGTAAAAGCAGAAAATTATAGAGTGAACACTGAGAGTTTTGAGAAGGGGAACCGAAACTTCTAGGCAGGAAGCTCTGGAGTAATATATCTTTTGCTTGAATTTCTCAAGTTATTTCAAGGTACATTGTTCATCAGACATCAGGTCACCCTCCTTTAGACTAAAGAAATTTCTTTTTCTTTTTCCTTTGTTCCATTAGTTCCAGCAAAATGCAAGAGCTTTGGTACCAGCATTTTCATTTACTTGCTTGTTCATAGTTACAGTCTAGAGTTATATTCATAAATGTGTACTCTCAGAACCATCATTGGCATATATTTTGCTGTCATATGTCCTAGCTACCGCCTACTGCATTAGGTTCATTGATGGATCGAACAAATGGCAGCATTATGTATTTCATATGTGGATGTGATATATTGCTTTTCCAGGAAGATAAATTTCGGCTCAATGGTGGCTGTGGACACAATTTTCATTGCCCTTCCAATAAATAGGTGTCATCTTAATGAGTTTTAATTTTAATATACGTGGAAGCAGGTGTGAATCTACTTCCAATATGTTGCACTATTCATGATGGGTATGGTATCTCTCTCTCTCTCTGGCTTGCTCACTCTTTCAGTGTGCGTCAGTGGATGCATATATTGGGGTTCAAGTTGCTGAATGATTTCTGTGGATGGAGTGTAACTTATATTTTCTAATAAGCAGAAGTTATGCCATGTATCTTGGACTGGAAGAATAATGCAAGAAATATTCCATTGAAAGCATAAGTCATAATTTTATATAAAATGCATGCACATGGGCAGACATAGGGGTGTACCAGCAGGGGCCACATCTCCTTCAAGGTTTCAAAATTCTCTATGAGAGATTGTTTAGCCATGCTTGACAATATCAGTGTTTGCAATTTAAACTGCCCCCACCCCTCTGGCAACCCAAAACTGCATTCATCATCAAAAACCCTCCGTTGATTCTTGTAATCTCTCTATAGAAGGAAAATACATAATAAGCCCCCAATATCTCCTCAACAAGAAATGTTAGCAGATGCAGTGGGGGCATTGAGGTGATTGGCCCCATTAATCACTAAGAGAAATGCTATGTGGCTCCTAATATGTGCGCACAAAAGTTCTGTGCACAAAAGTTCTGTCTGCCATGTGGCGGGAGGGGATATGTGGAGCCCTAGAATTGTTTCCCTTGGGCTTTAATTGAGTGCTGAGTTGCCATGCCATCTTTTTGTGGGCCAGAGAACTTTTCTCTGCACAAAACAGGCACCAAAGCATTACTTCGTTGCTAATAACGTGTTTTATCCTTGTTGATTATTTAACTACAGTTAAACATAGTAATTTAATCATCAATTATCTTTTTAAATTTTGTTCCTTATAATTCCTAAAATCTCTCCATCTCAATCACCAACCTTCACCAGTATTGCATTCATTACTCTTTTGTCACAATATTAGCGGTCAAGATTTAATTTAGTGAAGTATAGATGACTGGGAATATAAGAGAAAGGGCCCCATCCATCTGGAAATAAAGTCATACCAAATAAGTCCCCAATCAACCAAAATGGACCTTAGACTTGAACCCAAGGCGTGCAAAATCATGACACATCATCTTCCAAGTCCATCCAGAAACATTGATTCTTCTCCTGGCACTAAGAATATATTTTTAATGCTTCTTGGTGTCCATAAAAATTTGTGGATTCATCCCTGTAATTTTCCTTTAAATTCTATCTGCCTTTTCTTATATGCTACTATTCTGTCTCAATTACATAGAAAGCATAAAAAAATGGAAGTAAGATGGATTATGTGGAAGTCCTGTATTCTTCCTTATCTTATTGATTAACATTTATTTATTTGTCGTTAATTTTGTTTTCAATTCTACCATTGCAGATGCAAGAGCTAAGCAAGAATATCCGGGAATTGAAATCTATTCTGTATGGCAACAGTGAAGCAGAACCAGTTTCTGAAGCTTGTGTGCAACTGACTCAAGAGTTTTTTCAAGGAAACACATTACGCCTGCTAATTGTTTGTCTCCCGAAATTGAACCTAGAGGTAAATATACAGATATACTATTGATATTGTCACAAATTGAACGCAACAAGCTTATCTAGGTTTATGTATCTTGAACTTGGCTTATTATATAATCTTGGCTAATCCCAGTGATATGCATTCATCTGGTCAACTGTATCCAAGCTTATGTCCTATCCTATTCTGATTGATATATATTCAGCTGTCAACTTGTTGCTGAAATCTGGTTCCTTATAATCTTTGCAGGCTCGGAAAGATGCTACGCAAGTTGTTGCAAATTTGCAAAGGCAGCAAGTTCATTCACGGTTGATTTCTTCTGATTATTTGGAAGCAAACAAAGATCTTTTGGATCTTTTAGTGTCTGGGTAAGATCTAGATTTTTAAGCTCTATAGGTAAAAACGATTCAGTAGTCCGGAACAAGCTTTTCCATTTTTTTTGATAAAACTCTTGCCATTTTTACTTCTGAAGGAAAAATGCCATTACTATTGTTATTTGTTTGGCATCTAAATCTTATGCTTGAATATTGGTTATTAATTCTCGGAAGGTTTTTTCTGCTGCTGAAGTTGTTTTGGTTCCTTAAACTTGAAGAAAGTTATCTTTTTGGTGATGATGATGATTTTGGATTTATGAAAAGCTTCAGTTAATAAATTTTGTTGGTCATGTCTTTTATTATGAACCTGGGTTGTGCACTATGTGGCATCATGATAAAATGATGCGTGCAAGACAACATTAAGATTCAACCTCTTCCAAAAGGTTAATTTTAAGCGAACACAAACTATAATAGTCTGATATTTGAGGTCTCTAAGATATCTCATCTCGATATAGGGCATTTAGATGAATGGTGATTAGGAAAAGGAGGCCCTTTTAAAACCTATTACCAATGTATTAGCTGCCTGGATATTTGAAGTCATATGAATTAGTAGTCTAAGATATAGTGGTTGAAATTTCCTAGAAATATAGAGTGACAAATTGGAGACCTAGGGTCTGTTAGGTTATATTAATATGTACTATATGAATTTTATGAAAAAGATTTAGTCATATGAGTGGAAGCATTCACAAAATCAGGGAAACGGGCATAGCGATAGCAATTTTTATAGCAGCATACTTTAATTTTCAAATTTCTATTTGCTATGGACAGCTATATGTCAACTTATTTCCATGTTATTTTTCTATATGGGAGATGCAATGTCTAGGCTTCGCAGGATTTTCTGCCCTTGAACTATGACTATTGATGGGATTTTTATGTGGGGTACAAACTAATGGATTTATTATACAGTTATGAGAACATGGACATTGCTTTACACTATGGTGCTATGTTGAGGGAGTGTATTCGTCATCAAAGCATAGCAAGGTAAACTATTGTGAATGTTATTGATCTATTAGTTTTTCTTCTTTTTTAAAAGCTAAAAGCTTTATGCCTAACAAGTGTGTGCTGGAAGTTTATTGGTCTATTGAGATGATATTTTATAAAGAATGGAAAATGACAGCATATATATATATATTGTTTTTCAATGTCATGCGTGGCAGCTATTCTCTTGCCGTTATTGTATGTTCTGTATATTCATCTCTGGTTGATCGGCATGTGTTTTTCTTATGTCTTCGGTTATCATGGAAATGAAACATTGAGAGAGTTGGTGGCATGGGATTGAGTAGAAATAGGTGTTGCATTGCATTTATGTAATAGCTTTTCTGTATGTGTTTGTTGTTTTGCAATAATTGTTATTATCACTTGCTGATATCTTTTTATTGGTTTGATCATTCTTACTAATATTTTTTAAGGATGGTAATTGATAAGTTTATTTTTTAGAATTACTGGGATGAAATTGGTGAAGATGAAAATAACTTATTTTTATGCCTATAATATAGTATGATCCCTCAGTAATTCTAGTTCTATCATGAGCATCCAAGTTTTAACATATACAACAAGATTTTTAGAGACTAAGATTCAGATGTCAATCAATTTTACAAGTCATATGTTGACATCTTTGCATAGTGTTGTGCCTTTAATACATATAGCATGAATTAGGGAAAATGTTGCAAACCAATTGAGTAAAAGTTAAAGCTTTAGGATTTTTAAGATTTCCAACATTTCGTCATCCTATATAATAAGCATTAATCTCTTCCATGTCACAAGGCTTATATTTGCGGAAATAAAAGGGTTCAAATCCTAACTTTAGAGGATATATCTAATCACATATTATTATGTGATATGCAACGAGACATGACAAGGAGCGTTGGCTCCAAGGTATGCCGTCTTAGTACCAGGCCTTGTACGAATGCCACCCTATTATTGCGTCGGTACACTTGGTACATGGGTCGATTAGACGTATCGAGTGTCGGTATGCCTTCCATACGGCGTACTGGTACTGAACTGGTATGGTACGGTACACTCCGTGTCGTCAGATATGGTACGGTACACTTCGTGCCGTCAGGTATGGTACGGTACGGCATACCTTGTGTAGCTCCTTGCACAGTAATGTTCAAAAGTGATTCAGATTATGCCAATTTTAGGTATCTACTATAAGATGTGATGCAGTGTGCTATGACACAAAATATCAATATACTAAAGTAGGTAGATATATAAAAATAGTCATGGATGTACACTAGGAAACCAACTCTTAATCTAATTTAATGTGTTTGGATTAATGAAATGGTGAATTCATAACTTTGTGGCTTGCCAAAACAAAATTAGCATCTAGTCTTGTTCAGAATCATGTTGGCCCTCGTATGCATATTTCATGTGTATTTTGCATTAAATTTGTTACTTTGAAAACTAATTACAAGTTAAACGAGATTAACACATTTTTTTTCATTGCTGGAAAAAAGTTTGTGGGGTAAACCAATTCACACATCCATTTAGAAGCACAGGAAGTTATCAGTCTGGATGTGCTGGATTAGTTAGTCTTCTGACTTGTATGGATCATCAGATGTTGATGGGCTGCAATATGCAGAGCAGTTGTAAAGATTATGTGCTCAACATGCTGTCCACTGATCTGGAATCCTGAGAGTTGGAAATTCATTATGTATGACCTTCCTCATCTCTCCTAAAATGGGGTTTGTGCTAGGAAGGAGATGCTACTTCTTAAAAATTTGGTGTCTTCACTTCCTGTTAGGTGTTTAGCAGCTTTATCATTTCTCTTTTCCATGTCGATCACCAAAATCATGAACTATGTAGTTGGTAGACACTTAAGTGTGCATCTGTTGTTGCAAGAAGATGATTTGTTCTCCCTGGATCATTCCATCCAATAATCTTATATCTTCATAGATAGATCTATATTCCTTTGTTCTCTTGCCTTTGCTAGGCCTATATTCATCTCAAAGCAACCGATGCGCCCATTATTAACATGAACTTCTGTCTAAACATTTTTGCCCTTTCTTAATATAGGCTTCTAACTAAGATTTGCCGAATTGGTATAGGATGGGGTACTGGCCGGCGATCGGTTCTGAGATGTACCGACACAAGGAGAGTTGGAGAGGGAGGGGGAGAGGGAGGAGAGAGAGAGGAGAAAAGAGAGAAAGGGAGGAAGAGGGAGAGAGAGGAATGGAGGGAGAGAGAGGCCGAAAGAGAGAGAAGGCTCGAAAGCCCTCATCGATAGGGGGTCGCCCCTGTTTCATTTCGAAACAAAGGATGTTCTATTTTTTTTGTAAATTTTGAATTGAAATCGGCAAATGATTTACAGACTTTCTGCTAAGTAAAATCGGTAAACCATTTGCTGATTTCAATTTGAAATTTACAAAAGAAAATTATTTTGAATCGATGGGATGAACCATGTTGGTGACTGATTGGTCCTGTTTAGTGCATCCCAAACTAGTTTCAGTAGACCTTGTTTCTAACACAACTGGTAGATGACTTCGGAAATTTGGTCTACATTAAACTTTTTGGGTAACTTAAATTAAAATTTGTTTAATATTTAGAAACATTTATATTAGGGTAAAATTCACATTATGAATTTGGCTCAATTAAGATAATGCAAAAAATACTATAAACATTTCAGACATGTTCATCGTCATGCTAATTCATTTCATATTTACATAAATATTGGAATATTAATTGTTTAGGTAGTATTTGTTATGGCTTTCAGATTTCGATTTTTGGATTTTTTAAAAATTGAATCCAATTTCTCTTTTTTTTTTCTTTCAAAAATCAAAAACGTGAAACTTGTTTGGTGGTGAATAATGTGATGGTGATGGAGATGGTGGTTCGATGGTAGGTAGTGGCAGCAGCGGGTAGTGGTTGGTGATGGCCAGAGCAGTGAGTTGGTGCCCGAGGGGGGGGGGATACGACTGGCAGCAATGTTGACAACTGGCTATGAGAGGCAGTCGGTGGCGATCGACAACGACATTGATGGCTGGTGGTGGCCAGCATGGGCGGCAAGTGGTGGCCCATGATGATCGACGGTGGGATGAGGTGGCAGCTGATTGTGGTGGTGGTAGGTAGTGGTAGGTGGTTCCTAGTTCTCAAAAAGGTCAAAACCACATTTTCTGGTGTCCACAATTTCCAGAAACTGGTCACCGGTTTTGAAAAATTGAAACTAAAAACTTGGTTACCAAACACCTGTTCTGCCTTTGTTTTTGTGTCTATGAAAATATTGAAAACTAGAGATTGGTAGCCATGCCATATAAGGCCATATTTGTTCACTTAGAAATGTGTATCATTCCTCTTATTCCCCTTCTCTCCACCGGTAACCTTCAGAAAAATGATAAAATGATTGCGTTCAATCTATTTTTCTTTTGATGGATTCTGTTTCAAGCGGATTTTGATTGAAATGATGCAGCTTGTTATTTTGGTTTTTTGTTAGTATATGGGGTTTCACTACTTTTATCAATGACATCAAGTTAGTAAAATGAGTACATTATTGAAGGTTTAAGAGTCATGGCAATAAAAGTGAATAGCAATGAACATATCGAGACCATTTTCCTTCTGCATATGGACTATGGAGAGGTTTCAGATCTTTATGCAACTAAAAAGAGAAGAATGAGAAAGGGAGGAGAGGACTCAAGAAAGTTTACTTTGACATGTAGTCCATGGTTGTAAAGAAAGGTGAAGGATTTACAAGAAGATATGTACAGAAATTGGTGAAAGGTTTGTTTTATATCATGTTTTTCTTCCATTTGTTATTTTAATTATTTTCTTTTTCTTTTGAAGTTAGCTCCAGAAAGGGGTTATAACTACTAACTAGATGCAGTCTTCTTTTTCTTTCTTTCTTTTTTTTTTCCTTTTTTAAACCTGTACGGTTTGTTGCTTGGCCATTATATATGAAAGTATGTGTTAATTTATCCATGACTTGAAGTAATATCATATCTAGAGTATGAGCAGTGATGTCTCTAGGCCATCATTTGCATGTTGATGTCTGCCACTATTCTCCAAGGATCTGTTTCACATGTATTAGTTCAATCTGTTTCATAGAGCGGTATCATTTCCTATTCAAGCATATTCTTTACATTAATTGACGATTATAACATTAATTGAAGATTATAAACTTATAATGAATTGCTTTCTCAAATGCCTAAGTTGTTCATTTGCAGGTATGTTTTAGAGTCTGAGCATATGAAGAAGTTCTTTAATTATATACAGCTTCCAAACTTTGACATAGCATCGGATGCCTCTGCAACTTTTAAGGTCAAGTTATTGCTTTGGTTCACTTTGTTCCTCTGCTTCAGAATTTATTATCACTAGTTAATTTTTTGGGCTTCTTTTGTGTATTAGATTTTTCCTGCCTGTTTTTGCTAGCAAAAATGCATTTGATATTAGTAATATCACACATTCACATACTCTTAATAACTACATGTGCTAATACTGGATGAGCCCCCATTGAAAATTTAAGATAGTTTCTGGATACAATCCACATGACCATCACAGAATATGCTGGGTTAGGGTGGAAGTGGCTCGCTGTTCAGCCTATGTTAGCAGGGATATTAGGGGAGTGGGGTAAACATGTGGTCCACATGCAAGAGAAAAAGGTGAAGAAGATGGATATGACTTCTAATGGGTAGATAGCATGATACAGGGAGTTATGGACTGCTACATCAATCACATTTTGGAGAGTAGGGTTTGGATCGTGTTTAACTGAAAGTAAGACAAGGCATAGGTGGAGTAGTGGTCTTACATAGTGGAAGAGGATGAAGGGCTGTAAATTTACATGAGATAAATTTTTAATCCTTTTAAGCATCACTTCATATACTTGATTATAGGGAGTCAGCAATATATACAAGGTACACCATATCGTACTGAACTGGATGGTACGGAACGTACCATACCGTACTGGTTCGATACCGGTGCGTGGTACGAGAGGCATATTGAAACTCGGTATGCTGAACCGTCCTCCGTACTAGACGTACCGACATAGTAACAGGGTGGCACCGCTATAGGGTCCAGTACTGAGATAGCGTACCTTAATACAAAAGATTAATTGCTATGCTTAAATAGTTTAGAGCGAAAAAGAAGTTTCCTAGTTCATGTGACATTTCACCATTGGCCATATTGTAATCTTATTTTAAATATTAAATAAATATATTTAAAAACTTTTGTTATGAAATGCTATTTTATTATGAAAAAAAGTATGGTTTGCTGTATCGACAGCCATCTCGCTCCAATAGCGGGTGCAGCGTACCATACCAATGAGGTACTAAGGTTCAATATGGCGCAAGGGCCAAACTAGTTTGTATGTGGTGGAATCAATCACTTCTATCTAGTTTCATATTGTATGGACCATACTGCTTGGTTTCATGTGGTACCTTGGTTGGGCATGAAAAAAGGGTCTCCCGACCTTGTCTTGATGCGGGAGCTGTATCATACTATATTGTACCGGTATAGCTTCTCGTATCTGGTACGACGACCCTTGGAAAAAACCAATCTTTTGGTTCCCTTTTTTTTTAGTTGTTTACCGATACCTATTGATTGCTACTAATTTTATTATGCTAAGATATACAACACTATTGCCAAGGCATGAAAGTCAATTCACACACTAGAAGCACTCTCTACTTCATCCATCCAACCTGTAGCAATAGGGTTTAGTGTGTTAAAATGAGTGATGGGCCATGCAATATAAGCACTCACTGTTTATATACACGTAGACACACATGCATTTCTTGATGTATCTAATATGTGTATTCAGAATAAGTTTGGACTTTGTTTCGATATAATATCCTAAAATACAATTTGTGCCTTGGAGATGAAAAATTCATTTGTCTATACTAAACCTTGTCATCTTCTCTTATCCTCTAGATTTTTTCAAAGTTCAGGGGATTGTTGGAGGATTGCTTCTTGGCAATGTGATCATAAGCTGATAAGTTGGCTTGCAACTTTAGGGATCAAGATTATGTATCAACATTGGTAGGCCTTAAAGAATAAGTTTTTCTAGGGTTAGGTAAATTTGACAGTTTAATGTCCAGATTTGTGAAGATGGGAGAACTAGGCAAGATAAATAAATACAATTTTGGAAGAGCTAATAAACCTCCCATAAGGTTTGGAAGGTGGGGATGAACACTAGGAGGGGTATTCTAAGGTTTATAGGTTTTGGGGAGTTTCTTGGTGACCAAATATTAAAATTTTGGTTTCTTGGTCTGATTTGTGCAGAAAATTTAAGCATAATCTGCAGAAAGTAGTTAAGCAAGATAAAATTTTGATTTGCACTAAATTTGTTATGGGCGAATATACCCAATTGAAGATCGAAATTTTTTTGAGATTATTTTGCACTTAAAGCAACATGCACGACAACCAAGAAGGCCCTGAAAACCAACTAACCTGCCCTCCTTAGTACGCCATGAAAAATCTAAATTCATCCCATTGTTGATGCCTAAAACCCGTATATAACAATAATCAGATCCCCATAGAATCTGAGATAGAAGGAGGAGACTTGCACTTTTCCAAACCTAATTATAAATGGCTTCAAGAATCCCCAACAAGTATATAACTAAAATAAGACCTCTACATTGTAATCTTGTTTAAATTAATTCTCTAAAATCAAATTAAGAGACTACTTCTAACAGTACTGGACCTCACCCAAAAAGGCTAGCCAGAAAATATTATTTGGATTTCTTGACTCTGTATAAGTATTCAAGATCTACCCAGTGAATAGCTGATATGGGACTAAACATACGTTCGTACGGTTTCTTATATACTTCCCTCGTCTAAGCGCTGGCGTTTTTGCTAGGTTAAGGATTCAAATCCATTCAAATTTAATCACAAGCACCATGATCGACCCGTGGTCAGTCTTAATGGGCCTGTGTTGCAGTGGTTCCTACATATAGGCCATGGGCCCAGGTTCACTTTGAGATCATTTGTAACAATATAGGATCTTGCCCAAAAAGGCTCGCTAGAATATATTATTTGAGTTCCTTTGCAGTGTATAAGTACCCAAGATCTACGTAGTGCATAGTCGATGTGGGTCTAAACACACCCACATGGATCTTCACACTACCTTAAGAAGGAAGCAGTATTGGCTTCGTCCAGGTTTCTCTATTGTCGTGCATAACTTGAGTCATCCAGTATTGCTGATGCTTCGATATGCTCCATTGTTGCTTCTTACCTTGGATATGGACTCAAATAATGATTGTACAGATTGTGTTGCTGGATTTGTGCCATTGACTATATCGGTCTCAACACCTGCTAGTTGGTCTTTTGGGTTTCATGGCAAGCTGCTTTCTTTACTTAATTTGCACTTGCTAAAAGTTTGGCGGTGCTTCTTAGATGGTTGCTGACCATGTTGATCCATCATTCACAAGAAAACCTGGTTCAGGTTAGTGTAAAACCCGAAAATTTCAATCAACTGTTTGAATAGCTGACTATAGCGCCCCAACTTTTGAAAGTGTCTGAGTGAACAGCCATGCCTTGCATGGTTCAATATAGGAAATAGGAGATTTATAAGTTAAAATGAAACAAAATCCTCCTTATCCAACTTGATCTCCTCATTGGTTGCCCTATCATTCTTTTGTCTTGCTCCCCCTTTCTCCCACCTTTCCTGCATGTGATTCCAGGGTTTCCTTGCACCCTACTGAATCTCATTTTCACTTCTCTAGTTTTCAGTTTTCCAGTTTAGGTTTTTAAGGTCTCTATCTACTTTTCAGTCCCCTAGTTTAGGTTTCTAAGTTCTTCCAATACTCAAATGTAGGGTTAATCCTAATGGGATTATTAATGGGATTGTTGTTGTTTTTGTTGTTTTTATTTCTATCTTCTGTGTCAAGACTTGATCTCCTGACAGGGTTTCTGACTTTGTTTGGGTCCTTTTGGTCTAGCAAGGGCTTCCTTTCTTCTTATATCATTTTTTCTCTGATATGCTCTCTTGGTTCTCTACTGCCCGAGAGAACCATTGCTGATGATTGAAAGCCCCTGAAGCTTGAGGCCTGTCCTATTGACAATGAAGTTTGGGCTGGCCATCGGTGATCTTCCTTAGCGGTGAAGGTGGAGCATGGAACCTTGGTTAGATCAGGGTAGAGGAGAAATTTTGGCATAGGATGGAGTGGAGGAGATTTTAGGTTAGGATGGGCTGGCAACCAGTTGAACTGCAGACAACCTGTCGTTGAATTGTTGACATGTGACCTGGACACAAAACATGTTAGTGTCCATGCCAGATTTCAAAAAATGTGCTTAACCATTTTGTTCAATGTGGGCTACCTATTTTCCACCACCTTTCCTGCATGTGATTCCAGGGTGTCCTTGCACCCTACTGAATCTCATTTTCACTTTTCTAGTTTTTACTTTCCTAGTTTAGGTTTTTAAGGTCTCTATCTACTTTTCAGTTCCTCAGTTTAGGTTCTTAAGTTCTTCCAACAGTCAAATGTAGGGTTAATCCTAATAGGATTATTAATGTGATTGTTGTTGTTGTCAAGATTTGATCTCCTAGCAGGGTTTTTGACTCTGTTTGGGTCCTTTTGGGCTAGCTGGGGCTTTCTTTCGTCTTATATCATTCTTTTTCTGATATGCTCTCTTGGTTCTCTGCTGTTCGAGAGAACCATTGCTGATGATTGAAAGCCCCTGAAGCTTGAGGCCTGTCCTATTGACAACGAAGTCTGGGCTGGCCATTAGTGATCTTCCTTAGCGGTGAAGGTGGAGCATGCAACTTTGGTTAGACCGGGGTAGAGGAGAAATTTTGGCATAGGATGGAGTGGAGGAGATTTTAGGTTAGGATGGGCGGGCAACCAGTTGAATTGTGGACAACCTGTCGTGGAATTGTTGACCTGTGACCTGGACACAAAGTGCCCAGGCCAGATTTCAAAAAATGTGCTCAACCATTTTCCACCTTCTTTCTTGCATGTGTTTCCAGGGCTTTCTTGCACCTTACTGAATTTCATTTTTACTTTTCTAGTTTCCAGTTTTCTAGTTTAGGTTTTTAAGATCTCTATCTACTTTTCAGTTCCCCAGTTTAGGTTTTTAAGTTCTTCCAACACTCAAATGTAAGGTTAATCCTAATAGGATTATTAATGTGATTGTTGTTGTTATTATTATTTTTATTTCTATCTTCTGTGTCAAGATTTGATCACCTGGCAGGGTTTTTAACTCTGTTTGGGTCCTTTTGGGCTAGCTAGGGCTTCCTTTCTTCTTATATTATTCTTTCTCTGATTTGCTCTCTTGGTTCTTTGCTGTCTGAGAGAACCATTGCTGATGATTGAAAGCCCCTGAAGCTTGAGGTCTGTCTTATTGACAACGAAGTTTGGGCTGGCCATCAGTGATCTTCTTTAGCGGTGAAGGTGGAGCATGGAACCTTGGTTAGATCAGGGTAGAGGAGAAATTTTGGCATAGGATGGAGTGGAGGAGATTTTAGGTTAGGATGGGCTGGCAACCAGTTGAACTGTAGACAACTTGTCGTTGAATTGTTGACCTGTGACCTGGACACAAAATGGGTTAGTGTTCAGGCTGGATTTTTAAAAATGTGCTTAACCATTTTGTTCAAAGTGGGCTGCCTATTTTGGTGAGAGAAGGATTCATGATGTTGCTATCAGATTCACACATATACAGACATGTACATGCTTGCATATGCATACGTCATGTATGCCCTTCTGCTTCATTTTATCTTTGCATTATCTGTTCTTGAGCTTGATTTCTTTAGATAACGTTTGCATATTGCTGATGTTAATCGAGGCCTCTTATTTGACTCTGACTATCACTTTCATCAATTTTGGCTGTAATATTTGTTTTTTTATAAATGTTGGGAAGTTAATGTTTTTGGGGCTCTAACTTGTAAGGCATTAGATGGCCTTTGAGTGACCTTTTCTGCCATTCCTCGATCTAGCAATGCTCTTTCTATGCTGATGGCAGCATTTTGATTTCTAGTTAACTGGCACATGTTCATGTTTAGTGGTAATATTATTCTTCTACTGCATTGCAGGAGCTTTTGACAAGGCATAAATCAACTGTTGCTGAATTTCTTTCTAAAAATTATGACTGGGTAAGTACACTTTTTGGTAGGCCTATTGAACTTACTTTTTTGTTATTTTGTGTGTTGTGGATTCATTCATCTAGGAACTGTTTCGTTCCTGAATAAACCTGAATAAATCTGAACAAAGTCCATTTTTGTTAGCTTTATTCAGCTGTTTTCAGCCAAGTAATTTTTCAGTCCACTTGAATAAAGCCCCAATAATGATGGGTACTTGGAGATATCAGGAAATTGTAAATTACCTTTTGGATACTTATTCAGTTTTAACCAGGTTAAAACTATTTGGGGGGTAGGGGCCGAATTATGTTATCCGGATAATGATACATAATTACCTTTTTGAATAATGTTATTCAAATATTCAGGTTAGACTTAGTTAGGAACCAAACTAGGACTCGGTGGATAGCATTTAGGTTAAATGAATCAGAAAACAAAATAATTGTAGTTGTTATTTTTTTCATGATATACGCCTGTATATATATTGTTGTATACCAAACATTTGACATGGAATGTTGTAGTCCTGCTAAAGTTGAAATTTGGTATGCACTGAATTCACTGCCTTTAGTTTGAAGAGAAGGCTAACTGAAGTTTGTCTATGCGTGGGTTCTTGCACATGCAAGTGCTCTTAATTTTTCCCCCTTTTTTCTGAAATATTCATGAGCAATTATCTTCTGCATAAGGCATTGTAACCGAACAGAATGTTAATTGTATAAGTAAGCTTAAATGTGTGTGAATTAGTGTGTGTGTGTGTGTGTGTGAGAGAGAGAGAGAGAGAGAGAGAGAGAGAGAGAGAGAGAGAGAGAGAGAGAGGATGTTATTAGATATTTGATTTATATTGTTCGAAAATATGGATATTTATAAATAAATGGAATAGTCATTATTTCCAATGAAAGTTTAATGATAGCATCATTCCAGTGGATCCCATCTTTTTGTAGACTAAATGAAACTTAATGCCAAATGATAACCATCTGTAGAGATGCACATATATGCATGTACTTACATATGTATGGATGTTTGGATACATATGTATATGCATGTATGCATGCATTAAGGGCTTTGGGTTGTATCTTTCACATGAAAGAATGATTGATCTTCTGTTGCAACACCGACTGTTGGATCTTGCCCTGCATAGATCTCAAAGCACTCCAAAAACCTCCATTCATCTGCCTGCACAGACCTCAAAACGATCATTGCACGATCAAATGATGATTTGCGAGAAGGAAGATGAATCCTTTCGTGTGAAAGATACAACCTTTGTCCTGCATTAAGACATGTACATGTATGAATGTACATGCATGCATATGGTTGTACATGCTTATTGCAGGTGCATGCGCATGTGTATCATTTGTCTAAATGGCATACTCTGGACCTGTCAATTGAAGATGCTATTTATATCATATATGGGGCTTTGTAATTTATGACGAGTCATATGTATTACCTATTGAGCTTTACGTGTTGTGGACATGTTGCACCTAAATTATACACCATGTGGGAGGTATAACATAAAGCTTTGGAAATTTGTGCAGCCACTTAAAGGAAACAGATAAATCCTTTTTTCTTATTCTTCTGTGAAGTATTTGCTATTCAATTTGAAACCTAGGAATTATCAGAAATGAATATATTCTAACCATTAAGATTTGATACATTTGGCATTTGGAAGGTGTGTCTTGATTGAAAATCAAGTCCAAACACAAACCACATCATTTAACGTGCCTGTTTTCACATTTTCCTTGCTTATTTGGGATTGTTTGGCTTAGCAGTTTTAGAAAAACAGGTATGTAGAAAACTTATAATCAATGGCTTGTGCAAAGATGGTTCTTTGGTTATTTTATATAAAACCTGTTTTTCCAAAGTTAAAAAATCATAAACCTGAAAACTGATTTTTATGAAAAATAAATATCCCCCTGCTTTTCATAAGACATTGTTTACATGGAATCATGTTATATGGTTATCTATTGTAGAAAGACCTAGAAGCAACCAAACAGCCTCTAATCCTTGTAGGAAAATCCATGAGACTAAAGTTTTTCCTTTTTTAAGAATTGAATGCTTTATTTTTTGTGTCTACGTTGTAAAATATTGGCATATGCATGCGTATCTCAATAATGTATGCATATACTATCTCAACTTTCTTTCAGCAATTTTCATTCTGAAATTATTTGTATTTTGGAAATCTTCAGTGCTCAAATGTCAAAACTAGAACTTCATCATCTGGGTTTAAGAATCAGTGTCTGATTTCCTATTTGGATGATGTATCGACATTATGCTTTACTTGAAGTGATTGCAAATGATGTC